>NC_141617.1:29045077-29382577 GCF_047967505.1 Dipteris shenzhenensis | reverse complement strand
GCAAAGAGTTCTTGAAGAATGCATAAGTGTCAATAGGGGCATGAGAGGACACGCAATGGTTTCTATCATGGTAGATGTCCACTATGGAGTGAATCTAACCCCTGAAAACATAGTGCTATAGTCCGCAAGAGAGGAGTGAAAGTGCTCGAACACCCAAAAGTTCTTGGAAAAGCTATGTGAAGGGAACAAATATGAAGGCTAGCCACTGATAAGGTTACAAGGAGAGTTCTAGTAGCTAGATAAGTCCACAATAGATGTAGAATTGTTTCTTGTGGACAAGACAATGCAAGCAATGCATCAATGCAATTTGATGCTGAGCCAGTGTGGTCCCTACTGGCAAAACTTCGAGCAACAAGCACTACCCCCCCACATATGCACTACGATGCGCACGCCTGCACACACACACACGCACACACACACACACACATTTTGGGTGAAACCACTAATTCAAGTAATGCAATTCACGATGACTACCATGAAGTGTAGCAAGTAGCTAGAAGCAGTGGGAAAACATTTTTGAAATATTCAAAGAAATATCATATATATGATAAGCATCATAAAGTGATATAGGCAAAGAGTTCTTGAAGAATGCATAAGTGTCAATAGGGGCATGAGAGGACATGCACAGGTTTCTATCATGGTAGATGTCCACTATGGAGTGAATCTAACCCCTGAAAAGAGAGTGCCATAGTCAACAAGAGAGGAGTGAAAGCGCTCAAACACCCAAAAGTTCTTGGAAAAGCTATGTGAAGGGAACAAATCTAAAGGCCAACCCCAATAAGGTTGCAAGGAGAGTCCTAGTAGTAGCTGGATAAGTCCAAAATAGATGTAGAATTATTTCTCATGGTGGACAAGAGTGATGCAAGCAATGCACCGGTGCAATTCGATGTTGAGCCAGTGTGGTGCCTACTGGCAAAACGCCCAGCAACAAGCACTACCCACCCACACATGCACATGCATGTGAACGCACGCCGTGCACACACATGCGCATGCATGTGCACGCATGCACACACACACACACACACACACACACACACTTATCTCTAAGATATTGATTATGTTTTTGGCTAGCATACACACGTGCACATGCATGCGCGCGCACACACACAATTTTCTCAGTAAAAAATTCTTACAAGCAACCCTCTTATCCCCCCTTTTTTTCCACTTTTTTATCTTTGCTAACCCCCCTAACTTGGTTCTTCCCCCTTTTTAACTCTGCCCAATCCCTAGTCAATAAAATTTCCCCCCCCCCAAACCCCTTTTTAAAATTTAGATGACGTAATTCTTTATTGTTCATTGAGATATCATTTTTAATTTAGCTTCTTTTTTCTTCTTCTTCATAACCCTGGTTTTGTCTTCCCGCCTCCCACCTAGCTACACCCTCTAATTTCTATATATTTATTAATAGTATATATATATATATATATGCATACATATAGCATGAGACAAGCACCCCCCTTGATGTCCCCCTCCCTATTAATAATGCTACCTTAACCCACACCTCAATCCCAAACCCCTTGCTTCCCCTAACCAGTCCCTAACCTTGATTGCCTCCAAACCACTCCCTAACCCCCTAATCATGCTAACCCACTATTCATGTAATCACTCCCTCAATTAGTTCTAGACCCTTATTTTCTCCCTACCCAATGCCCAACCCCTAACCACCACTACCACTCCCCTCTTACACATCCTTATTCTACACACTCTTCTTGATAGAGCATTATGCTCTCTTTATTTATTGCCTTCCTACCACTCCCTATTTATGTGCTCTAATTCTGCCTAGTTGAACTACGAGCCCATGCTCTTTTTTAGCCTCTCCACTCACATAGTTCGCCTTTGTATATGTTCATCATTTTAAGTCCTTATGTATCCTTGTATCTTCTAGCCGTTGAATCGTTTATGTGCTTTTGCAGCTCACGACGCTCTTCCACTTTCAAACCTTGTCTCTGTATATATTGGTCCCTTGCTTGCTTTCAGTTGGGCAAACTCTCCTGGTGCTTATTTAGCTTCTGGACTCAAGTTGCACACTCCAAGTCACTGGCCTTCTTAGGTGCTTGTTTTCTCTTGCTTATTTGTCCTGTTATAGCATCGGCTCCTGGTAATGAACTGCTCACTTGCGTATCTTAATCTACTTCCTTCACTTTGCCTCTCTTTTACTAGAGTGTCTTTTCGTAGTGACCTTTGTGATGGTTATCTAGGCCCTTGCTTATTCACTGCACTTTTTGTAGCGTGACCTAGCTCTTCGTCATTTTGCATTCAGTTCTTGTTTGTTGTTTTGTTGTACGCGTGGTTGCATGGCAGTTATGTGCTGTCTAGAGTCAAACTGATGGTTGACTTTGGTTATTTGGCTCTAGTTTTTTTAATAGATTTTTTGAGTACCCTCTAGTTATAAATAAGAGGGGGTGGATGACCCCCCACTTGTTTCTTGTGTACTTAAGATTTTTTTCTCTTCAAGTTTTGTTACTCTTTAAGGTTTAATTTTTATTTTATTTTTGAGAAATCTTTTTTCTACATTTTGTTACACTTCTTTACACTCCACTAGTTTAATGAAAATTTACTCTCCACTAGTGTACTTTTTGCTCTTGTGACTTTATATAGATTTATATATATTTTAAAAAAATTTACATTGGCAAGTCTTAACATCCACAGAGTATAGTCACCGACTGCAGGGTGCTGCATTACTTCATCCTCCTGTGGATAGTTTGTGGACTCTATGATGACCAGGCACCACGCCTGGAAGCTTAGCAGGTTGGGGTGGTGTGACATGAAGTTGGGGGTAATGAAACTTCATGCACCTCTTAGCTTCCTGCTCTTCCCAATCTTAATAATAGAGACCCTTATCACTTGCAAAGAGAGATGAAGAAAATATTTTCAGGCAAAGAAAACCACAACATATCTTTCTCCTTGCTTCCCTTAGAGGAGAATGAATATGGTAACATCCCAAGTGATGTTGTAGTCTAGCATCGGGAGAAGAAAAGGATCCATAGAGGCCATTATCTCACCAAGCCGGTCGGCACCAAAGAGAAGAGCGATGCGTTATTGGAAGAAGATCTTTCGGCTCCACATGACATGAACTGATATATATCTAGGGGCTTGAAGGGGCTGATTTGGATGGATGGGTAAATTCTGGGGAAACATGGCACCTCCTTCACAGAAGCCATTGTGCATGCATTGTCTAGTATTTCATCTCTACAGGATCTTCTTGTACCACCACCTTGTTTCCTCCTGACTCATCCCGATCAGCACTAAGACAAAGACCAAAGGCCACTCCTTCCACCTCACCCTCTGAGCTGGACTCCTTGGAGCTACACCCTGTCTCTTCTTCTTCATCGGTTAAGTCAGAGCTCGAACTCTCTGATGTTGAAGACTCCTCCTTGACAACTTCCTTTTTGCAACTTCTGATGTTGTAGCGCACCTTCTCATCATTTCCTTGCAAAATCAATTCTCCAGTATCCCACTTTTGAACAGCCTTCACCTTGCATAGCCAAGGCCTTCCCACAATCAATGGATAGGCACGTGCATCTGGCTTGGTAGGGATCACCTGAAAAGTAGTCGGCACAAAAATTCCACACACATCCACTTCTAGATTCTTCACAACTCCCAAGGTCTTTAACCTAGTGTTGTCAGCCAATTTGATGCGATAAGGAGAGGTAGTACTAGAGTATTTTAAATCAACATCTATCATGGTCTTCTCACTCATGACATTAATCGATGCACCTCCATCAATGTACACATTAGAAATCACTTGACCATCAATGATTACATAAACCATAGGTACATCATCACCAACATCTATATCTGCCTTTTGAACAACAGGAATGGAACTTTTCTTCTTTTTCTTCTTTGACACTCTTGTGCTTGCTAGCTTTCCCCATTCTTTCCATAGTTTTGGAGACAAAGCAAGTAATTGACCAAAGGTGATATGAGCTTCCTTTTCTTTAAGGTCGGACAACAAGTCAGAGCTTCCAATGCCTTGTCCTAAAGGAAAGTCTGACTGGCTAATTCTCCTTCTAGATGCCTTCTTTTTCTTACTACGGCGTTCCTCTTCCTGATGTTCCTCATCTACTTCTTCCTTTCTTTCTTCTTCTTCTTTTGCTTTACCACGCCCCCGTTTGGCATCATTACCTCTCTTTCCTCATCCCCTGAAGAAGTTTCTAACAAGGATACTTGTTTTTCTTCTTTCTTTCTCACTCTAGGACACTTAGGGCGATAGTGACCTTTTTCATCATGTGCATTGACCAAATGCAATTTCAAATCAGCAAACTCTGCCATCAATTGGGAGATATTATGATCTAGCTCAGAGGACTTTGGTACCTAAGGAGTGCCCATTACCTCCACCTTAGAAGTTGAAGCTAATTAAGACCCCAAAGAGGATTTGATCTTTAAAGAAGCTTCTTTCTTGGTTGCAATGCGAAGTGCCTCCACGTATGTTGTTGGATCTTTACTCATTACTTTTGAGCGAAGACGAGGCTCCAAAGCCATAACAATTTGCTCATCTTTAAGTGCTCCATCCCTACAAGACTTTGAGGGGCCGATGGTGTAGATGCCACAGCTCGCAATGCTGCCGTTTCATACTTTGTCCATAAAGTTTCATATCGGATTGCCAACGCAGAGACCATCTCACCCTCTCCTTGATAGAATTGGTCCAACTGCAACATCAAAGCATTTGGCGACTCCACTGCCCCAAATATCTGCTTCATTGTTGCCACCACTTAGTCCTAGTCCTCCTTGGTAGAGTCCGGCAAGGCCTCATGCCAACTCAAGACTACACCTTCAAGAAAACTAGGCAAAATCTCTGCCCGATCCTTCATGGACCATCCAGAAAGCTGGCATCCTCGAGCAAAATCCCAAAGATAAGACTCCGGGTCTTCCCCTTGGGTCCCTCGAAATACTAGAATCTTCACCATGATGAAACACAAAAAGGAAACACCAAGATCCAACTAATATCCTAAACAAGATCCAAGCAAGATCCCACAGAGCCTTAGTATACCAAGACCAACTTATTATGCATAACCACTTGTTAAAAACCGTCCACAATGTGATCCTCAATAAAATCTTCAAAAATAAGTGACCAACCAGCACCATGAAAACATTGTGTATATTTGCATTCAAGAATCACCGTTCTCACAATTGGAAGTGCACATAACAGCTTCAAGATATTGTACTCTTCATCATTTACATAGCAAAAGAAGTTGAAAGTGTTGAGAATCACCACTCCACTATTATAGTCAAAAACTACCCAAAGACTCAACTCTTCTTCACACCAAGCTGCCAGTGCATGAAACAATCCCCAATCTATCATTGTGCCTGCTGCCGGCATTGTCGATTCACCAACATATTCAAGAGTGAAAACATAAAGGATATGATCATGATGACCGTGCGAATAGCTTGAGCATCACCTTCACAATCTTCTAGTTCTCTTAAATGGGCTGCAATCTCTTCTAACAGAGTTCTTCCAGGCATCTTCTTTATCACATCAGAAAACACATGCCTAACATGCGATCAAGTACATCCGAGACCATTTAGTAAGGTGGGATGAATCCAATACCAAACGTACCCAGCGTCTCCACCAAAAGATGTGACATGAAGTTGGGGGTAATGAAACTTCACGCACCTCTTAGCTTCCTGCTCTTCCCAATCTTAATAATAGAGACCCTTATCACTTGTAAAGAGAGATGAAGAAAATATTTTCATGCAAAGAAAACCACAACATATCTTTCTCCTTGCTTCCCTTAGAGGAGAATGAATATGGTAACATTCCAAGTGATGTTCTAGTCCAGCATCGGGAGAAGAAAAGGATCCGTAGAGGCCATTATCTCACCAAGCCGGTCGGCGCCAAAGAGAAGAGCGATGCGTTGTTGGAAGAAGATCTTTCGGCTCCACATGACATGAATTGATATATATCTAGGGGCTTGAAGGGGCTGATTTGGCTGGATGGGTATATTCCGGGGAAACATGGCACCTCCTTCATAGAAGCCTCTAGAAATGGCCCAAAATCATTCTACAAATTGCTAGAAAACACAGAGGTCTATAACTTCCACCAAAAAATTGATATAAAAAATAAAAGTACATATAGGGATGTGCCTTGAAGTGAGCTTCGTACTAATATAAGTTTCGTTAAAAATAGATAACCGGTTGAAGAGATATGGATAGTTTATTGAAAGGGGGTAAAAACTATCATGAAAGCAGACTGTCAAACACAGAGACTCATAACGTTTTACAGTAGTATATGATTCAAGATCTAATCACATAGGAACATGAGCCTTGAAGAGAGCTTTGCATTGATATAATTTTCATCAAAATCGGACTACTGAGCAGAAAGTCATGAGCAAAACACTAACAGGCGATCAAACTGTCATAAAAAGTGACCTCCACCCATGCCAATTTCACATGAGCAAACTACTCTCTCAAGGCTCCACAATTATCAACGATCCAATACCCCTAGAATTCGCCTAAAAGAGAGGAAGAAGCTTGCATGGTGGCTCGGGAAATGGATGGACCATGTGTGCACAGTGAGCGGCCGAACAAGAACTACTTTAAAGACTTGAATAGAGAGAGAAAAGGACATAGGAATGGAGACTCAAGGAAAATGATAAGAAGTGACTTTCATTGCCATGAGAGTAAGACTCCACTCAAATACACTCAAAATACTACAAACACAAGGGAGAAGAAGAGGTTTCATACATACAAGAGGGAGCGGAAGCTCCAAGACTACTCATAGAGAGAGAGAGAATAAACTAGAGAGAGATGGACTCAAGAGTCTACATAAGAGAATATCTACAAGAGGGAGAGAAGGCTCATGGAAGAGGCTTGAGGAGACTAGGGCTACAGCAACATGAGGCCTAATGGTGGAAGAGATGTTGAACAAGGGAGAGAAGGGCTCTTTTTATAAAGATTTTATCACCCTCCTTCACCGATTTACAATTGCTGTGCCTGTAGATTCCTTTCCCCATCAATCACATAAGCCTGTATGTCACCATCCATGTCCTTTTTGGCTACTCTTGCCATGCGTCCCATCAAAAGATGCTCAAGACTCTTAAAATATTGAGAAAGTCAAGAGTCTCCCCACATGGAGCCCATAGGGACCCTCTCTTTTCCATATGTCCACATCCTCCTTATTCCACATAGGAATTCTAGAAGGATTCCTCTTGACTCCACACTCCTCCACATGCCTTCCACACGCTTGGCATGTGGACTCTCTTATATTATTGGAACACGTGGACATGAGTCCACCTCTTTATATGACTCACTCTTCCTATTTTCTAAAAACCCCACAATATCCCATACATAAATAACTCTCACCCCATACCAAGGTATAATAATTTATACCTATGGTATTTACAATGATCCATTCCACTCATCCTCTCAATCCCATACAATATATTAGAAAATAGAAATAAGTGAGAGCCGCTAGGCTATCACTTGATACTCAAACTCTTATCAAACATAGAGAAAAACAATACCAATGCCAAATTAAAAATATCAGTACATGGCAAGGACGGGACGATAGTGGTGGTTAGGATTGAAGGGGAGGATGGTTCGGAGTGTGTTGGGTGGAAGAGGGGTGGTATAAAAGGCAAAAGTGTTGACTTTGGTCTTCCTTTTAGCACTCTCCCAAGTAACAGCTTCCTTTTAGCACTCTCCCTCTCTTTACATGAAAGGCTCTTGGGACCATAGGGTGCCTAGGCATATTGCTATTCTTTCCATCTCTCCCTACTAGCAGAAATAGCACTTGTGTAAACCATATTAGAGGGCTTGGGACAAACCTGGAATTAGGAGGTATTCCTAACCGGCTCCCAAATAGCGCTTGTGTTAGTGCATTACCTGTCTTCCCTCAAAAAACTATGATGTCCTAACACATTGTTTTGTCTGGATGGTGGAAGTGGACTCTGATCTCAGAGCCTGGACTACCTAATGGATTCGACACTTTGTACTAATTCTTTGCTCAAGTTTGCAAACTCAATAAAAATAAAAATTCTATTGCCAACCCTCTTGCTTTCATTGCCAAAATTTTTTGGATTGCAATATTTTCAAAAGTTACTTCAATTTAGTTTTCTTTAAAAAATCATTCCATTACTTTTTATAACCATCCAAATGATTGAATTAATTGTATGGTTAATTTATTGATGGGATTATTAAATCTAAACACACACACACACACACACACACACACACACACACTTACACTTGTCTTTTGTTTTACACACTTACACTACACACTTACACTGCTTACACTCAATCACATGAAATTTTACCCCAATCCAAACCCGAGTTCTCCCCTACCTAAACATTTAACTAATCCCCCTTCCCCTGAGTAAAGCCCCTTTACTAACCCCCCACTTCTCATACTCTAGAAACCCGCCAGCCCCAACCCCAACCTTACCCTAACTAGACCCCAACTGAATTTTTCCCACGTGGGCCATCGACCTACATTCCTCCCTTGCTTGGCGGCATAGCTCTCTCTCGTAATAGCCTCTTCTTGAAACTATCTATAAAAGTTTGTTGCTACACAACTATACTCCTTCTTTCAGGTTTTATTTCTATCGAAGGTCTTGGTCCTCCTAAACTTTCGATTAGCGTGCCTCTTTGCCCTCAACTTCCTCATCATTAAGCTCCCCTTATGGCTCCACCACCTGATGAGGTCTTGTCAGCTTCCCCTTTGCATCATCTCATGTCATGGCCAAGCTTTCCTTCTTGCTTTCATAGCTACCAACTTCGGCTTCCTCTATCACTCATCTTCCTCAATCGTGGGGCAGCTTGGTAGCCTTTTGTATAGTTTCTTTGTAGGTTGTCTCTTCTCGTACCCTCCTGGTGCCTCTTCTATTTCTCATCTGGTTGCACATCCACCTTACAATCTCCTTGTAGTGTTATGGTTAAGATTCTTATCTCGACTTTGATCTTGGCAGTAGTTCATTACTCCATCATATTTTTTTCCCTCTTTCCACCATCACCTATCACATGCAAACCTTTTCTTTGGACTCTTGGTTTGCTCACATCATCTTCTCACGCCCTCTTAGCTTGGGTCTAGGCCTCATGCTCCTCTGTCCTTCTTGGTCAATAATCACTCTTCACAATTCTCATGGGATGCGCTACCTTTGTTCAAGACTAGACTGGTACTACAACATCAAATTGTGAGAAGTATATTACGTGATTTTGTCTCCTTTTGAGCCATACTTGGTAGTGCTCTTGGATTAGATCTTAGCCATTTACACTATGAGTATGAATTACTATTGGACTCTAAGTTACCCAAATTGATTCAAAGTATGGAGTTTTCCATGCTTTGGGACTGTATTTACTAGCTCTTCACTTCATCTGCCTAAGACAATCTATATAGTTAAGATGGAACTTGTTATACCCTTCATGCCTGTGAGACACTTCTTGCCAATTTGCTTGCAATTGTCTTTGCGATGCAAGCAAATTGGTTTTTTTTGTGATGTAATTGATGGTCTCACCACCCAAAAAGTGTGAAACACTTATTCTTGCCTATACTTACTCTTCTTTCCCTTTCCACATAGGTCTGAATATTGGCACTTTGTTGTTGTTTTTATTCTCTAGGCCCTCAATTATTTTCCTATCTTTAAATTAAATTATTATTTTTCCTTTAAATTATTTTCCTATCTTTAAATTAAATTATTATTTTTTAACTACCTTCATGTGCCAATTTAATTTTTGTTTGGTTAACTCTATTGTTTCTTGACCTTTTATGAGGTTTTTTTTCTTAGTTGCTTTCACTATGCTGCTTTTGTCCCAGCTCTTATCTCCTAGTCACACCCACTGTCATTTCTTTATCACTCGATTTTGTCTTAGTCATTTTTTACTTCTTTTTTTATTGATTTTTAATTGCTAATTCCTTCATATTGATGGTCCTTTATGCATTTTCTTCTTTCTTAGTTATATTTCTCTTTTATTAAATTAATTACCAATCTAGTTAGCGAGCTTTTATTCTTCATTCATTTGCTTTTTCTTTTATTAAAATAATTTCTTCACTCATTCAATCAATTTATTTCTCTTATTAAAGTAAGTGTTTTTCCTTTATTAAAACAAAAGGTTTATTCAATTTAATTCTCTTAATCCATTTCTATTTTATTCCTATGTACAACTCCCTATATCAATGCAATTTATTGATATTTAGAACATGATTCAATTTTCTCATTTAAAATTTTAATCTTTTTATTATGTATCACTTAAGGGTGTGGACTACCCCCCCTTGGGATTTTTTTGCATGAGAGGTTTAGGTTTAATCATTGGGTGAGGACTACCTCCAATCTTTTTTATTTCACTCATGGATGTGGAATACCCCCTTGAACTTTTTGAAGATATTCCAAAATATTAAATGCCTTCCTAATTTAGAATCTAGAGGGATTTCTAGTTCTTAGGTAAAGCAATGACAAGCCAAGGAAAACATGCATTACCTATCTACCCAAATGAAACTATGATGTTAGGAGCCTAACCTTGGAGCCTGGACTACCTGATAGATTTGACACTTGTACTCATTTTTGTAACCCTACCGGGTGGATGTAATAATACATTTGAAATAAAACTAAATTTCAGTTCTTCAAGTATTTTTTCTCCATATCTGAATAATTTCTAATTAATGCTTTTAAGCTATTCTATGAATGAATCAATTGTATGGTTCATTTATTGATGGGATTATTAAATCTAAATACACACACAGATATCCCAGCTAGCCCTTGGTCAGGTTAGTACATACAATCATTTTACAATTTAGTAATGGCTACTCTTTCCTTTGATATCTAACTATTGGTTTTTCTTACAAAAACATTGCATCCAACCTCGTATGAATTTGGATTCTGCAACTGTAATGGCATTAATTTGAAAAAACACTATTTAAACTTATCATACTTATCATGAGAGAGAGAGAGAGAGAGAGAGAGAGAGAGAGAGAGAGAGAGAGAGAGAGAGAGAGAGAAAGAGATCACATTAATCCAAGACCATGCTAGAACGTAGAGTGAAGAGCTTGGTGTAGTAACAAGGTTCAAATTACTTTCAGACACAACGGTCTAGTAATCCTCAAAAGAAAGAAATTATTATGCAATAAAGAAAAACTAAGCTATGGTGCATGCCATTATTATGCGAGTGTGAATATACAATGATACCATTTTATGGAAACATGCTAGGGCTAGGAACCCATAAAGTATAATGTCATCTAGATATGATCATAAAGGATAAAAACATAAAACCATGAATGAATAAGAATATACACACTCCACTGCCACAGAGTATAGATAGCAGAGGCATCACATTGCCCATAGAAATATGTCGATGAAGCAATATCAAAGCCATATGTCATAAAAGAATGGGATATACCATCCATGACATCGAAAAATCCATCAACATGGATCCCATCATGTATGGAATGCACAACTTTTAGAAGATCAAAACTTGAATTTACTGTACTATTTTTAGACTGCCAATTTATTGTTATTATTCTAGTTCTAGTTATTGTTACTATTCTAATTTCTGTTACTATTATTGTTCCAGTTCCAGTTACTGTTATTACTTTTCCAGTTTTAGTTATTGTTCCAGTTCGAATTTCTATTTTAGTTATAATTTTTGTTTCGATTACAGTTTTTATTCCAGTTTGCGATAATCCAGTTTCTAGATTACTATTTTCTTGTAATTTCCTTTTTAGTTTATTGTTTTGCTATATATTTTGATCATGAACACATGCCAAATGTTGGAAAAGTTTTGGTATGAAGTAGAGATATTTTTGGAACTCCTTTGGGATCTTTTGGATCCTTTTTGGGTTCTTTTGGCTCTGATTTGGACTGATCCATTCATCCTCATCTTTCATCCTTCTCATTTCCTCAATATAAGCATCATCATCATCTTGCTTTTATTTGTATATGATATTTATGATTTTGACTTTGCACTAGAATCTTCTCAAAGCTTCGGAACTACATCAAAACTCAAATATGAATGTATATTGTCATCATTTGCATCCAAGAATTCATCATCAAACTCAATCATAGCATCAAAAAATAACCTTGATTTGTCATCCATCAAATCTAACTTATGCAAAGAAAAGGAAAAAAATTATGGATGAAATCCACTTCTAGATCCAAATCCCATAAGGCCCCCATTTTGGATCTGTTCTGGATCCCGATTACGGATCTCTCTCTAGATTTATGTTCTCTCTCTTTTGGATCTCTCTCTAGAATCCATTACTGTTCTCTCTCTTTTGGATCTCTTTCTAGATCTTTGTTCTCTCTCTTGATTGCCGAACTTTTTTTCTCTTTCTAGATTTTTGTATTTGATTGCTGTTCTGTTCTATTTTGGATTGTTGTTTTGGACCATATTTCAAAATTGCAACTCTATCTCTCAAAAACCCTTAGCTTTCTTCAATCATTCTGGCACCTTCACATAGAGAATGCTAGAATTTTTATTAAATTCTTTTATTAGCCCTCAAACTTGAGATTTCAAGAGTCGTCATGCATTGCCCTTCCTTGGCATTCGGTGGTCTCATCCTTGATTAGTTTCTTGAACTTTATGCTTGATCTCAGCATTACTTCCAAATCTCTTGAGCCGCTAAGACTCAATCGCTAGCCTCTTGTCAATTGACCCAGTGAAACCCTCTAGTAGCTTTTGATCCACATAGCAAATCATTGATGTTCATTCAAGACTTTGTATTTTTTATAATTGTTGGTAATGCGAGCTTGTGATTGAATTAAAGATGAGCACAAATGTTTCTTTCCTTTACATATGGCTATTTGAAGCCATGAACCATCGTGGGTGATATCAACATTGACTCTCCCCTACAACGCTTAGACCTTGGAGTGCAGCAACTGGTGGAAAGTGAACTTTTGTCCAAGGGAATAGAGGACTCCAAAACCTTCATCCAATCATCAAGTTCCATCATCTTTTATCAAATCTCAGTGATTAATTGTGTGCTATAATTGCCTTTCATATCCTGACACCTTGGTCAGGTCTTTGTGCCATTTTGATGCTTTTGCTCTTTTGCCTGTGTTGTAGTCAATCTTTCACCATCTCATGAAACCGGAAGTTGTTGCCATGGGAGGGATTAATAAAAGTTGAGTTTCATTAATTTTGAGAATCTGAAGCACGATCTAATAAGGATCTGTCTTCTTGTTGCATGTTGGGTTGTATTCCTCTGAAAACTCCCTCTCCTTGTTGATGATGACAAGTGTTGGATGAATTGAAGGAATCAGAATTCTATTGTTGAATATTTGATTCAAAGCCATCCACATTGCTATTCTAGATTGATCAGATTCCTGGGACCTTGCTTGTGTAATTACCAGAATTGGAATATGGGTTAAATTTCTAGACCAATTTATGATTGGCATTCGCAATGGGCAGATCTATTGGAATGGACATTGAATGGATTTCATATTTTTGCTAGAGTGGAAATTCCAAAGGTGCCTTATTGCATTAAAAACATGATATATAAGAGTTGCAAGATTGACAATTGATGCTCTAGAGATGAATTCACCACCATCACAATTGATAAGTTGATATGAATTATTGGACTTTGGATCAAATTTGATGATACCATGTAGAACAAAATCAAACCAAGGTTAGATGTCACCTCCTACTAAATCCAATTGCAAGTGGGTTGATACATAGCACTGTCAAAGATGCTAGATTGCTCTTGTGGATAGGATGCTCATATGCTAGTCTCCAAACCAGCATTTTGTCACTCCCATCATGCTTTCTCCAGCAGAGATTACTCTTCAGAAGCCTTACAAGGTTCTCCTCTTTGAACGTTCATGGATAGTTTCCTTGCATAAAACTTTCATGGAGATTTCAATGCAGAACTAGAAAACAAAGCCCAATTTCATTGGAAATTAACATAGGCTTCCCTCCTTCAACATGGATTGCTTGCCTTTCTTTTGATTTACAAACTTCATATGGTCACCTTTCTTCCAAAAGGGGTTGCGACAAAGTTTTCACAGTCCTCTGGTCCCTGCTTGTGAGATCCTCTCCATTTGGGAACCGCCTTGCTCAATTTCATTTTGTTTCCTTCCTTTTGTAACGCTAGACACTGGGAAGTCATCATCCCCCAAAGTTTCCTCCAATTAGACAAAGGGAAATTCCTATGACTTTTGAGGATGAAGATAATTTTTCTCGCAACACACGCTTCTGCATGGGAGAGCATTACTCTTCTCATTCATAGCTCCAATTGCTCATTGTCTTAACAAAACCTTCGTAATGCAAATGGATAGTGCTACTTTCATCGATTCTAGTTTTCTTGTGAAAGCTTGTGTTCCTTGTTCATAAGGTACTTGGGGTGTTCTTCTGTTAACTTTTCCTGAGATCAAAAGGCTCGCACGGCTTCAAAACTTCATTGCATTGCTCAGCAAACTTTCCTCATGAACATGCCTTTAATCAATGTTCTTCAACCTCAAAGCATCAATCAACAAGATATGATTGAGTTTTCATTTCCCAAGAGAGGCTAGTCTTTCTTGAGAGTTCTGAATAATTGTACTAACTGCAGGATTGCCAATGTTAAAGCATGCATGACAATTTAAGATAATGCAGATGAAGAATAAGAAACATTGTTCATAAAAGAGAATACATATTCTAAACATTGCATTCCATTTGCACTTAATTTCATCATCCAAAAATATACATGCCATCCTAGGAATGAAAAGCTACGAGACTAAAAAGTAGGTGAAGGAGTTGGGAACCGTAAAGGTCCACACCCCTTTGCATCTCCCGTGTGAATGTACGTTAAGAGTGACCACTCTCAACCTTAAAGTGAATGCACACACTTCAATATATATCCCATAGCATATATTTATGGCATTATGAGAGAGAGAGAGAGAGAGAGAGAGAGAGAGAGAGAGAGAGAGAGAGAGAGAGAGAGAGACATAGAGAGAGAGAGAGAGAGAGAGAGAGAGAGAGAGAGAGAGAGAGAGAGAGAGAGAGAGAGAGAGAGAGAGAGAGAGAGAGAGAGGAGCATGTTGACAATATAAAGCATATGAAAATTTAAATATGAAATTATTGGTTTAAAGGATTTCAATAAAGATGAAGAACTATGATATAGGAAGAACAAGTTGAGTTCTAACCTATCATGCCCCTGCTAGAAAATTTTAAACAAAGAGTAATGCAAAATGCATTGCTGCCAAATACCATAAGCGAAACTCAATTAGATTGTCGTCACCACGCTTAGGTAAATGTATCATTTCAAAACGCTCTATTTCATTTAACATCCACAAAATTGAAGGATCTACAAGTCCTCTTTAGCATTTGTGATGAGTTTGGTAGTCAGAGGGTAATGGTTATGGTAGCTTCACACATAAGTGTGTTTCCCCTATTTGAAGAACCATCCTCCTTGCTTACAACATAAAAAACGTCATTAGAAGAGGTGATTTTAAAAAAACCTCATTATGACATGCTCCTTGCTTACATCAAAACTCCTCATTACAAGGGGTGATTATACAAATTGGCACAAAAACTCTAACAACTTAGAGCATAAAAAACAAACATGGGCATGTTCTAATGCTTTACACAAGGCTATAGATACAAACTTGCAAGAAGTGACACATTTTTCCTCTTTTTCCAATATCTCTTTGCATACCAGTGTGTATGCTTTAACAATCCAAGACCAACAAAACATTTGAGGATTACCAAAAACATATACGTTACAATTCAATAAAGGATTGAGTTGAAACATGCCGTGGTGGTGTTCTAGGAAGGTTGGTTGTATGTAAAGGGATCAATACCTGGATGACTTGGAAATAATACTTTGCTGGAAATAGTTGTCCTATTATTGTGTAGGCAAATTCCTACTTGCACTAAAGTTTGGATAGTGAAAACAATAGACAAAACAGTGTGCACACATGTGTGCATATAAGGAGAAACCCCTCAGAGAGAGGTTATGATAGTGATTCAAAATTCTATTTGACCCTAAAGACTTCATACCTATGTACAACATAGAAAGAATAATTTACTCTATCAAAGTATAGTTAAAACATTCATATTTTGGTTTCCACAAGAGATCTCTCAAGAATTCAATCAAGCCACTATGGGCCATAAAAACTAGTGACACTTATAGATGTAGAGGACTCAATAAATATTATGTTAGGTTATTCAACTCTCTCTTGTCGTGATTGTGAAATCTATTCACTTGGGGGGCGAGGGGTGGATGGCCCAAGGGGAGGAAGGGATTTCCTCTTGAAGAGTTTATTGACAAAAATATAGCAAAATTTCAAACTCTCTCCTTCAAGAGCGGTTTCTTTTTTTATGTTCTCTTCAAATTTCTTGGTATTTTCCTATAGCTTATTTTATTTAAAAAAATCTAAGGACGGATTGTTGATGTTTACAATGGTCAAAGCTCAAGAGTTATTGAGCTCACCCTAAGCTCACTCCCCCATCCCACCAAATGAAGATCTCTTTACAATTCTAGCATTGTACGATGAAATCATAATTCACGTTCACCATATCAAGAGAGTTGTAAATTGGATTCCATTCTCTAGTCACGCATGGATGGCAAGGACAAGATTGGGGAAAAATAAGAAACCACAACTGACATGAATGTAGAAGCTAGACTTGATGAAAACCTTAGTTATGCATAATAGACAAAATAGTAGCTTGACTAGTGGAAGTTGAGTCTAGTGCTAGAGGAGCAATCACGAATCCCATCAAAGTGGATGTGGATGAAGACACCCTTGCAAGAGGAGAAGGGAGGTTGTCTTGACCTTGATGAGCTCTTGATGAGTCCTCATGCTTTGTACCTTCCTCTTTCACCCACTCTCTACTTTGCACTTCTTCTCTGTGTTGGAGTCTCGATTTGACCCCTAGGGATACTATTGGTCTAGATCATTGAGAGTTCTAGCTACTATTCAATGGGTTCACTTTGTACTTAATTCGAGGACTTTGGAAACTTCTATTACACACAATGCTTCTTATATTGGGTTTGGTATGCAGGAAGTCTTCCCTCCAGTCGCCTTAAGTACCTCCTAGTTCTCTCACTAGCTCCTTTAAGGGTATCAGAACTACTCGGTGTAAGATATGGACCCTAGGACACCACTTCAATCTTTGCTACTCAACACCGGTATTGTCCCATCGCGATCGCAATAAACTATCTGAAGGGAGGTTTGATCTCTTTTGGAGGTGTTATTGGAGGCCTATGATGCTTGCACCCCTGTCTCTGTTAGCCATTCCACCACTTTGTCTATTGATGGCTTCGATGACTTCCTGAATTGCCATCCTCCTCCTAGTTAATGACTTAAGTACTCCATGTGCATCTCTCTATCTACTCCATATGCACCTCCTAGTGTGTTTGATAGTAGTTGGTAGTGAGCTAGATTGGTGACACAACTTCCCATGTGCACCACCATGTGCTCTTGTGATTTCTATAGTCTAATGTTGATATTTCTTGACATGTGGCTGTGCCACTAAGTACTATGATCAAGGTCATCCACCCTTGACATGTCTTGACATGCACTGCTCCGGTACTATGACCAAGGTCATTCCACCCTTGACCTGTTGTTGACATGTCCTAACATGTACTACTTTAGTCTTGTGACCAAGGTGTGACCAAGGTGTGATCAAGGTGTCTAGACTTGAGATGTTGGCATGTCCTGACATGTACATATACTCTCCAATATTGACCAAGGTCATCCATGTATGCCTATAACATCATGTTCAATTGGTTGCTCTAGGGGTGCTCTCAGACTATGCGAAACCCCTCAGTCCTCAACCTCAAATAGAACATTCAATGAAGCCTTCTTCTTAACAGCATGGACTAGAAATAATTTGGACTCATCTTTTGGAGAACCTTCTCCTCCCAAACCTATAGCGAACCTCGTTTTCATGCCGAACCTCTCGCGTACCTCGCTCCTCTCACGTATGGGATTAGTCTCCATATAGAATAGAGTATATGTGCTTTCTTCAAAGTTGTTTACTAAAATTACCTTAATTGCCATAGTGTTCAACATTATACCAATTAATGGGCGTTGATGCAATATCAAGTCTAGTATAAATCCCAAATTTCATGTATCCCTTTTCTCATGCATTTTAAAATAGTGATTGTTAGTTCTCCTACATGATATTTACCCTTGACATTAATTACATAGATAGAACTTTTCCCAATAAAGACTAAGTTTAGTTGTCTTGGTAGTAAGATGCAGGCTATGTCCTAACTTTTGTGTAAAGGTGTCCCTCTAAACTACCTAGCTTTTTACATGATTTTTTGTTTAGTGGTTCTAACTCATAGTTATAATGGCTTCAATAAAGAAATCTGTTTTTTAGCTTTTTTAGGACATAGCTCGAATCTGTTATTCTTTGCCCCCCCAATTTAAAAAGTTGTCTAGTTATGGAGGAAAAGGTGAACTATAAAAGCAAAAGGAAAATTGGAGAGCCAAGCAAGACACCATGATTTTTAGCGCTTTCTTCCCCGACCTACACATGATTCTCTTTTACAATCTCAAACTAATTTATTACGACAAATATATACATGGTTCACTTAAGGAAGTTGGAGCCTTTTTCTCTTGATCGGGAGAGAGGCTCCTGCAGATTGGCTTCCTTGTTACACGAGTCTTTCACATACTTGCCAGAAGTACTTGCGCTACGACGTGGCACCTATTCCGCCTATCGTCTACGCAATGTATACAGAAATTCGTGACTTGCAAGCCTCGAGGCAGTGGGATTTTAGAGGGTCGAGCAAACGTCGTGCATCTTCAACGACTTTGCAATCGTCACTGCTACTCATGAGCACTGTCCAGCCCTCTGCAGTTGGGATTGCAGAATGCAGGTCAGCTCGTAAGCAACACCGACGTTGGATCATTGAAGAACTCAGGATCGCCCATGAAACGAGAGACTCCTTCAATGTCTAACGAAGACACTTCACCATTGTCGGCATCGATATCCTCGTCCTCGTCCGGAAGAACCAGTTCATTGAAGAACTCGGGGTCCCCAAAGAATGAGGCAGGCTGAGCGATACTTTGAACGGGAAGATCTCTACTGAACCGACGGGGGAGAAGTTGGAAAGGAAGCAGGGAGGGAAGGTCGAGATGGAGGGAGGCTGTACTGTGGAGGGGAAGAGCGATAGAGGAGGCGAGCGAGAGCAAGAGGGCGATGACGATGAGGGAGGCGGAAGGCACCATGGAAGCTGGAGAGGAGATGAAGCACAAAACTGTGTATTGAAATTGCGAAGAGTGGCTGGAAATGTCAAGGAAGGATGTTGTTGAAACCTCAAAGTATGAAGCAACCGAAAGCACATAAGTTATTCAAGCCAAGTAGGAGGAGTTGTAGGATACTTGTTCTAATTGGAAACACTAGTCCTCACTTTTAGAAGAGATATCTTTATACTCTAAGGGAAGGATGTTCACCCACCATTGAAACCGTGTGGACCCCTTTCTCATACTTCCACAATTTGGTTTCAAAAACCTACTATACACCTTTTCTTGGGTCACACTCTTAAAAGCCCTTACATTGGACCTAGTCAATGCCCAAAAATAGGAAAGGTCTTAGTGATGCTTCATTTCTAAAGATGAAATTATTTTGTGGGATTTTATTTCCTTCACCCACCTTGGAAAGCCCTTACATTGGACCTAGTCAATGTCCAAAAAAAGGAAAGGTCTTAGTAATGCTTCATTTCGAAAGATGAAATTATTTTGTGGGATTTTATTTCCTTCGCCCACCTTGGAAAACTGAAATAGGGGTTTCCTTTAAATGTTTACCATCTCATGGATTTGAAACATGCTCAATTCTTTGCATGGCTCCTGTGCCCGGATCTAAGTCTAACAGGTCATAACCCCTCCAACTTAGACCCTCAACTCGTCCTTCACCCAATTAAATGTCGCGCCCTTACCAAGGCCTATGTTGCCGCTTTACAGATGTGCACAAGAAACTACAAAGGGCGCTAACCTCACGTCTTTCTCCCTCGACATTGTCTCACAAGCTCAGTCCATCTCTCTTAGCTCTATATAGTGCGATGCTTGAAGGTGAAAAGTTCATATGATATTGTTGCACAAGCGGAGGAGATGAGTTCCTCAAGAAAGAAATTGTGTTAGCCCTGAGCACAGAGACAATTGGCATTCATCTCCACGACGTGCTTTCGTGTGTTTTTGCGGTGATAAATCTCCTTCTCACTTTGCTCTCATATTCATGGGATTCCTTAAGGCCTACATACTTAGAGAATACCACTGGTATTATCCATGATCCCATCACCCTTTTTGTCTTTCTAGTTGGCTCGATTATCGTTGCATTCACTTGAGGCTTTTAGTAGGGTTATTTGGTTAACTATGGGGAAATATCCCTATAATACCAGTGATAATTTGGCATCTCTCTCTCTCTCTCTCTCTCTCTCTCCCCTCCTTGTTTAGGGTTGGGGCCCGACCGATGGGGGTCACAGTGGCCCTGGTTAGACGTAGAGCTACGACCAGGAGACGTACCAAGACTGCACCCTTGAGGGGCCCACAGCGCTCTATTGCTGACCTCATGCCTCATCCATCCTGATGTCCTGCTGTTGATAATGATGATGATGATTATGATGATGTTAATGATGATGCTGAGATTGATATATATAGTCGACTATCGACATGACTATGTTGTCCTTAGGACTTAGTACTGCCATTTTGCATTTTTTGCATTCTGCATTGGTGTGGATGCTTGTTTAGTAGCTCCACTACCACAACTCATTGTATCAGGTTTTTCATAGTCTCATAGACCCATCGGTCTTCCGAAGACTTTAATAAACTTTCTCTCTCTCTCTCTCTCTCTCTCTCTCTCTCCCTCTCTCTCTCCTATGTCCATAAAAATACAACAACTCAAGGGCACCAAGGGGACACTAGAGAGAGGATGCAAGATTGTTGAGGAGCTCAGTTTTGAAAATGAGAAGCTCAAGAAACAAATGGCTGATCTACAAGAAACAATGAAAGGAAAACACGTTGAGATCACACAGCAGATCACAAAAGGAGAAGATGATATCCTTGCATGGAAAGAGGTGGTTAAAAAGGGCATAGTAGCACCCACAAAAGAGCTCATATATGAAACTATCGAGGAAGAAAAGAGGAAGAGTAGCAAGGCACTAAATGTGTCGGTTAGAGACCCGCTAGTTAGTGATACTTCCATGGCAAATGTTGTAGCATTTTTTACCAAGATGGGGGTTAATCTCATCTGTGAAAAAGCGTGGAGAGTGGGTACAATAGATGCACCAATAAGGCCCATGGTAGTGAAACTATGGAAAGCCAAAGATAGATCCACCCCCATGAATATGTGGGCAACAATGAAGGGCACTGGGAATTTCTTAGATGTGATCTCATTCACCTATAGCAAGAGCATAAGAGGGAGGGGATGGTACAGGTAATGGCAACAAGAGAAGCAGGAAAATGGGCCACCTATAGGGATGGCAAGGTGATTATCCAAGAGAAAGAAGACATGGAAAAGAAGGTTATGACGATGTCGGGCCCATACAAAGAGGACTAAAAATGGCAGTGTGGAATTGTAATGGCACCCTTCGCTCAAATCTGAGGGGGAGTACTTGGAGACATATAACAACAAAGACATGTTTTTCTATGCCAAGACGCATGAGAGCCCAGAGACAGGACTTCCAACAGTGACAAGATATACATGGGAGTCAGCCCATAGGACGGTGATGAGGAGAGACAGTGGGGTATGAGGCTCTGGGGGCTGAAGGCACGGCTGTCCTTTTTTTATCATGCCCATAGAGGGTTATGGCCCATATGAGATGATACATGATGACATCACAAAGTTGTCTAGGTAGGGGGGACACCCTCCTTCTTGGTGACTTCAATGCACACACAAAAGATAGACAGTTGGGCTTTCTTGAATTTGCATCTGATTCCCTCATAGTACCGAAGCTAGATGTAGCAGATCTTAAGATAGGAGGCACTCAATAGATGCACAACATGTGATGGGGTATGGACAACATTTATTGGATTTGGGTGCAATCCATGATTTGATCATTATATAACGGTCTCCATGGGTAGACAACATTTAGCAGACTCACTTATTTCCCACGTGGGGGAGGGACAAGCATAGTGGACTACCTATTGGGTCGCTTAGACTAATACACGTCTTTGTGGTGCCTCCTCCCCCACTAGGTGCTGATGACCACTCATACCTATCCTTTTGTGTCTCTACTATTATGCCAGTATCAAGTCTCATGTCCATATCCACTTTGAAGGTGCCCTTGGTCTAGCCTATGTGAGCCACTTAGCCCGAGAGCTTCTAGCCTACTTGGAGGTAATGTAGACCTTGCCCATGCCTTACACACCCTTGTCAGTAATACATGATGCTGTGATCAAATCTTTCCCCACAACTCGATCCGCACATGTCCTAGCTAGGAAGATTCCTCAAAAACCTTGGTTTAATGACGAGTACAGAGAAATGAGATCTCACCTCACACATGAGCGAGCCTTAGGCTACATGGCATCACATGAGGCACAATAGATCTCATGATGATTGACACATCGTAAGGTTTTTCTCACACACCACGTGGATGAGGTGATCAAATCATTTTGAGGAGGATATCCTAACATTAGATGGGGGATTTTTATGAGAGAGGAAGCCATCTATTCCCATGATAGATCCAAATATTTGGCACACATATGTATGCTCTCTCTAATATTTTTAGATATGCACGCACCACCCGATATGTCCTTTATGCCCAGGACCACTACTTGCCACCTGTTCACCACACAAAATGTATGTGTCATAGTCCATCGGCTCCATAATTGGAGAGCATAGGGCTGATTGAGCACTTTGCACATGGGCAAGAGGTCTTGGCTCTGATTCTAGCATGGATTTTCAACCATGCAGTATGTCATGGCTTCCTAATTACTTGGACTACTACCACTATTGTACTAATATACAAAGCAAGGGACCCCATGGACACTGGGAACTATTGCACTCTTATGATTGGCCACACCTTGGCCAAGATCTATGGGTCGGTACTAGAGAGGGATATTGGTGGCCACACAAAGGCTCATGGGTAGTGGGCTCTAGGGCAGGCAAGATTTTGGAAACAACACTCCACCCTAGACCACATCCTCACCCTGTGGCTATCATTGATGAGGCAAGGTCGATATGTCAAAAGGATACATTTGATTTGTAGACTTTTGGAAGGCCTTTGACACTGTCTCATGATCTATTTGATCAGAAGGCTACAAGGGATGCATATTCTAGAGATTATGATTTGTGGGGTGATAAGCCTATATGAGTCCATCAAAGGGAGAGTTTGTGCTCCAAGAGACCTATTGGATTGGATTGAGAGCACGAATAAGGTGTAGCATGGATGCCGCCTTTCACCAACTCTCTTTGGGCCCTACATTGATGAGATCACATCCATTATAAATTGGCTAGGAGGTGAGGGATCGCTATTGGTGGTTGACCTGATGATACATATTCCATTTTATGGGGATGACATAGCCCTCATATAATCTTCCATAGAAGGATTGTAGAGACATATGAAGGCCCTAGAGGTGTCTTGTAGACAGAGAGGATTGACAATCAACCTTGGGAAAACCAAGGTTGACCTCAACACGTCACATGCAGTGCTCATGGACATAGCTTTACTTATCGAGGTGAGCTAGTGGAGATAGTGTAGCCCTACACATACCTGGGGGCAATCTTCATAAGGCCAATTTTCATGATGACTCATTCAACTAAAGCATGACTCACACGAGGGTGGGGTGCTTTGGCTCAACTAGAGATATAGTGATCCTAGGTGCATTTTCAAGATCCACCAACAAAGGGAGGCTTTTCAGCACCCTAGTGAGGCCGACTGCTGTATACACATCACCTTTTTGCGGGAGCAATCTTTCGGCGGCCAAAGAGAGGAGTGATATTTTATAGTGACCTTTTTGGGGGAGTAGTCTTTTAGCAATAGAGTGGAGGATATTTGAGTAGCTATAGGTGACTATGGGGTCTATGATGATTCAGAGTAAGCTAATTAGTCCCTCATCATATAGTACAGGTAGAGTTTGCCATGACACCTCTCTAGGTTGATGTCCTTTTCCAAACAGTGACATTCCTCCACAGAGTTTGGGCCCTACCCCATTGGAAATTATTGAGGCTGGCACTAGAGTCATCCAAATAACTAGCAAAGAGAGGGGTTGATACAATATGGTATGCACACATATCCATATGGTCTGCTAGTCATGATAATTAGATGGACTGGCTTCCCCCTTTTAGTACATCATGGATGCATCACCTGAGTCAATCCCATGAGATGAGATTAAACATATCATATAGATGGATCTCTTCTAGCTCCATGCGTCTCAAACTTGGGGGGGGGGACCAGGAGTTCCCCAGTAAGATCCAATTCTATCATGACCACTTCTTGCATGTATCATAGGATGGGCTCATCATCAAACCCCAGTACCTCAAGGATAGAGGAGTCTTACAACCATTGAGGATGCCATTGGACAGATGCGGGTCTCATTCCATTAGTTGAGGATTGAGGCAGGGAGAATTGCAAGTATACCTAAAGAGCAGCAGGTCTACAAGTTATTTACAGTGGGGAAGGATGAGACATAGGAGCAATTTCAACATATCTTCCAAGCCTACTATGAGATCCGAGGATGATACCACTGCCTCTTTTAAGAGGGGCACAACTTTGGTCCACTCTCATTATTGATCCACTTCCACAACCACGTTTACATTGGGCTCTATCTTATTGAGATGTGATGACACAGAGACACTATTGCGACATATTAGAGAGTAGTAGGAAGTGACACACCACAGGTCATTGAGGCAAATCAAGCAAAGCGGCATGCCACAAACTTTTGTGCATTTGAGTTAGCTCAATGGCATAGTGGGGTGGAGGAAGAGGAGCTAGCTCATATGAGGGTAGCATGGATCAATAGAGAGAGCTGACACCATGCTATCAAGCGAGGGATGCAAAGAGCACAAACCCCCGACATAGAGAGTAGCAAGAGTTTATACAATCAAGGTCCATCCTATCTCAACCCTCCTCAGAGGGGACCGCCAGAGATGAGGTGTCACTCTTAACATAGCTCATCGAATCTAGAGATGAAGGAGACCACATCCCCCACCATAACATGAGATAGCTCGACAAATGTAAATTCATAACATATTCTTGTAGCTCATCAAAGAGCAATTGCGGTAACAGGTTTCACCTTTTGTGTCTCATCTTTCAGCTTGTATTTAAGTTTTTTTTGAGCTCTTGAGTTTTTGAGCCTTTTTACGCTTAGTATGGTACTCACCAAGAGCCCTAGTTCACCCTTTGCTTCAGCCCTTCAAGGCTTCAATGAGTTATGTTTGCTTGGTGTACTTTGTCCCATAAGTCCACGAGGCATCCCAAGGATGTTAATCTCTCTCTCTCTCTCTCTCTCTCTCTCTCTCTCTCTCTCTCTCTCTCACACACACACAGACACACACACACACACACACACACATTTCCCTTTCAACTCACTCTCACTTGTCAACCTCTTCTTCTAGTAGTTGGACTCCCACTCTAACCCCACACAAGGCATGGGCATCAACACAGGGTGCTCCCACCCTAACCATACAAGCTCTAGCCCTACAAGCATGTATGAAATTGGTTAAAACTAGCCTCTAGGAAAGGAGAAAATTGAGGTATGCCACCCACATGTCTCACCACATATAGATCAAAGTTATTGTATTGGTTCATATGTATCCAAAACAAAATAAAGTCTAACTAAAACCTGGGAACTAGATGTGCCAAATACCCTCTACTAAGAGGATACCATCCCATAGCTCCCTTCACCTCCTTGTTCCTAGAATTAATAATGACTTGAAATTCTTGAGACAAAGTGCTCATAAATGCCTGAGCATCACATTTGCAAATGTTGGCATTAATGAGAACATCCCTTAAGCTCAGCTTTATGATGGCATGTCCATTCAATTTGTTTAAATCCAATTCCATGATTAGTTTATGTAAAAAGGTAATACAAATAATCAAAAAATAGACACCATTCGCTTGAGTCTTACGAATTAATCCAGTGCAAGTTGGCCAGTAAGTCAATCTCAAATGTCTTCCATGGGTCTATCAGTGTGCACAAAACACATATGTTTCTTGCCCTTGTTTCCTTGTATGACTCCTCAATGACAAACATCCATACCATTGTCCTATGATTGCCTTCCCACACATAAAACATCTTGCTACATAGATAATGCAAATCTAGCCTTTGCTCCAATTCTTTTTCGAACATGTCATTAACCTCTCTCCATATTGGAGACTAGGAGTCTCTCTTTGCCGGAGTAACCACCATCTCCTCCCCACTCCCTGTGCAAATGGATATAATGAATGCGCCCTTTTTAGGGAGATACCCCTCATACTGAAATGCACTCTTTAGTGTAGTCACATCACTCCTTAAACCTCTAAGTGATGAGTCCACAAAGAGGGAGGCTAGGACACTCATCTGAGCTAAGGAGCCTACACTTTGAAATGATATCTCCCCCACTAACAAGGTCCGAGTCTATATCCTCAACTTCCGAATCAACCTCATCTTCTCCACCCTCAGTGTCATGAATATATGTAGTATCCTTTGTGTTCGCAAGTGTCTCAACTCCCAAATCTACCTCACCCTCAACAAGATTAGGTTGGACAGTCTGCTTCGTTTTTCTTTGTCTCTTCTTGGGAGGTGATACTAATTTCTCTTTATGTAGAATAGACTCCCAACCTCTGCTCACCTTGATGCATTCCCTTTTCACCTCCTAGCTTGGATACTACACCCTCAAGTGCACTAGCCTAGCTTGCCTCTCCATGTGAGCACGTAGTTGGATGAATGCATGGACTAGTCGACTAGACTACATCAACATAGTGAAAGGGCAAAGCCTTCGCATTTTTTTATTCTCAAGAGTCACAAAATGACTCAAAAGATAGCCATGTGAAGAGGCCTTATAGGCTTTACTTTACGAATCCTAGGCTTTATGTAGATCTATTCACTCGTTAAGCTCATGCAAGGGAGCGTATAAGTGAGAGGCGATGCTGTCTCTGTGCCAATATGGACTTAGGCAGTATAGAATGTGTGTGTAGAGTAGCGGCAAAGCTCCGCTTGTACTTGCATAAGGCTAGGAATAATCTCTCTTAGGAATCCTCAACATGCAAGCTCTACTTGCAACTCCTACATGCAAGTCCTACATGCTATTCCTACATGCATGTTCTACATGCAAGTTCTACATGCAACTCCTACATGCAACATGCTACATCCGAGTTCTACATGCAACTCCTATAAACTTCTATATACAAGTTCTACATGTAGAGAGAGAATGTTTTACAATTCCTACATGCAGAGAGAGAAGCTCTCCAACGTGTATAAATACCCCATAATGGAATGAGGCCCACACTCTTTGGGGCATTTTGTTGAGTTCTACTTTGGTATTCCAAGCAATTGTCTTAAGTGTCCATGCTTCCTTACACTCCACGTCCAAAAGCATGTCCTAACCTTGAAACTACTCCTCCCCTCTCCTCCAACCTTGCAACCTATCCTCTCCCTCTCCTCCTCCCCCCCCCCTCCTCCTCCTCCTCCTCCTCCTCCTCCTCCTCCTCCTCCACCTCCTCCCTCCTCCTCCCTCCTCCTCCCTACTTTTCTCTGTCCTTTCCCCCCATGCTCTTACATCTTCTTCCTCTCCCACTCCTATGATCCCCCTAAACCCTTAGTTCCTCAACCCTGAACCTCCATGAACTACGAGGGAGACAAGTTCTCCACCATGTACTCTACCCTGAACCTTGAATCCTCCTTCTAACCCTTGAACCTCTTGTAAACTTTGGAACCTCTCTCTGAACCTTGGAGCCTCATTCTAAACCCTGAACCTCCCTCTAACCCTTAAACTCCTCCTAAACCCTTCAACCCCCAATGAAGGCGAAAGCCTTCATTATCCCAACCATGATGATGCATGTCCCTTTCACACATGCATGCACTATGTTTGCTTATCCCACTTAAGCCTATGTCTCTCACTGGAATACGACTCGAGGTCCTAAGCTACAATTATACTAAAAACAACACCGATATATCTGTAGGTGACAAAAAGCCTCAGAACCCTGCATACTGAGAATACTCTGCTCTTGTTGCGAAAGCCATGGTAAAGAGTCAACAGGAGACATTGCTAGTAACCCTGCCGAGCCTCTGTGCATTCTTCTATTCTATTATCTCCTACATCATTTTTCTTTTGCATCATCTTCACCTTCACTGTTTACCTCACTAGAAGGACTATGTCTGCTACTATAATAGCCACTCAAGAAGCATTTCGTCCCAACTCACATTGTTATGGTTGTTACTGTTTGGAACAAGTTTTGGCTTCAACGGGACAAGACGTTCATAGCCACTGGGATAAGTTGGTGAGCTTGGTTGATGGGCTCAACTTTTGCTTAATCGAGCATATGAAATATTTGCAAACACTATTTTCGCTTGCACGTTGAAAGCAAGCCAGTGCACCTTGAAAGGATTAGACCACGTTTGAGCTTACATGTCAAAAGAAAGCCTAGTTTGACTGCTCTGTTAGCTTGGGCTCCTCTGTAATGTGATTTAAGTCTTCTCGTGGCAAAAACGATAGTAGCTCCCGTGGATGATAACTCTAAGTGTTCTCTCTATAAGTTGAGCATTAGACATCTAGCCATTTTGTATGTGCATTATGTAGCACCTACTTCTAGCTTTTCAAACTACATTACTTGCATCTCTGCATGGTACATGACACTATTGTGCTATTTGGGGGAGTTTTATTTGCATATTTTGGTGGTTCCCAGGCTGCACGTGATGCTACTCCTAGCTAAATGCATAACCTACCCAGCGAGAGCCCTTGTAACCAAGGATGTGGGGGTTTGGAGAATCATGATACACTCTACACTACAAGACACTGGCCGCTTTTTGACACCAATATTGATGCTAAATATGAATATTAAAAAAAAAAACAAGTGGAAAACTGTGTCAAAAAGTCCATCAGTGTGGACGTTGCTAAGAAACCGTTGGTGCGAGAGTTGGTGTCACCATCAAAAAAATATGCCCAACAGTGTCAGTATGGGCATCAGTGTAGGCATTAGTATATACCGACACTACAATGTTGGTACATGCATCAATATATACTAATGTTTTGACAAAAGCTTAAAAAAGATTTTTAAGGGTAGGATGGGGCTTGTTTCAGTCCCATCATGCCCCACATAATTTTTTTTCCCATTAAAATCACGATTAAATGTTACAAATGTGGAGGTGTACATTACAATTTTGCAAAGAAAGTCTACAAAGTAATGGAAAATGTGCCGAAGCAATGTGCTATAGAATGGCAAATCCGCTGAAGTAATGCGCTAATGTGCTACAATTTGGCAAAAGTGCCGAACTCCAAAATGGCAAATCCACTAAGGAAATCTACTACAAAAAGGCAGAAGTGCCAAAATATTGAATCACTAAATGTCCTATCCTACTATTGCTCCTCCTCGTCCTCCTCATCCTCCTCACCCTCCTCATCCTCCTTGCCCTCCTCACCCTTGGTCTCTCTACGTGTGCCTGATCCCTTGCCCTCCTCTTCTACTAGCCTAACCACTTCTTTTTCAGATCCCGTCTCTCCATCCGGATCTTTGGATGGGTTGAACGTGCCTCTTTAAGAATGAAACAATTTAGAAAAACTAAGAGCGTTGATTGTAAGACAATGGTAACAGTCAAATGATAACGAAGAGGAATAGGGTATACTCACATGATGTGCCACCACCCTTTCCCAATATATGTTGACTCTTTCTCTCTCCTTCTCCTTAAACCATGCCCTAGCTCCAATCCTGAACGCCCTTCTACACTCCTCGTTGTTTGGAGGCCTTCCAATCATAGATTCACGTGGATCCAAATTCAATTAGTTAGATATGAATGACAAGACATTTGAATGATTGAACATATTAGAAATTTAGTAGAAGATAAATATATATTTGTTACCCATGCCTCGTTGCCAAGTCTGCCACCACTCCCAAGGTGCAAAGGACCTACAATCTCTAGGTGTATCCTCGCCGCCCTCCGCTGAGGCTCAAATGCATCTAGATTCTCCTTGTAAAACTTCTTCACTCTCTTCCAATCCTTCGAGTCTGCCCACCTTGGCTTGTGCTTACTCTCCTTAGAAACCTCCCGTAATTCATATCTACAAGACTTAAAGAGCTCCCCCATGCGAGTAAGCATGGCATTTTGGTCAAACTCATACCCTTTAGGATTTGGAAATTGTCTACTGAGGGCACCTATGCAGGCATCCTTGGCTTTATTGTCCTGTTGGTTCCAAGGTTTGAATATATCATTAGGGAAGTGGGTTCTCACCAACCTCCTCATGTATCTTGTGACTGCCCTCCCGTCCTCATCCTATATAACCTCCCCAATGATGTTCACTCTGTAAGATAGGTACTCGAGCAAAAAAAAGTCTGAAGGATTCATGATGGATGGAGTAGTAGAGTTAGAGTGAGGGGTGGAGCGAGTGCTTAAGGAGCGAGGAGTAAGCGAGCGAGTGGTATCTGGGGTGCTATGGCCTGTGAGTGGAGAGGGCAAGGGGTCTGATTGGTACTGTGTCTCATGAGGAACGGGAGACCTATAGGGATGTGAGTGTGCAAACTCGTCTACATCCCTCGTGCCACCACAGCAGCCTCAACCCTTACTACTCTTTTTTGGACCTACGATGGGAACACCCAGGTGATGACCCCTTGGAAGGGGCTACAGGGGATGGCTGTCAAGTAGGCAAAGCAATCGATGTCCTCCCTAATCTACCCCTAAGATGTGTAGAGGGAATAGTTAAGGTTCTCTGGGACAAGAGAGAGAAGAATCTCATTGCCTCCGCATCACTCATGGATGCGGCAAACTCATTGGGACTCCCGACGAAGCCATGGGCTGCTAGCAAAGGAGTTCCCCAAGGGGTAGTCATAGGGGTAGGCCCCTAAGGAGTTGGCCCATGGGGAGTCTACCCCAGGGTAGTCGTAGGGGTAGGCCCCTCAGAAGTCAATTGAGTGGAAAGAAAGTCCTCTAGAGAGTACAGCCCATGACGACTCCTCCTACGAGGGGACCCATGATCACGGGGTCCATGCTCTCCGAGAAAAAAAGGAAGCTCATTTTGGGGCCTTTTGGCCAAAATGAAAAATAGCTCTCAACCAATGGCCATAGAGCCAACTTAACTTTGGGGAAATCATAAAAATTTTGAATTGTATCTGGATTGTTAGAGCAAGAAAGAATATTTTATTCATGTACAACTATCAATAACAAATAAAAAATTTCATCGAGCTACTGACACGATTCTACTATCTGACAATGTCTCATTCAAAATACATCACCAACTGAAATGTGCTTTCCCCCCAAACTACTCTCCCCTCCCAAATTACTCTTCCTGCTCTCTCTCTCTCTCTCTCTCTCTCTCTTGGTTGCCTCCTCGTATACATTCCTTCAACCTGTAGATTGGGTTTCCTTCCCTTGCGAGTTTTGGGTGGCGATGGCAAACCAGTAACTCGAGGTACCTCTAGGAGCAAGGTACAAAAGTGAGCTCTTTTTTTTTTTTCAATCTCTCTCTTTGAATCTAATCTATGCTTGTGCAAAAGTGTGTGTTTATCAAAATGTTGCAGACTAGAATATAACTTTTGCAAGTTTTTTGTGGGTATGGCAAACCATTGACGGGACCTCATTCTTTGAGAAGCTTTCTTTATCAAAATATCAAGGAGCAAGGTAAAATAATGAGCTCTTTGCTTTTTCAATCTAAGAGTGTATTTATAAAGATGCTGCAGAATGGAATATAACTTTTGAAAGTTTTTCATGTGGAAAACAACACAATGACTGGTCTTAGTTGTTCAGGAAGCTTTGTTGATCATAATATTGAAGCGCAAGGTATGAGAATGACATCATTGCTTTATCAATCTCTCTCTTTGATAATATTCTTAAAGTTTTGAATAAGAAGATCGTGCTTATGCAAGACTAGAGTATAATGTGTGCTCTTTGATATGTCCATTGAATTTTCAGGTGTTCAAGCAAAAGTTTGGATACTAGTTTCAATGGCATGCATCGATAATCAAAACCGTTCTTGTGCCAAATGTTGTGTTAATCAGACCATCGAGGACGAAGCTATAGACATGAGCTCCCTCACTCGTCGACCTCTTTCCTCCATATCTTCCATCGATGTTGCCAACAAGGTTACTGTGGATGGCTCCTGGCAAAGACTGATTGTATCAAAAGGAAGTTGGGTGCTCATGCAACCAAATAGAAGGAAGAAGCCACATTCAAGTAATCTCTTTTTGGCATCTTGGAAGGGTAGGGTGAAAGGTTTTAGAACCAGGAGGGGATGAAATCAATAAAGGAAATATTGGTTCAACATGTATACATGTATAGAGAGCTTGTGTTGTGAGAGAATTATCCAACTTATCTTCCACAACACAGACCAAATTGTAAGTGACTTCATTGAGAATTTATATTTCATAATCAGAGAATTTCCTGAACCTCAATGTCTATTTTTATTTTTAGATATATATCCTTCATCTTATGAGTAGTTGCAGCCTATCGAATGCATTTTAGGATTCATGGATGTGTTACATGGGTCCATAAGAGAGTTGCAATATCAAGGTAGATCAGCAGCACAGTTAGCTTAGTTAGGAGTCTTTTTCTACGATCATTTTTACCAACTATTGGATAAAGCCAACACACATGGTGTGTTGAAGAAACTAGCTCTCCCAGCATGGAATACCATTGATTGGCCAATTCCTCATGGTGCTGTAACAGAGTCACATAGAGCCAGGTTGTTTTCAAAAGTACAATGATCCTTATGGCCAGGGATTGCTAGTAGAATCAACAAAATAACTGTTTGCATGCCAATAACAATATTTGTAGATTTATTCAATAAATTTTCTATCAAGATTTGCAAGAAGATGCTCACTTATAATGCAAATGGTGCTAAAAGAATTCCTGACTTCTTGGATTATGGTTGGGACATGATGACATCCAACCAAGTATATTGTGAGGTTGTGCACAACTCCATTAAACTTAAGTACATGATTGCCACTCAAAATTTCATACTAACATTTTAATATAAACACAGTAGAATGATTAGGAACCAATTGGTTCCAATTGATCAAGATTTGAACTCTTTTAGTCCTAAGAATGAAGCACTGGATATCACCATTAATGAGAATGACAATTTCTTGGGAATTATATCACTCAGACAATGCTACACACTTGCTCAATTATGCCAGGACATTCAGGTGGAGACAGAGGGTGAATAACAAGAAGGTAAACAAAGAGATAAATGTGACTCAATGTTTTTTATTTATTCTTGAATGAATCATTGATTAACACTACATGTTGACAAGTATTGCGGCAAAGGGAAAGGAGAAATCTGTGTAGAGATATCCCAAATGGAATTATTGAGATAATTCAAAATTCATGATTACAGGTACGAAATGATTGTTACCTAGTATACAATTGTGAGGCAACGGATAACAATTATACATTATAATGTCAAACAAACTAATGATTCTCAGACAATCAGTGCCATTCAGGCGATGGTGGATGCTATGAAGAGTTGGCATCCAATGCCTAGGATGATCCTATGAAGACGGTTGACCAAGGAGCTTCTATTGTACCTTTTCCTCATCCACCACCTTCTCTTCAATGTTCTCCTCTCACCTTCGCTCTAGTAGTTGAACCTTTCTAGGCTCATATTGTTGGAATCAGAGAAGCTCCATAATAGTTTTGGCTCTAAAGTTACAGCCATAATCAGCATTGTAACTATATTTTTTATAATTTATAAATAACAATCGAGAATCCGTTTCTTTGGTATTGTAACAATTTGTCATTAAAATTTTGTAAAAGATACATCTATATTCATGAATCAAGTCTCTCTCTCTCTCTTGCTCTTGCTCTAAGGATTACAAACTAGAGTCTTGTATATAGATGAGTTTCATTAAATGTCATTATGCATTACAAACTTCCAAGAGTACAATGTGCCTCAACTCAACTAGGAGGCTCTGAAGTAGTTAAATGATTCTCAGGTCCGAGCTCAGTAAATGGATGGGTAAGGGGTTCACGATCCTCAGGTCCAGGCTTGGTAGTTTGAGGGGCTAAATGAGGGTCCTCATGTCCAAGTTCAGTGGATTGTGGAGGCATCTAAGGTTGGGCCTTAGGGTCCTTTAGTCTTGTCAAAGGGTCCTCATCCTACTCCAGAGTGAGGTCCTACATCAATTTTGAGCTCTGTCCCTCATCTAATTTCTTAGCTTTCCTCCTCTTTGCTTTTCTCTTGTGGTAACGAGGAGGCATATGAAAGAGATCTATGGTCATCCTAGCTCTGAAGTTTAACACAAACTGATAATCATAGCTTTCTTCTATCATCTGTAGAAATGCAAACAAAACTTTAGTTTCAAGTTCTGTAAGATTAATGTTATGTATAAATTTTGAATGCATCAATAATGGTACTTATGAGACCTGTTGTATCTCCTTACAAATAAGCCTCCAAAATGTACTTGGTGTTTATAAGGACCCTCCATCCATAAGAGTGGGCATCGTATTGTTGTGGTGTTTGTGAACCATCCAGTCACTTCTAAGCATAAAATTAATCTAATTAATTTAAAAAAAGTACTGAGAGGGCAAAGGATTTTATGTCTTACGTCCAGGTGTAGTGGTTCAATTGCACCCAACTTAGATGATTTTTTTATGCAGAAATCAATTGCAAAAGATAGTCTCTTCAAACCACTGCAAGTTGCATATGTGAGTGTGAACAACTTTCTACAAAATAAATAATTTATTATTTTAAAAAATTGCGATACTTATTTCATGCATAAATTCACTTACAGATCGATCTCTCGATGAGTATGTGTAATTGAATTGAAGCTAAAGCATCCTTTTGATGGCAGATGTATTATAGCTAAACTCCAATGTCGACTTCATTCAAACGATGTAAAGATTAGCATTTTTGGATTGAAAATAACAATCTAGCTCCTTATGCAATGTACTTACTAATCACTTACTCTGAATGGTAAGGGATGACAATTAGGGTCACAGATTCAAAATTGCAATATGTCAACCACTTCGCAAGCTGGTCCACCGGTTCCCTGGGATCCCTCATTTTGAAGGAGATAGCTAGATTCACAATATGTACCATACCTTGAATCTCCTCATGTAACTTTTTTTGAGTAAGCTGCAAATTAACAGAGGAATTCATAATAGTGTTCAAAATAAGTGGTTGTCTAAATGGATATATAAAAAGAAAAACCTACTTGAGTCCTACAAGGATAACTGAATCGGTAACTTGTCTTGCTCTATCTTTGATTGCTTTGAGACAATATTCTGTTAGGGTAAATGTGGGGGTTAAAGGTCACTGTGCCTTTACCCCGGTTATGTACAATACTCAAACACATATACAAATGAATGAAAAAGAAGATTAGGGTGGTTCTGCACCCACCAAAACTTGTGGCTCTCTGTCTCTCTCTCTCCTTCTTCCGTTCTTGCTTCCGTTGAGAGCACTCTCAACTGGTATCAGAGCCCGAGTGATCTAGCTGAGCGTGCATGAATGCTTAGAAGCTCAACAGCTCTGTGGGAGGAAGGAGAAGCTCTGTGGGAAGCTTTGTGGTTGACTTTACTTGCATCCGAGTGTGCAGAGACCTTGGAGGAACCTTTAGAAAAGTCACTTTGGCTTTGCGAAGTGGTTTTGAGAGCCTGTTAGGAGTTTTCAAAGAAAAAGTCGTTTTTTGAGCTTTTCCCTGTTCCGTTCGATGACAGAGACTCCGTATTGACTTGTAGAGGCAACTATTGCTTGCTTTTGGTGTCCACTTCACTTCAAGAGCTTGGAAACACCTTCATTCTTGAATCTGGGATCATTTCATTGGATTTCTGACTCACTGTGTCAGTTTCTGCGTTTTTTGCCCGGGTGTTCTATTGTGGCATACACATTTGGGTGCACCTAGTATTTGGTGTGATTCTCTCTTGCAGGCACTAACATTTGGGATTTTGCTTTATTTGCATCATGGCATCCTCTTCCATGTCTGAAAAGGAGTTTTTCAACATTAAAAAGTTTGATGGGACAAACTTTTCTTTGTGGAAAGAACAGATAAGGGATGTGCTTATTCAAAAGAAGTAGATTAAACCCTTGCCAGGGATTGAAGCTAAGCCAGCAAATATGTCTGAGGATGATTGGAATGAGTTGGATGCATTAGCAAAGTCTACTATTAGACTTCATCTTGCAGAGTCAGTTTATTTCACAGTAGTAAATGAGCAGACTACGGAAGATTTGTGGAAGCAACTGTGTGCCACTTATGAGAAGGAGACTGCCTCTAATAAAGTTTACCTCATGAAGAGGTTGTTTGAGCTGTAGATGAAGGAAGGGGTCTCCATTGCCTCTCACTTGAATGAATTCAATATTATTTTCAGCCAGCTTCAGGCTCAGAAGATGAATTTTGATGCGGAGACTAAGGCAATATTTCTCTTATGTTCATTGCCATCCTCATGGGATACCTTTCGTACAGCTGTCAGTAACTCTGCACCTGGTGGAGTACTGAAATTTGATGATGTTGTGGATACCTTGTTGGCCGAGGAGATTAGACGAAAGTCTATGGATGGCAACAAGCAGGATGCAGCCTTAAATGTGCAAAGGGGCAGATCACAGTTCAGGGGGAAGTCCCAAGAAAGAGGGAAGTCTCGTAGCAAATCCAGGGCACGAAACATTGAGTGTTACCACTGTGGCAAGAAGGGCCATATAAAAAAGGATTGCTACAAGCTAAAAAGAGAGCAAAAGGATAAGAAAAAGAATGCAAATTGGGGTGCAAATCGGAAGGAAGAGAGTCCAAGGGAGGACAAAGAAAAAGTGAAGATCGAGGAGATGAATGCAGTCACACATGATAGTGACAATGACATTCTCTTCATGTCTAGTTTATCTGTAGAGTTGCTTACCACTTCAGATGATGCATACTCCCAGGATTGGATTTTGGATTCTGGTGCTTCATTCCATGTTACTCCCCATAGGGAATGGTTCTCCACTTATGACAGTGGAAAGATAGGTTGTGTGCATCTTGGAAATGACTATGCATGTGACATAGTGGGAGCAGGTGACATTTTTTCTTTTGCAAATGGGTCTGCATTTGTTTTGAAACATGTGAGACATGTGCCTAAGTTGACCAAGAGTCTTAGTTTAGTGGGTCAGCTAGATGATGCTGGTTTTCACACCACTTTTGGCTTTCAGAGTTGGAAAATTCAGAAGGGCTCTATGCTTTTGGCCAGGGGTGCCAAGTGTGGGACTTTGTATCCCTTACATGTATCAGGGGTATTTGGTCATGTTGTTGCAATAACCGAGCAGCAAGCACTTCTTTGTGGCATTGCCAGTTGGGCCATATGAGTCAAAATGGGATGAAACTCTTATGCCATTTGGGTTATGTACTGCATTTCAGTTTCTCTGATTTTGAATTTTGTGAGCACTGTCTCTATGGGAAGCAGACTAAATCAGTCCATAAAAGAAGGGGAAAGAAAGAGTTTGAAAAGCTTGATTTGGTGCATTCAGACGTATGTGGTCCCATGCCTACACGATCATTAGGCGGGGCTGAATACTATGTAACATTCATTGATGATGCAACTAGGAAAGTGTGGGCTTATTCCATAGCTCGAAAGAGTGATGTGTTCCAGGTATTTCAGAAATGGCTAGCCTTGGTTGAGAATCAGTCAGGTAGAATGCTTAAATGCCTATGAACTGACAATGGTGGAGAGTATCTCTGTCATGACTTTCAGGAGGCTGTGGGGGTTAAAGGTCACTATGCCTTTACCTTGGTTATGTACAATACTCAAACACATATATAAATGAATGAAAAAGAAGATTAGGGTGTTCTGCATCCACCAAAACGTGTGTGGCTCTATGTTTCTCTCTCTCCCTCTTCCGTTCTTGCTTTTGTTGAGAGCACTCTCAAATATTTAATATTATTTGTGGTTACAAATTAATTTTATCTTGTTGTCATTTTTTAGGCTAAGTATGAGCATGGAGGGAGAGAACTTAGAGAACATTCTACCACAAGATCCTCCCCAACCATAGCAACCTCCAGTCCAAGAGGGCCCACAAGGTGCTTTTGTGCCTCAAGAGGCTGATTTAGTAGACTAGCTAAATCACGCCGAGGCTCAGGCTATCTTACAAGAGCAAAGAGAGATGCTAGGCAGAGAGGGACTAGGTATATTTGCTACTGGTCCAGTTAATGATGATACCATGCAAGGCGACCCGGTCTCTCTTTGACAAGTACAGAGACTATGCCCATCAGAGTTCATAAGAAACACCTTATTTGTTCGTTCAGGAAGTGCTAAGAATAAATATGCATAGCCCAAGTTGACAGACTTGCGGCACAAAACCCTAGCCCACATCCTTCTCCAACAATTCATAGAGGTGGAAGGAAGCATCCCCAATAACCAGCAAATATCCATGTATTTCATCCAACAGGTGTATGTCTACGAGATCTTGCATCGACGCGTGGATTGGAATGACAAGCATCACTTGTCAGGAACAGGTAAGGGATGTCCTACAGAGCGCAAGCGAGCAAGGATAGAGAACAGAGAGCCCGTGTCTCAGAGACCTCATGTGCTAACTCCCCAGTCACACAGTGATCTTGTTGACTTGGCCACATCTGCCATACCTCTCTGTCAACAAGGTGTTACTGTTGAGGAGTTACAAGATCGCGTTGCATCACAAGCCAAAGAGATCAAGGACCTACAAGCACATGTATAGACATTGGAGTCTGAGCTTGCACACTACAAACAGTCCTTTGGAGATTTGGATGTAGTTGAGGATACTTATATTTTTTATTTTAAGGACCTCACTAATATAGATTCGCAGGGTGCAAGACCAAGCACTCAAGGAAAGGTAGATGTGGATCCTATTGCATAATTATGTACATTGTAAACTTCATATATAACTTTATAATACTCTTCTTCTACAACGATGGTTCAAGTGATATAAGTGAGTTAAGTGGAGTAAGTGATTTAAGTGGTATAAGTGATCTAAGTAGTCTAGATGATTTAAGTGACTTAAGTGATTTAAGTGGACTAAGTGATTTAAGTGATCTAAGTGAATTAAGTGATATAAGTGATTTAAGTGGACTAAGTGATTTAAGTGGTATAAGTGATCTAAGTGGACTAGGTGATTTAAGTGACTTAAGTGATTAAAGTGATCTAAGTGAACTAAGTGGTATAATTGATTTCAATAATTTTCTATGGATTTAAGTGATCTAAGTGAATTAAGTGGTATAAGTGATTTAAGTGGACTAAGTGATTTAACTGAACTAAGTGGTATAAGTGATTTATGTGGTTTTCAATGGATTAGGTGGACTTGTAAAGTTAATACAAAAATATTAAAATATATCAACATGAATTAGTGCACATAATAGCTAGATCAACCCTTGAGACTTGAAAATATAAACTTCGATTGTGCATATTCGATTATTCTTTCCAACTTTTTGATGTTCCCTTCGATGTTGCCTTGAAAGTATTTGCAAGTCACAAGGTTGTCTCTAACTATTATGTACACCAAAATCATCCACAATCTCAATAATTACAACACAACATCGCTTGTAGCCCACAAGGTTCTAGATTTCAATATAAAAGGAGAGGAGATGGATATGAGCATATGCGCTCTCCCATCGCTTGACATATTCTCCCATCCATCCCCTTGCATACAACATTATATCCGATATAATTAGAGCTTCATCCACTGCTTCTATCACCTATCATATTCTTCTATCACTCTATATTGCATTCAACATAGGTACAATATTGTCTATCTCTTCGACTTCGCTATTGTCACTGAGTAGCTCAAGCTCATCTTCCTCTTCACTGAATGCACTCTCAGCAACTAATTCTATAGTCAATCGTTGTCCAACAATTCTCATTACAATAGCTTCGCTTGCTGCCCTAGCTGCATAGCTGCAACATTAAATCCTTTCAACAATCGTAGATTTCCAAAGCAAAATACCAAATCTGCAGCTCTTGATGGCTTTAAGCGATTGCGTCTCTTAGAATGAATAAAATCGTATGCACTCCAATTTCGCTCACATGCACCCGATGATGCAGCAACAGAGAGACACGAGTTGCAACATGTTGTAACTCCAATGTCTCTCCACCATATTCCTTCCACCAAGTAGGTGCAATAGTCATCTTAATAGCATCAAGATTCCAAGGATCTCCAAAAGAGCCTTCACGATTCGTATATCTCATTCATTGCTGATAGGCTAGTTTTTTTTTATTTCTAGGAAGTAACTTTTTACAAACCTCTCGAAAGTTACTTATGACTTCAAGATTCTGTGATTGAGCATGAATTTGATATTGTGGATGTACTGCAAACGTAGCTCCATGCAAAGGGGTGTGCATTTGCTTCCATCTCTTATCGGCCAAATATACCACTTGTTGCTTCTCCCTAGGGGCAAAGCGCACAAATTCTTTAACTTGTCGTATTGCTTCTGGCATCTTCCAATACACTTTACCCATAACAAAGGCATCAACATCAACCATCCTCAATACTATTACAAATGGTTCTACACCTTCTTTTATTCTTTCAACATTTTTCCAGAATAGAGATGATTGTACAAAATGTACACGTTTAGAGACGGGTATTGCGTACTGCATCTTTTTTCTAGCAAATTCATCCATCGTCTATCACCAACAGTCTCGACTAAGGTTTGATGCACTTCCAACAGTCTAGCAAGAACTAGAAAAGAAGTGGCAAATCTAGTTTGACAAAATTTCCTGAGTTGCTTCACAGAGTGCTCTCTGAATACTGCATGCAAGTATTGATGACTCTTTATAAAACTCACTACGGCATTAGCATCTTGCAGTACTGGTTGCACAAATGGCAATTGTCCAATATCCTTCAATAATAAGTTGAGAGTATGAGCACCACATGGCACCCATGTCAGAGTGGGATACTTTGCCATGACCATCTCACCTGTGGTCTTGTAATTCGATGCATTATCTGTTACTAATGCAGTAACACTCTCACTACCACCAACTTTGCGAATCGCTCTTTCGTATATTTTTACAATATATGCCAAAGCTTTTTCTTTTAGAGATGTATCAATACTCTCCAAAAACATAGTTCCCTTGGGAGTAATGCACATTACATTTATCAAGGGTCTGGCCTACTTGCTAGTCCATCCATCAAATGCAAGAGTGCACCCATATGTAGGAATAAAGTCCAATATCTTTTTTTTCAAGCAATCTGCCACAGTTTATTTGACTCTATCAAGATGATTAGTACGCATTTTATTATAATCTGGCAAAATAGATCTTGGTCTAGCACATGATTTCAAGGCATTACGGAATGTGTCATCTCTCATGACATTGAATGGTAGCGAGAGCCGCCTTAGATAGAGCCAAGACCTAGAGTGCTTGACCTCTTCTTGCTTTCTTTTACTCTCAGAATCAAGATAGTGTCTTTCTTTCTCAATTGGATCCCTAAAACCTATCTCTCAAAGACTAAGACCTATCTCTCTCTCTCTCTCTCTCTCTCTCTCTCTCTCTCTCTCTCTCTCTCTCTCTCTCAGCATATCCTTCTCTCTCACTCGAAGTATAAACGGAATGAAGATAAATCCTCACAAAGAACTCAAGAAATGAACGAAAATATGGACATAAATTTTTCTCTCAATGAACGAAATTCTTAGACATGCAATGGATGTAGTTCTCTCAACGAAAGAGGAAGAAATCTTTCTCTCGAAATGAATAAACCAATGAACGAAAATTCTCTCAAACTGGATGAAAATTCTCTCAACGGAAGTGAACGGAAGAAACTCACGATCACTCAAGAGAACTCTCACTCTCACAATCTCTCTCACACTCTCGAGAATCGCAATGCCTCAGTGGAAGGCAAGGGAGCTCTGATACCATGACAAAATATGAAGAGGGGAGAGGAGAAGAGTGGAGATGAGGAGAGAGGACACACCACAAATGACTAACTGTACACTTGATTTAGTTGAAAATGTAGAATATATACAAACCCATTTAGGGTTAGGGTTAGGGCATCTAACCCTTTCCTTTATAGCACTCTATTGGGTTAGTGCTATGCACGTGTGATCACATGATGGTGCTATGCACACATGATCACATGATGTTGAGCATGAACTCTCAAGAGTGAGTTCATATGCTCTTCTTGCATTGGGGGTGTTCCATCTGCTGACCTTTCAACTTCTGGTCCCCTAGATTTCTTGTGTTGGCAGAGTTTCCTGAACTTGCTGCTCCCCCTATTTTTAAGCTTCTTGTTCATCTTTGTTGCATGGTCTCCGTGTGGTCTTGCATCTGATTTTTAGCTTGGGCTTTTTAATTGATTCTAGCTTGCTTTATTGATGAGTGATTTCTATTGGGATTCAAGATCCTTTTGTCCTCCTAGTGTTGCATCAGTTTTTGATTGGTCGTAGCCAGCTTCCTTCAACAACCTATCTATTTCCTGTTTCATAATTCCTTCCCTGATGTGCTAGTTACCTGGTTCTTTTTCTTTGTCCAAAAATGGTAAACGTTGCCATGGTTTTGGACCCTCTATAATTTGAAAGAATAGGGCATACAATAATGACTAGAGCTTACTACGTGTAGTGCTTTTGCGCTTGTCCTTGGCATTGCTCTCTCCCATTATCCTTTCATGTATGAAGGCAGCCCAATTCACTTAGTTTCCTAGCTTAGAAAAATGCATTAATGAATAATTATCCTTGGAGATGTAATCATATTTAGTTAGCATTAATACTCTTTCCAAAAACGACTTGCATTGATCACATCGCTGACCCTTAAAAGCATTTTTGACATAGAAATAGCCCTTGGAATGAACCTACTCACCAAACTCTTAACCATGAATTTGTCCAGGTATCTGCTCGGAGCTGTTGTTGGTGCATTAGAAATAAATGGCAATTTGAAAAATCAAGCTACTAACTCCACTATCACTGGCAATTCTAGTGTAAGCAATCCTTTTGTGTTCCTTAAATAATCAAACTGACTCTAGGACTCCATATTTATAGCCCACTCGCACCATGGCAGATGAAAGTATTCATGAAGTCCCATCTTATGTAGACGTGTAATGTTTCGAGGACTGGTTGTATCCAAGTTGTGTTTAAAATCTTGAAAATCACAACTAGGAGTGTCTGCTAACCTTTTCTTCGCACGGGTCAAGGTGACTTCATCGCTTTATCATCCACATTAGCTCTCACTTGACTACGCACCATGATGTTGGTGGTCCCTTCCTTTTACGTGCTGACTTATTGAAGGAAGTTGCCATCACTTGTAAGCTAGATGAACTACTCGCACCACCTTCTCCTGCTGTGTGTTCTTCAACTACTATAGGTTTGAGATTAGTCTACATGCTGGGAAACCGATGAGAATAGCAAGGGTGATTTTTTGACAAAACTGAAACACGCAAAGGACAACGAGGAATTTGAAATGGTTGTTGTTGTGAACGAAGTGAAATGTTGATTCCTGCATGTGCTGAAACAATTGCACATGTGAAGTGTCACAGTTATCACTTCCTTGCATGAACTCCATAAACCAACTTGAATTCCATATGTACCACTACCTCAACTCTATCAACCAACTTGAAAGGTTTCATTCCAGTGCTTACTTTGAATACTGTTTGGAATGTCCACGACGTTGAATCCAAATTTGTGTCCCAGTCCATTCTATTTTCCAAAACTATCAATTTCAGAATCCGCTTCATGATTTTGTTAGAACTTTGGTATGTTGATACAATTTTGTGAACAATCATGTGAAATTTTGTCAAATTTTAATGGTTCTTTTTAGGAAGTGTCCTCCTCTAACTCTATCGAACATCCAAACCATGTAATGATGTTGCAGAATAAGAACTTTGCAGTACTGTCCGATGAATTGTCATGTAGTGCTTGTGCCTCTACCCACTTAGTGAAATAATCCATGGCTACCAAAATGTAGTTGTTCCCAGTGTGTTTTGCAGCTAGTGCACACAAAGTCTAGACCCTAGTTTTGAGTATAATTGAATGCTTCATTTCGACTGGTGACAAGGTGCGGCTAGCATAGTAAACGGGCTGGAACTACTCCTTTTTCAAATTTTGCATTAATACTGCCCCTATGGCAATATCCAATGCAACCACAAAAACATGGAAATCTTGGGTCCAGTTTGGTGGAATAAGAATAGGTGCTACTACCAACATTTTCTTTAGTGGATCAAATGCCTTTTGCTATTTGTCTCTCCAAACAATTTTTTAATGGTTGACATAGGATAGATAGCATTTGCTGTGGGCTAGGCTGAGCATCGAAGGCTTTATTGTTAGGGTCCTTTGTAGCTACTCATTGAAGATGTAGACTACAAGGCTTGGATGTGGGGTGTCTTGACTTGCTTGGAGGGATGGACCTGAATGAGGCGTATTTGGATGGAGCAGGCTTTCGAGGTTGTGTAGGAGAGCTTTGGAGTAAGCGTTATGGACTACCGGTGAGCTTGTGCTGGATGGTCATTTGTAGGGGAGCTCGGAAGACTAAGCTTTTGTTGGAGTTGTCATCCCATCGTTTGGGCTACTGGAAGCTTGTAGGAGAAGCTATAGTTCGCTGCTCTTAGAGGTCGTTGCTGCTAGGGTTGTGCTGTTGGAGCTAGGATAGGCCTTCCCTTGCTTGCTGCATCCGTCATTGAAGGAGATGGCAATATCGCTAGACATTTTTAAGAAATGCTTCTGTCCATCTTAAGTGCTCTTCATGCACTTGTTGTCGAAGAAATCCATCCTCCATAGAAGATCGTTCTCCCTTGTTTCTCTTCTTTACCTGATAGACATTAGTCGCATCAAAACTCACTTGCAACCCGCTTGCTAGCATATCCACATCACCTTCATGTATGGATACACTCCTCGCATTTATTGGTGCTTCTCCTTCAACCTTCTCATCAACCTCAGTGCTCACATCTTGTTGATTTGCACAATTTCTTATTAGGGTCGGATTAACCACTTTCTTCACTTTCTCTAAATACGATCTGCATAATGGAAGAACATCAGACGGAGTGCATGTGTAAGCTCCAACGTCACTGCCTATTCCGAGAAAATGTTGCTTGATGCAAATAGAACCACCTGTGAATTTGTGTCCACAATATTTACACTGCAAGAAAGAGACCGAGGCATGTACTTTTTGTATCTCCGTTACGTATGACCAAATCTTGCTGTGCACCATGCTTTTGAAGTTGCCAAAAACAAAATGCAACACGTTCAAGCATGCAATATATTAATTGTCATTCAATCACGCTCTTTTAAAATAATCACATTCTATTGAAAGAATATTAAATATTCATTCAAAAGAAAGTGTAAGAATGAGACAACTCTTCTAATAACTTTTAAAACTTTCAATTCGTACACTTTAAAACTCTTTGTATTCTTTCACATTCTATTGAAAGAATATTACATATTCATTCAAAGAAAGTGTGAGAATACAAACACAATAAAATCATATTTCTCACATGAGGTCTAGGGAACTCAACGAGAAGATCGTAAAACTCCCACATACAAAAATTCCCACAAGAGATCTAAGGAACTCAACAAGGAGATCTTAGAACTTCCACAAACTAATTTGATAATTTCATAAACACGAAAACAAGCCCATTTCTCACAGGAGATCTAAGGAACTCAACAAGAAGATCCTAAATTCCCACATACAAAAATCTATTCACATGAGATCTAAGAAACTCAACAAGGAGATCCTAGAACTCCCACAAACAAATTTCATAGACACAAAAACAAGCCCATTTATACAAGAGATCTAAGGAACTCACCAAAGAGATCCTAGAACTCCCACGTACAAAAATCTATTCACATGAGATCTAAGAAACTCAACAAGGAGATCCTAGAACTCCCACAAACAAATTTCATAGACACAAAAACAAGCCCATTTATCACAAGAGATCTAAGGAACTCACCAAAGAGATCCTAGAACTCCCACGTACAAAAATCTATTCACATGAGATCTAAGAAACTCAGTAAGGAGATCTTAGAACTCCCACAAACAAATTTCATAGACACAAAAACAAGCTCATTTATCACAAGAGATCTAAGGAACTCACCAAAGAGATCTTAGAACTCTCACGTACAAAAATCTATTCACATGAGATCTAAGAAACTCAACAAGGAGATCTTAGAACTCCCATAAACAAATTTCTTTTACACGAAAACAAGCCCATTTATCACAAGAGATCTAAGGAACTCACCAAAGAGATCCTAGAACTCCCACGTACAAAAATCTATTCACATGAGATCTAAGAAACTCAACAAGGAGATCTTAAAACTCCCACAAACAAATTTCATAGACACAAAAACAAGCCTGTGTATCACAAGAGATAGATCCTAGAATTCCCACGTACAAAAATCTATTCACATGAGATCTAAGAAACTCAACAAGGAGATCTTAAAACTCCCACAAACAAATTTCATAGACACAAAAACAAACATATCTCTCACAAGAGATCTAAGGAACTCAACAAGGAGATCCTCAAACTCTCACAAAAATATTTATCTCATAAGAGATCTAAGGAACTCAATAGGGAGATCCTAGAACTCCCACAAACAAATTTCAAACACATAAATATCTAAAATATTTTTATCACAAGAGATCGAAGGAACTCCATAAAGAGAACCTACAACTCCCACAAACAAATTTCAAACACATAAATATCTAAAATATTTTTATCACAAGAGATCGAAGGTACTCAATAAAGAGAACCTAGAACTCCAACAAACAAAGAAAAGACCAAAACCAAAATCCAAACAAGAGATCTCAGGAACTCAGAATGAGATCCTAAAGCTCCCTAACAAAAATCTATCTTATTTCGGACCTTCTAGATTGCTTTCACAACCTTGAGGACCATTCTCCTTCTTTTCGTTTTTAGGTCTCTTATGCTCGGCTAAGGAACCAAGCGTGAGATAAGAAAAAATGGCAAAAAATGAGATTATATGCAAAATCAAAGGAACATATTTGTCCTAATACAAGTTTATTCGTACGAATACTTTATTCGTATGAATACTTATTTATACGAATAAAAGTTATATGAATATGTGGTGATGACATGGCGATTTATATAAAAAACGTGACGTGTCACCGTTTTTTTAATCGATTTTTTCTTCCATTCGAATCATTCGAGCGATTTTCTCAATTTTTCCGAGTCACGAATTCAAACTTTTCTACTTAGGTCATATATTAGAGGAACCAGATTAGTTTCCAATAGATAAGTCAGACTTTTCTCAACCCAAATCTTTGGAATTGGACCTAAAAAAGCCATTTGGGTTTGTGATTAGTCGGGTCTTGGTTATAACATTAAAGTTAATAATTCGACTTGGTAATAGATTTACCAGATTAGCACAATAGTATGTTGAAAGAAATTCCTAGCTGATGAGAGAAATTTAGCAGTATATCAAATGATTACTTAGTATTACCCGTTATCACGAACTCTGATAATACTTTTTCTAATGCATCAATTGCTTTTTTCCTCTCTTTTTTTGGTCGAAGCTTCCAAGCAAATCCAATATACAATAAGAACAACTTTTTTATGATTCTACATAAAGCATGCAATGTGCATATATGTACATAGCACAAAGGAATATCAAGAACTACTTTGAATTCAGGATCAATCTTGTCCCTATTAGAAGCTTTTCTCCACCATTTAGGATCCATGACATGGGCTGGCTCCTTGCAGTAAAGGCATGGAGATTTTGAATTACCTCCTTTGCTTATGTTGAACATACATTTAAGGGTCTTGAGGTCCCCTGCCATATGCCAATCAACTTGGAAATCACCCTTGCCTTCAACATGAAGTTGCCCTCCTTGAACCTGGTTTTTGATTACTTCTGGTTTTTTGGTATGGTGAAACACCCAAAACAAGGTTTGGTGGTCCACCTGCCATTAAGAAGAAACTATATTGAAGCATATAGATCTAATAAATGAAATCAAATAGCAATATATTTGAAAAATGAAAGTTCATGCTTACCTCAAATGTTCCCAACCACTAAATGTGCTTCTCAGAGTGTGCACTAAAATGCTTTGAGTTTTCTTTAGTGATTGATGTATCAAGTGCCCTATTTATAAGTGTGATGGTCACTCTTTCAATCTTTTTCTCTTTCACAATTTCATATTCATCCAACTTTATGACAAATATAAGCCATCCCTAACACTCTTCAAATGTGATTCCGTAGAATTCAACCATTCTTTTTTGTAATTGTTCAAGATCAACAAAAATATTATTCCAAGGATTATACACAGTGGTCCACTTACTACCTTCAAATACATCCTCAATATGCAACCACTGACCAATAAAGTCATCTACTTGTTCGTTGAATGAAGCTCTTAAATTCCAAACTTCTACAAGATTTGGAAGAAGCACACGTTTGATCCTTTGATCTTTAAAAGTTGATGACACTGCTTCGAAAATAGAAGAATAACCTTTCCTACTAACTCCACTCTCATTGAGAGTCTCCTGAATTAAAGTTGACATCAACTTTATTACTTTCCATGAACTATTGCACAAATTGTGTTTGATGGTTTTAAACTTCTTTTCCTCAATCAACCCTTCGCAATAGTTGTTGAAAATAGACCTTTCATTTGTTTTACGAGAAGAGTGTTCGGATCAACATTTTCCTTTTGGGGCTCAAAAACTTTCCTATAGACCGAATGCGTAAATAAGAGTTAACAAAGGAAGACTTACATAGCCACATTGCAAATACCAAACACTTCAAACAATCTCACCCTGCTACTTGTACTTGACGCTTGCACCCTCCACTTTCTGCTTTCAATTCTGCAAGGTTGCAAAGTTTTCTTCTTGTAAGCCTATCTCCCAAAGGGGTCGCTTTCGATCTTACTTTATGTAACTTCTCCCTCATCTTTGTATGTTCTTCAATTTCATTATGTAACTACTCTTTCAATCTGGGGCTTTCGACTATCTATTGTATTTTGGTGTTTGCCTCTTGCTCAGATAAAGACTTATACATGTGCACAACTTGATACTGAGCCCTGATGTATCCATGCATACCTTTTGTTCCATCACCCACAAATTTTAGCAATGTTGTCGGATTTGAGAATGGTGGTGTAGAGCTTCGAATAAGCCATTTTGGATAAATCTTTCCATCACACCATAAGTCGATATGTTGTAAAACTACTCTCCTCATGTTTTCTCTTTGTATGGCACCGACGTGTTGTCATTTTGGAAGAGACGCATATTCAGCAGCTGAATCAATGTGAAGATGGTGTTGCCATCTCTTGTTGGCTTGTTCTGTAAAGTTGTAGTTCGGTGTTGCCATTTTGAGTGCAGTGTTTTTCCATTGCTTCGCGATTTCATTACTCTTTAATAAGGCAAAGACTCTTGATGGCGGTGGTAATTTGAAAAACAAGCATATGGCAAGATTAGTTATGGTGTTTTGACGGAGAAGCTTAACGATCGTGGAGATGGCTAGAAAATGATTGAGAGAAAGACGTGGCTTATAGGAGCTTTAAATAATAATGTTCATGAGATATGGGAGTGAATATAGAAAAATATCTTATTTTTTCCTCCTCTGACATGTTTATAGTACTTCTAAATATTTTATGGAGTATTTTATTACTTTCCCATATTTCAAACTCGCGAAGAAAGAAGAAATTGTGGATTTCTCTCAGGGGTCCCAAAATGAGCTCCCTTTTTTCCTAATCAGTGACATGTCTAATTTGGGGGGATTGGACAAATGTAGACACAAACACGAAAACAAACACAAACATAAACACAAGAGCAATTACAAAGTGGAAAAAGCAATAAATACTTACATACTACTTAAAATACAATTCACTACTTAAAACTCAAGTTCAATTTACTAAAACTAAGAAAAGACAATTTACTTACGACTTCATCATATATTATCATATATCTCCATAAGATACATTACCATATGTATCCAAAAGAGTATTCATATACCAAATTTGGGTCCAAAAGAGTGTTCAGGTACAAAATTTATCTCCAAAAGATTTTTCATATGCAAAAATTCTTGCAAAAATAGTCTTCTTAAACAAAATTTGTCCCCAAAAGAGACATTCTCCAAAAATTCCAAAAGAGAGGACCTCCTCTTCACCACTAGACAAGTCATGCGGGACCTCATCTTCCACTTCTTCTACTATATAATTATACTCCTCTTGGACTATGTACTCACAGTCTAAGAATATGTCTACACAAACCATTATGTCTTTGATAGTGTCCTCCTTGCTAAGTAGTTGCTCGAAGCAGTCTCTCCAAAGCTTACAGAGATCCCATAGGTTGTTTCGTGCCTCCCTCATAAAATGCCGCTCCATGCATGATCAGTTTGGAACCCACCCACGCGTATGCACTTTGACGTTGAACTTTATCCAATCTGCATCATGCACAATCTTTTTTGCTACATGTGATAGTAGAGTTTGGATGTCCGGAATGATAGCAACATGGGGAACTCATTCAAGATCTATAAAAGAATTTAGGATATAAACAAGCTACATTCACATTCACTTCTATTCAAAAAATTATATATATCGCCCAAGCCAATATATTCTGAAAAGATAATTCTAGGAAAATTTATTGCATCCACTCTCCTTTATTCCACAATCTGTGCCAATCACATCCCCTATCACCCTATCCGCTTTATCCTCCTTATCTTTTGTACATTTGATTCTTTACTTTTCCCTTCCTCGCTCCATCCTCCCTCAATCTGTAAAGTTGTTGAGATATGGTGCCATGAGCACATATTAGAGGCTAAGGTATGGTATAGGAATGTATTAAAGTAGCCACCCTAGGATGTGGACTACATGATGTGGAGATGTGGATCAAGGATATCCACAAGGAGAAATGTGGATGAGAGGATCCCACATGTGTTGACTATTCAAAGGGCTCTCTCTATAAGAAGCATATCTCTTGTATTGTAAAAGCATAGATTGGAAATAGATTGATTCATTATTGCTTATCATCTCTTTCATGGAATTTCTTCTATGCTTTGAGCCTCTATCATTCTTATGCTCATCTAGCTGCGCTAGGTTTAGCACAATCTTACATTCTTTGACATGGTATTAGAGCAGGTTTAGCTAAACCTAGATTAGTTTTAGGGTGATTGAGAGTCCTTTGAGCATTCTTCTTAAGAGATTCATGAGAGTTCTCATCATTTCCATTCTTGTGAGAAAGAGATCCTAGATTCCATTGTATCCTACTTTGAGAGAACTAGGAAGTCCTATCCTACTCCTCACCAGCCACAACTTCCTCAATCCGAGCTACAACAAAGGCTCCAGCTCCATGCACACAGAGGCTTAGCGACTCCAAAATCTCCATGCAGTAGCCTATCTAAGCAACTTCATGCAACTCACTACTATGACTCCAACAACAAGCTACTCCATCTTAGCCTCGGCCTTCAGCTAGACCTCAGAAGCTCTTCTTGAGGATCAACAACAACATCTCGATCGTGCTTTGGCTTCTTGAGGATCAACAACAACATCTCGGTCGCGCACCAAAGCTTCACCAGCTGCTAAAGTATTTACCAATGCTCTAGCCCATCTCTATTCCATGATGCTAATGGCACAGCCTTCATATCCAACCAGACCAACTTGGCTTCAATGGCCTTCTACAAGGCTAAGCACTGGCATCGACTCCAAAGGCACAACCGTCACAAGGTAGCCAACAAGCCATATGGGCAACCAAGAAGGTGAGGTCATGTTGATTCGAGAAGCAGCACCTTCATTCATCTAATTCGATGTTTGGGTAGAGTTTTTCCTCCGCACGCTAAGCATTCCAACAACTTGTGGTCGGGAAGTGCACATGAATTTGAAGAACCCACTCAAATCTCATAGCATACTTCTCTCCTCCTATGTTTCGTTCGCTTCTCTAGCTTACTTGTGCTTGCTTATGCTATCGGATCTCTACTCTCGATTCCTACGGCTATGTTTGCTTCACACTTGGCTCCACATTGGATTACTAGGTCTTGTGGCTCGCCCCACATCACAGGTTTGTCTGGTGACCAAAACTTTGATTTTGGGAAAAGTGAATCTATGCCAGTCAACACAATGCAATAACATCATTCTTGGTAAGGAAGGCATTCCCAGATAAAGAAAAGAAATACGGATGAAATTGTTGAAGAAGGTGAGAGCTTCTCAAATGTCCCGTGTATTGTGAGGAACAAAAGAAGCCCCATTCACAAGCAATATAGCAGGATGCCATCATAGATCTAATCGCCTCAGAAACATCTACAGGCCTTATTCTCTCCTAAGGTTAGACCTTAGGACGCGTGGTAACCCTATTGATCAACACATGGCAAATAGGGTTAGTCAAGTGAACCCGTCGAGGTGAGGTTAGGTAAGGGTCTGTTCATGGTCAACAAATCGACACGTGGCAAATAGGACCAACTCAACCCACAATGAACCATGGTTAAGTTTGCTTCCTTGGGTTAACTCAATTGGGTTAGAAGGCTACCACATGGCATAGTGCCACCTAAGCATAGAGTACCTTACTAAGCATAGTGTGTGTACAGCATGTGAACTCCTATGCCACATCATCAAGCCACCTCTTCTTCATAAAACTTCAACAAGACGTAACTTCCAATCCAAGAAGAATTTGCACACGCTCCAAAAAGGAAAAGTGATCCTCTTTTTAAGCTCTATGCACTTGTTGAGTTAAAATCATTAGACACTACCAATATTGAAAGAAATCAATTGGTAAGACCTTTGCAACGAATGCCAAATCAAAGCATGAATGGACACATCATTGTCATAAGCATGCCGAATGCACAAGTGCGTGAGATGACCATATCATAAAACATGGCATCTGCACATAAAGCATTAAAGACACAGGAAGAACAAAGCATTATGCATTAAGCTACATCAAACAAAGAAGAGAACGCCTTCGACAACATGTATTGATGAAAAGCAAAAGCCTTTCCACCTTTAGCTTATATTCTTGTAATCAAACTTGAGTACCTGCAAAGTAGCCATGCAAGCACTCAGGGGAGGTATTGACATGTAAAAGCCACACTTGACCACCTTATGTAGCAAGGTATGCACTAAGGGGAGGTGATGGAATGTAAACTCACATCTGACCACCTTGTGGTAGCCAATGTATCATGGCACCAAGGGGAGGTGTTGAGATATGGTGCCATGAGCACATATTAGACGCTAAGGTATGGTATAGGAATGTATTAAAGTAGCCACCGTAGGATGTGGACTACATGATGTGGAGATGTGGATCAAGGATATCCACAAGAAGAAATGTGGATGAGAGGAACCCACATGTGTTGACTGTGGGGGTTAAAGGTCACTGTGCCTTTACCCCGGTTATGTACAATACTCAAACACATATATAAATGAATGAAAAAGAAGATTAGGGTGTTCTGCACCCACCAAAACTTGTGTGGCTCTCTGTTTCTCTCTCTCCCTCTTCCGTTCTTGCTTCCATTGAGAGCACTCTCGACTGGTATCAGAGCCCGGGTGATCTAGCTAAGCGTGCGTGAATGCTTGAAGCTCAGCAGCTCTGTGGGAAGAAGGAGAAGCTCTGTGGGAAGCTTTGTGGGGGACTTTACTTGCATTCAAGTGTGCAGAGACCTTGGAGGAACCTTTGGAAAAGTCACTTTGGCTTTGCGAAGTGATTTTTTGAGAGCCTGTTAAGTGGTTTCAAAGAAAAAGTCGTTTTTTAAGCTTTTCCCTATTCCGTTCGATGACAGAGACTCCATATTGACTTGTAGAGGCAACTATTGCTTGCTTTTGGTGTCCACTTCACTTCAGGAGCTTGGAAACACCTTCATTCTTGAATCTGGGGTCATTTCATTGGATTTCTGACTCACTGTGTCAATTCCTACGTTTTTTTGCCCGGGTGTTGGAACTCAAGTTTGGAGCAACCATTTGCAGATCTGTCAGTTCCGGTGGACTCAAGAGGTCCTAAAACTTCTATGTTGCTCATCATTCGCACTCTGGTGGAGTTTACAAACAACTGTGTTTCAAAAAACCTTTTTTAGTCCGTGTGCTAGACCCAGTGATTGAGACCACGGTTTCCAAAACCGTCTGTGCCATTGCGTTCAGAACGCCCAAAAACCCCTACCTATCAGTTCTTGCGCGATTCGGTGGAGGATTTTCAGAGTTATAGATCTCTGTGTATTCGATTTCGTCTCTCTGTTATGCATTTTTCATTCTAAGGTTTTGAAACCTTAGATTTATGCCACATGGCAGTGGATAAGTGTTGACTCCCATTCCTCACTCATCGGTTGGGATTTTGGAGTTCCGGTAGAAGAGAGATATTTGCAGATTTTCTTGCTGAGTCCAATTATGCAATGGCGCCCATTTTTTGAGGCATCTCAAGTTCTATTTTTGGTAGCGGTCATTACCGTGGGACCATGATTTCTTGAGCATACCTTATGCAGATCACTCTGGTTGCAGTTTGAGCAGTGTGCGCTCATTCGTGGTGTGCATTTGGTTGCAGTGGATGATTTATAGGCCATTTGGATGTATTGCGGTCCTTATTGGATGCGCTGATAGGCCCAAATTGCCTTGTGGGATGCTATTTTTATGGACGCTTTGCACATGGATGCTATTTTATGCTAAGGGACAGCTTTGACACATTGCAGGTGATGCACTGATAGTGCTATGCTCTCTTGGATGAGATATTATTGATGCATATGCTAGTGGACGGTGTTTATGCTTGAGTCATTTGGCACTTATTGGCATTTTGGATTGCCATTACAGTTGGCATTTTCTTTTAAGCCAGATTTGCTCATATGGATGCATAGTATATGCACATGAGTTAGATGCATCTTTTGATGCTTTGAGCTTTGAGTTTTGGTGATATTTCACTCTATTGTGGCATACACATTTGGGTGCACCTCGTATTTGGTGTGATTCTCTCTTGTATGCACTAGCATTTGGGATTTTGTTTTATTTGCATTATGGCATCCTCTTCCATGTCTGAAAAAGAGTTTTTCAACATTAAAAAGTTTGATGGGACAAACTTTTCTTTGTGGAAAGAACAGATAAGGGATGTGCTTATTCAAAAGAAGCAAATTAAACCCTTGGCAAGGATTGAAGCTAAGCCTGCAAATATGTCTGAGGATGATTGGAATGAGTTGGATGCATTAGCAAAGTCTACTATTAGACTTCATCTTGCAGAGTCAGTTTATTTCACAGTAGTAAATGAGCAGACTACAGAAGATTTGTGGAAGAAACTATGTGCCACTTATGAAAAGGAAACTGCCTCTAATAAAGTTTACCTCATGAAGAGGTTGTTTGAGCTATAGATGAAGGAAGGGGTCTGCATTGCTTCTCACTTGAATGAATTCAATATTATTTTCAACCAGCTTCAGGCTCAGAAGAGATGAATTTTGATGCGGAGAGTAAGGCAATATTTCTCTTATGTTCATTGCCATCCTCATGGGATACCTTTCGTACAGCTGTCAGTAACTCTGCACCTGGTGGAGTACTGAAATTTGATGATGTTGTGGGTAGCTTGTTGGCCGAGGAGATTAGACGAAAGTCTATGGACGGCAACAAGCAGGATGCAGCCTTAAATGTGCAAAGGGGCAGATCACAGTTCAAGGGGAAGTCCCAAGAAAGAGGGAAGTCTCGTAGCGAATCCAGGGCACGGAACATTGAGTGTTACCACTGTGGCAAGAAGGGCCATATGAAAAAGGATTGCTACAAGCTAAAAAGAGAGCAAAAGGATAAGAAAAAGAATGCAAATTGGGGTGCAAATCAAAAGGAAGAGAGTCCAAGGGAGGACAAAGGAAAAGTGAAGATCGAGGAGATCAATGCAGTCACACATGATAGTGACAATGATGTTCTCTTCATGTCTAGTTTATCTGTAGAGTTGCTTACCACTTCAGATGATGCATATTGGATTTTGGATTCTGGTGCTTCATTCCATGTTACTCCCCATAGGGAATGGTTCTCCACTTATGACAGTGGAAAGACAGGTTGTGTGCATCTTGGAAATGACTATGCATGTGACATAGTGGGAGTAGGTGACATAAAGTTTTCTTTTGCAAATGGGTCTGCATTTATTTTAAAACATGTGAGACATGTGTCTAAGTTGACCAAGAGTCTTATTTCAATGGGTCAGCTAGATGATGCTGGTTTTCACACCACTTTTGGCTTACAGAGTTGGAAAATTCAAAAGGGCTCTATGCTTTTGGCCAGGGGTGCCAAGTGTGGGACTTTGTATCCCTTACATGTATCAGGGGTATTTGATCATGTTGTTGCAATAACCGAGCAGCCAAGCACTTCTTTGTGGCATTGCAGGTTGGGGAACATGAGCCAGAATGGAATGAAACTCTTATGCCATTTGGGTTATGTACCGCATTTGAGTTTCTCTGATTTTGAATTTTGTGAGCACTGTCTCTATGGGAAGCAGACTAAATCAGCCCATAAAAGAAGGGGAAAGAAAGAGTTTGAAAAGCTTGATTTGGTGCATTCAGACATATGTGGTCCCATGCCTAGACAGTCATTAGGCGGGGTTGAATACTATGTGACATTCATTGATGATGCAACTAGGAAAGTGTGGGCTTATGCTATAGCTTGGAAGAGTGATGTGTTCCAGGTATTTCAGAAATGACTAGCCTTGGTTGAGAATCAGTCAGGTAGAACGCTTAAATGCCTACGGACTAACAATGGTGGAGAGTATCTCTCTCATGACTTTTATCATTTCTGTGATACACGTGGGATGAAGAGGGAGCTCACATCCCCTCATACTCTAGAGCAAAATCCAGTTGCAGAAAAGATGAACCGTACCATTCAAGAAAGGTTGCAATGCATGCTTTCCAATGCAAGTCTTTCTGGTGGTTTTTGGGCTAAGGCAATGAAGACTGCAGTGCATGTGATCAATAGATCACCTAGTAAGAGTTTGGATGGTGGTATTCTTGAAGAGGCATGGAGTGGCAAGAAGCCCTCTTACTCTCATTTGCGTATATTTGGGTGTGAGGCATATGCACATGTGCCAAAAGAGCTTCGAAAGAAGCTAGATCCTAAGTCTAGGAAATGCATCTTTCTGGGTTATGGTGAAAGTGGAGAGATGGGCTATCGTCTCTGGGATCCAGAAGCAAAGAAGATCATACGCAGCCATGATGTGGTCTTCAATGAGAAGAAGATGCATAAGGCACCCATGAGGGATGTGGAAATGAGGAGAATCACTTTCCAGGATGTGATTCCACCTGCATATGTTGATAGACAGCAAGCTGTCCATGCACCAAATGTGCAAGAAATGGTACCACCAAGTACTCCCACAGGTATACAATCAAGGGTAGATGATGAATCATCTATTGGTGGAAATAATGAGCCAAATGTGGCTGATATGCAAATGGGACAGCAAGCTGAAATGCCTTTGAGAAGATCATCTAGAGTGTCTAGACCACCTGATAGGTTTGTTCCAGGGGTAGACTATGTGATGCTTACTGATTGCGGGGAGCCTTCTTGCTACAGAGAGGCTATGATGCGTGAGGATCAACGCAAGTGGGAGTATGCTATGCAATCAGAGATGAGTTCACTTATGAAGAATAAGACTTGGGACTTGGTTTCTTTGCCACATGGAAAGAAAGCATTGCCATGTAAATGGGTCTACAAAATGAAGGTCACAGGTGATGACGTGCCTAGGTACAAGGCCCGTTTGGTTGCTAAAGGGTTCAAGCAAGAGAAGGGTGTGGACTTTGATGAGATATTCTCTCCCGTTGTGAAGATGACCACACTTAGATGCATGCTTGGACTAGTGGCATCAGAGGATATGGAGCTTATGCAGATGGATGTCAAGACAGCTTTCTTGCATGGGGATTTGCATGAGGAAATTTACATGGTGCAACCGGAAGGCTTTGAAGAAAAGGGCAAAGAGCATTTGGTTTGCAAGCTGAAGAAGAGTCTCTATGGTCTTAAGCAAGCACCTAGAGAATGGTATCAGAAGTTTGATGCTTTCATTCGGTCCCAGGGTTTTAGAAGAAGTGAAATTGATCACTGCCTCTACACTAAAAGGGCTAAGGATAATAGCCTGATAATCTTGGCACTATATGTGGATGATATGCTATTGGCTAGCAAGAATACCTATGAGCTAGATGCATTAAAGGCCAAGTTGCATGAGGCCTTTGATATGAAGGATTTGAGATTTGCAGGTCATATTCTTGGTATGCGCATCACGCGTGATCGGAGTAGGAAACTCCTTTGGCTTTCACAAAAAGAGTATGTTACAAAAGTATTGCAGCATTTCAATATGGAGGGGGGGAAGGCAGTGAGTACTCCATTGCCTCCATATGTGAAACTGAGTCATACAAATAGTCCCAAATCAGGAAAGGGCCATGATGGCCAAGGTTCCTTATGCATCAACAGTTGGGAGTCTTATGTATGCTATGATAGCTACTAGACCAGACATTGCATTTGCAGTGGGAGTTGTTAGCCGGTATATGGCTAATCCAGGAAAGAGGCATTGGGAGGTAGTTAAGTGCATCATGAGGTACATGAAGGGTACCAAGGAGATGTGCATCTGCTATGGTAGAGGAGACATGCGTGTACTTGGGTACACAGATTCAGACTATGCAGGGCATGTGGATAGTAGGAGATCCACTTCTGGTTATGTGTTCACCTTTGCAGGTCGTGCAGTGTCGTGGATGTCTCGCGCACAAAAATGCGTTGCTTTGTCTACCACAGAGGCTAAGTATGTTGCAGCCACAGAGCGTTGCAAGGAGGCTATATGGCTTGATCAGCTAGTGGGAGATTTGGGGATTCATACAGGTGTACCGACATTGCATAGTGATTCCATGAGTGCTATTCAGCTAGCATGGAATCCGATCTTTCATGCAAAGACCAAACACATTGAGGTCAGGTACCATTTCATCAGGGAGGTACTTGAGGACAAGCGCATAGAGCTTGTCAAGGTTCGTACAGATGATAACCCTACAGATATGCTGACGAAGAGTCTACCTAGTCTGCGGTTTGAGTATTGTCGTGTATTGATGGGCATTGGATAGTATGCTCACTGGTTGTTCTCCCTTAAAGGCACATTGTCCTTTAAGTGGGAGGTTGTGGGGGTTAAAGGTCACTGTGCCTTTACCCCGGTTATGTACAATACTCAAACACATATATAAATGAATGAAAAAGAAGATTAGGGTGTTCTGCACCCACCAAAACTTGTGTGGCTCTTTGTTTCTCTCTCTCCCTCTTCTGTTCTTGCTTCCGTTGAGAGCACTCTCATTGACTATTCAAAGGGCTCTCTCTATAAGAAGCCTATCTCTTGTATTGCAAAAGCATAGATTGGAAATACATTGATTGATAATTGCTCATCATCTCTTTCATGGAGTTTCTTCTATGCTTTGAGCCTCCATAGTTCTTATGCTCATCTAGTTGCACTAGGTTTAGCATGATCTTACATTCTTTGACAAAAGTATCCCCTCCTCTCTTCTTTGTCTCACACAACTCCCTTGCTATATCCCTTCTCACACCACTTCCTTCTCATCATTCCCAAACTTCCACTCTTTCCACTCTACTACTCCTCATCACTCTCCCGTCACTTCCTTCTTATCACTCCCTTCTCATCGCTCTCTCTCTGTGCTACTCCCAATGGCCCCTACCAATAAAAAAGCTGTGATAGCATACTTGGAGGAGATGTACCATCAATATTATGATATAAAGGATGGGGAGGTATATGTACCATCACTCCCTGGGTGCATTTGTGTCCCTCCTCACACGCCGACGAGGGCAAGGATCATTCCGACGAGGACAAGACCAATCATGAGATCCTGGAGGATTCTATTAAGGAGATGCTAAACTACATCCAAGAGGAAGGCAACACACCCAAGGAAGCTCCTTGGGCTAAGGAGCAAAATAAAAAAGAGGTGAAGGATACGAATAAGAAGAGGGATGACAAAGGAGAGGGTAGCACTTCATCAAAGACCAAACAATGAAAAATGTAATAACAGTTTATAAAGTACTCCGATTTGGAGAATGTATTTACAATTTCTAGTATATGAGAGGGGAGCCCTCTTTTGGATAATTGATGTAACCCCTCTTGGATATTTGTTATGCTCTATGCATGATGAGATTATGTTCTATCCCTCTCTTTGTTATTTGTTATGTTGTATGAAAATAAGAGAAAGAGAGGGGGGAGAAAGAGGATGTGAAAATAAGAAAAAGGGGAAAGAGATGAGGGAAGGAAAAGAGAGGATGGAAGGGGAAAAGAGAGGGGAGAAAGAGGGGAAAAAAGAGAAGAGGGGAAAATAAGAGATGCAAAAAAATAGAGGGTAAAAGAGGGGCTACAAGAGGAAAAGAGGGAGGGAAAAGAGAGAAAAGAGAGGAAATAAGAGAGAAAGAGAGATGGGAGAAAGACGATGTGAAAATAAGAGAAAGGGGAAAGAGAGGAGTGAAGGAAAAGAGAGGATGGAAGGGGAAAAGAGAGGGGAGAAAGAGGGGAAAAAAGAGAATAGGAGAAAATAAGAGAGGGGAAAAGAGGGGAAAGAGAGGGGAGAAAAGAGAGGAAAAGAAAGGGGAAAGAGAGAGAGGGGAGAAAAGAGAGGGGAAAAGAGAGGATGGAAGATGAAAAGAGACGGGAAAAGATGAAGGAAAAGAGAGAAAAGAGAGGAAATAAGAGAGAAAGAGAGAGGGGAGAAAGGGGATGTGAAAATGAGAGAAAGGGGAAAGAGAGGAGTGAAGGAAAAGAGAGGATGGAAGAGGAAAAGACAAGGGAGAAAGAGGGGAAAAAAGAGAAGAGAGGGGAGAAGAGAGGAAATACGAGAAGAGAGAAGAAGAGAGGGGAGAACAGAGGAAATAAGAGAGGGAAGAAGTGAGGAAAAGAGAGGGAAAAAGAGAGGGAGGGGACAAAAGAGAGGGGAAAAGAGAGGAAATAAGAGAAGAGAGGAAATAAGAGAGCGGAGAAGAGAGGGAAAGAGAGAAGAAAAGAGAGGGGAAAAGAAGGAAAAGAGAGGGAGGGGAGAAAAGAGAGGGGAAAAGAGAGGATGGAAGAGGAAAAGAGAGGGGAAAAGAGGGAGGGAAAAGAGAGAAAAGAGAGGAAATAAGAGAGAAAGAGAGAGGGGAGAGAATGTGAAAATAAGAGAAAGGGGAAAGAGAGAAGTGAAGGAAAAGAGAGGATGGAAGAGGAAAAGAGAGGGGAGAAAGAGGGGAAAAAAGAGAAGAGGGGAGAAGAGAGGAAATAAGAGAGGGAAAGAGAGAAGGAAAGAGAGGGGAAAGAGAAGGGAAAGAGAGGGAAGGGAGAAAAGAGGGGGGGAAGGAGGGGGGAAAAGAGAAGAGAGGGGAGAAGAGAGGAAATAAGAGAAGAGAGGAGAAGAGACAGGAGAAGAGAGCAAATAAGAGAGGGGAGAAGAAAGGGGAAAGAGAGGAGTAAAGGAAAAGAGAGGATGGAAGAGGAAAAGAGAGGGGAGAAAGAAGGGGGTTTCCATTTTTTGAGCAAAAACCCTCGAGCGACGAGCGGACAAAAGGTGGGAGGGGTCAAAATATATAGGATCAAGTCATTTTTTGGGAGCAAAAATTTTCAAATTATTTCAAGGAATATGTAAGTAAATATGAAATATTGATAAATAGATATATATAGATATAAATATACCTTTATATAATATACATATACAATGTCCAAGTGGTGACTTATTTTATGACTTTCAAAAATCCTTTCTTTTCCTTTCACCATTGGTTGGATCATGAAATTTTGAGCAAATATCCTCTTTACAGTTCCTCAGGATGACCTAAGAAAAATATATAATGCCTTTTTAATAGACCCTCTAAGTGTATTCTACCAGAGGAAATGGTTTGAAGAGCTTGCCCCAACCCTATTCTGCCGGCGGAATACCCTTGGAGACCCTACGCAGAAGGGGTCATAACTTTTGCTCCTTAGCTCAGATTGAGGAGTTGTAAAAAGGAAAAATGTTTAAAATTTCATTATCTATGTAATGTTAGGCTTAAAATTATAATTTTTATAGGTATAAAAGAGATAAATTGAAAATTTCAAGATGTATATGAGAGTTACAACTTCTCCCTAATTCATATTATGTTAGGAAGGAGTTCACTAGGGACTACATTTCCTTGAAAGTACTTAGGTTTGGAGAATTGGGAATATTTTGAAATCCCTCCCTTGCCTTCCCATATTTGATAATGTATTAGAGATTAATTTATGATCAATTATAATGGATTCCAGCATGAGGTTTCCAATATCTTTTTCCTACTCATCCAAGGAATATGGTATACATTGTTACATGAGAGCTTCACTGACATGAAGATAGGTTCAAAGGCACAAGCTGAAAATTTAATGCTCTACACAAGCAAAACTCAACATTCATGGACACCAATATTTCAAGTTACACGTGGATTTCACGTAGAAAAAATTCATGGATTCCATGCAACAACCAAAGCACTCTAACTATCAGTGAAGATGACGGTAGGAGCAGTCTGACATGCATAAAGATCTGCAAGTAGCTTCCGAAGCCAAACGCACTCCATTGTAGCTGTAAAATCTGCTCTCTGTACCCAGCTTCACATCTAGAAGTAGCAACTAACTCTGCTTCTTATTGAACCAAAAAACACATGAAGTACCAAGCATGAAACAGTTGCCACTATATAACACATGAGTGTCCGAACAACCAACCCAATCACTATCAGTAATGAATCCATGCATGATAAGTGAAGTATCAGTCCCATAAAGAAGGCCTAAATGTTGAGTGCCTTTGAGAAATCTAAAAACACGCTTCACAGCCATGCACAGATGGGCTGTGCATATATCTGCTCAACTGTGAGACAGCATACTATAGATCAAGTCTTGTATGGCATATGTAAATCAAACAACCAACTACTTGTTGCTTGCTAATAGAGAGTGACATCACATGTACCGCTGCCATCCTCAAAAGAGAAGTGAAAACCAAGCTCTAATGGTGTGGATACTAGCTTATAATCCTCAAACTAAAAATGCTACAAAAGCTGTCCAATGTACTTGGATTGGATATTGGCTTGCAATCCTCGAATTGAAAACGCTAAAAAAGTTGTCCAATGTACTTGGATTGTGACATCAAAATGCCCCCCTTACTGCTAGCCAATTGGATGCCTAGATAGTAGTGCAAAAGACCAAGATCAGACATAGCAAATGTCTTCTGCAAATCAAGTTTAAAATCTGCAATTTGTTGAGCATGTGTCCCAGTCACAAGCATGTCATCCACATAAAGGACTAAAATCAGCAAATTTGTCCCACGCTTGCGGATGTAAATGGTAGCCTCTGTAGGGAGGGATGTTCTGAAAGCCAAGTGTGAGTAAATGAGTATGAATCCTGCAATACCAAGCTCGAGGTGCCTGCTTCAATCCGTAAAGGGCTTTTTTCAAGCAGCATACCTTGCTTTCAGAACCTTCAACCTCAAAGCCAGGAGGTTGGGAAACATAGACCTCTTCCTACAAATGCCGATGAAGGAAAGCTGTCTTTATATCAAGCTGATGTACCTCCCAATGAAAGTGGGTAGCAAAGGCAATAACAATGTGAATAGTAGTGATCCTGGAAGTGGGAGAAAAAGTCTCCTCAAATTCAATGCCATGCCACTAAGCATAGCCCAACAAGACGGGCTTTGTAACAGTCCACTAAATCATTAGCTTTCGGTTTGATTTTATAAACTTGCTTAGTTCCAATGGCATTCTTACCAGGAGGCATATCACACAACTCCCAAGTGTTATTCTAATGGATAGAATCCAATTCAGCTTGAATAACCTTCAACCAAAAAGCATTATGAAAGTCATATTGATGACATAATGGCTCTTCATTGCATATTGTAGCAACCAAAGCATAAGCAACAAAACTAGCATGCTCTTTCTGAACAGCTGCTCTAGTACGAGTTGGCAGAGGAGTATCTTGTTTGCTATCTTTTAATGTGTTAAGGAGCCATCGGGGTACCTTTTTGGGCTACTGAATATCAACTCTTTCCTGGTCAAGAGCCCTATGCAAATGCTCCTGATCAATGAGAAGCATATCAGGCTGAATAGCTAGCTACACATGTGGCTACAAATGACCAACAGATGGAGGAGGTACAACCTCAAATGGAACATCATCTTGAGCATTGGATGGAAACAAAGGCATTAAGCTGTCAAAAATGTATGGGGCATTAACAACAGCCTGTTTTTGATAGTCCAACAAAGGCATAGTGGAAGATTCATCAAACACAACATCCCGACTGACAAAACACTTGCCCATGCGGGGTTGATAGAGCTTGTAGCCCTTGCTCTCTGAGCTATACCCAATAAAAATGCACTTGATAGCTTTATCATCCAACTTAGTGCATGTCTGTGAAGACACATGAGCATAAGCTAAGCATCCAAAAGCCCTCATGTGATAAATGTGAGGATTACGACCCGCCCAAGCCTCGTAAGGTGTGATAGTCTAGACGCAATGCCTTTATGGGACATATGTTCAAGATGTAATTAGCATGCATGACCGCATCTAACCACAACTTGTTAGGAAAATGTTTGCCTTGCAACATGCACCTTTCCATCTCCATCACTGAACTATTTTTCCTCTCAGCCATGGGATTCTGTTGAGGAGTATAAGGCACCATGCATCGATGATGTATGCCATTGGAAGCCAAAATAACAGCAAACTCCTTTGACATGTATTCACCCCCCTATCTGTATTAAGGTGAGCAATGTGCAACATTCTCAGCCAAGGCAATAAAGTGCTTGAATCATGAAGAAACTTCAAATTTGTATTTCAAGGCAAAAACAGAAGTGTACCTAGTGAAGTTATCAATAAAAGTGACAAAATAATAGAAGCCCCAAGAGCTACAACCCTCATGGGTCCACAAATATCACTATGAGCTAGATAAAGCTTGTGTGAAGCACCAACTCTCCCATCCTTGGGAAATGTAGCACGGTGCATCTTACCAAAGCAAGCATGGTTCACAAACATGCTTTGAAGGCATATGCATTTTGGGAAGATCAACAACCATACCATCCTTATATAACTTCACCAAAGATCCAAAATTGAGGTGCCCAAACCTCTCATGCCACAAATGGGTATCTGCCATGGTAGAATCAAGAGCAAAGGCATGTGCATCTACAAGTGCAACATCATCATCCAAACATCTGTCATAAGCATCAAGTCTATAAAGACCTCTAGTCAATGTGCCAGTCAAGACCAATGGGTTGTGGGTCTTATCCTTCCAAGGCTAAGTTGTTGTGGGTCTTATCCTTCCAAGGCTAAGTTTACTTCCTTGACCGAGGCCGACAGTCCATCATATCCTTCAGAACAACCATCCTCTCGCGTTCTTTTGGCCTATTGGTATAAGATATTGTGATCCTAAATAGTATAGGCCTTGTAATGGGATGGCACCTGCCATAGGTCTTATTTATCCTCAATCTCCTTCTTGTTTTCTGCTGGGGCTGTGGAATTTTTGGCCTTAGCCTGCCTTAGCCTTGCCTTTGGATGCAGGGGATTTGGGACCTAAAGGGGGCTCTTCCCTTGTTCTTATAGAGCTGACAGGGGTGGTTACCTTTATCACCCTGTTTCCCCAGTTAGAGGAGAACTTGTGGTGGGCGGTTGTGGTGCCTACATAGGTCAACCAGTGAAGATCTGATTTTACCCTTATTGTTCCCTTGCTTACCTCCCGAGGTTTGAGCATATTGAACATCCTTAAGGGAGCCACGGGGTCAGACCCTCGAGCTCTGGGGTGGTGATCTAAAACCCTACTCTTTCTGGGACATCTAGGTTGACTAAGATGTGCATCCAGTTATGCGAGAATTTTGGCTCAGGGAGAGGTGCATACCAAAAGTCGTCAGACTCCTTCTCATCCTCTTCCTTGTCACAGGGTTGTGAAAGCCACATGTAGCCATGGCTGAATAGAAATGAGGTTCTTACGAATGCCTGGAACATAAAGCACATTCTCTAGAGTAACAATACCACCAGAGACAGAAGTAAGAGCAACTTGCCCAATACCTTTCACGGTGTATGATGCACTATTGGCACATGTGACACTATCCCCCTAAGATGTATGCTCTAATGAGCTAAATAACTTTCGGCAGGAAGTGATGTGCTTGCTAGCACCACTATCAAAGAACCAAGCATCATGAACATCTGAAACTGCCATATAAGCATCATGAACATCAGGACTATACTGACATGTAACCAAGAAAGCCCAATATTGGTCTTGTGCAAAATTAGCAGACTCGTGTCGATCTTCTACACTAGAAGAACTAGATACTACAAGACCAGACTCTTTCTTCTTCTTTTTAGATGCAATGTACTTCCTGCATTCAGAAATATCATGCCCAGGTTTCCTGCAATAGTTACATCTCTTCTTCTTTTTATTATCCCTTGAAGAAGAGGCACCATGTGAATGATCAGCATGGGAATGAGGGGGTTTACCAGCTGAAACCTGGCCTTTACCTTTGTGTTTGTGTTGGGCAGCAAAGGCTTGATCACTAGCCATAGAAGCATTGTGATTCGCACGACTTTTCTCCTCCTAAAGAAGAAGAGCAACCACGTGGTCAAATAGAAATGATTGGATTTACCCCCTGCAACCAACCTCAATGTAGCAGCAAAGCCTTCATAAGAATCAGGAAATCCATCAAGGGTATTATAAACAAGCTAAGAAGTAGACATAATCTCATCAATGTATGAAGTTTATGGTAAGGCTGATTGAAGGCAAGCATGTAGCTTACAATTTCTTCTCTATCTTCATGATATTTCAAATCTTGGAGAGTAAAAAGCATGAGCTCAATTATTTGTTTGCTCGAGGACTACAGAAAGAAGTATGACCAAATTAGTGCATCAACCAGCAAGGGCTGACAAAATAGAGATAAATTCTATCTTAGATGATCATTGTGGTGGAAACCATTGGTTTATAGAGCATCATGGTAAGGCGATATTACATGATGGAGGTAATGAAATTTATGTGGATGGATGCTTTCATCACATAAGTTGCATGCAAATTTTACAAGATGGGAAACTGTTTGTGTTAGATATCAATGCTCCACTCTCGTGTAACTACGCGGGAACCAGCTAACTCTACTTGTAAGCCTCCCATATGAGGAGAAGGCATTTGAGTAGCTCAATTATTCGATAGCTCCTGGTTTGGACACCAGATGGGGGCCATGTGTGGCCTAATGGCTGGACGGAGTTGGCACACTGCCAACTAGGCTACATGCAAGTACGGGAAGGCATCCCATGACTGACCGCACTGAGGGTAGATGAAGCATTTCCCGAGGCAGCCCACTCTCGAGTTGCGGGGCCCGTTTGGAGTCCCAGATGATCCCGGATGACTGTGGGCCAAACGGTGACCATAGGTCAGTTGCTCTATTTTACGCCACAATTCTATCGTGTGATCGGCGGCCTATTTCAAGACCAACCCCAGTTGATCGTTTTGGGCGGACTGGGTCAGTCACCTGATTGGGTCTAACCGACTATGACTAGTGGCTATATAAGAGCAAGCCCGTGAAGCTCATTTCATCACTGGCTACAGCAACCCTGATTCCTTTGCATCCAACCTCCGTCTTCTACTGTTTCTAGCATGCCATCGAAGCTTCTCTCACAGGAGCGCACGGCTAGGAGGCAGCGCCATCTATTGTATCAGTTCTACAATAATCAAATTTTTTATTCTCCATACTATCTGTTTTCTCTCTTGCATACAAGATCCTGTTATCTGTTGAGAGCACAGACGTTGTATTGTTTTCCCACAGTTTGAAGGCTTCACATGCCACCATTGCAAGGGGATAGTAAAACTTGCCAACTTTAGAATGAGATTGTATACAAAAGAGAAGGTTGAGAACAAGAGAGGACAAAGGGGTACTAGTTGTGGAAGAAGACTAGATTATCTATAACCTTACAAAGGCAACTCTTTTTGCTAAAAGGCGAGCAAGAAATCTTTCTATGCAACTATGGTGGGCAAAGTCTTAGGTTGCCATTCTTTCAATAAGAGTCTAGACTTTAAGAGAAGCTAGCAGAGAGTCTCTCAATCGAAAGGATGTAAGAAGATTTTGCAACAACATAGTTGAAGCCCATAGGTTGGACAAATTCTATGGTAAAGCTACCTTATGGGACTTTCTACAAGCTGTTGCTACAAAATAAATAGGTCAAGTTCAGGACAAAGATATAGTGGAGAATACAAAAGCAATATTTGAGGTTGCAAGAATCTGGGAAGGCCCAAGGTTACATGACTTCTTGAGTACCTATCTCAATGGATCTTCTTTATCAGCAAGGGCAAAGACTTGCCACCCAATTTGTACCAGGCATACATGAGTATATTTTTTATGCAATTGGTGAAATTTATAGAAAGGAGAAAGAAAAGCATGGGATTGTGTCAAAGTTCCCTTCATCTTAGTGGAAGATGAAACCATCATAAAGAATTTCTTAATCCAGAATTTTCTTTTATATTAAAAGAAATTATAAATCAGCTTACTAACTCATGCTCATTACTACTTCTAGGTGGCGTCCAAAAGATGATATGCTCGTGGGTTTTGATGGATATAAACAGATGATCATGAATGTATAACTACATGCATGATCAAAGTGGGAGAAGGACAAAAAGGATATGAGAATATTATTGATGTCTTTCAGAATTGTGTTCATTGGTGAACGTGCAAGAGTTTCCCTTGCTAACCATTGCATTATGCCCTCCAACGCTTGGTTGTTGCACTTCATTGCACTTGCAGTCGATTTGATAGAAAGCTTTGTTCATCACAAGAAATGGAATGCCATTGGTAGCTTATGGAATGAGAAGCTAAAGCCCATGCTTGGTCCAATTATTGGGCCTTCATCTGATGGTGATAGTCAATAAAGGACATTTATGTTGTCTGATTATGTAGACAAAAAAGACAATAGATTTATGATGAAATTGGATCAATGGACACTCTCAAAAAAGTTTTAGAAAATGAAGTTTATGGGTTACATGATCAAGACTTTGTACATAATGGGAAAAAATTAGTCAATGTTCTTGATAAGCCTAAGCATTAGTTGGCTATAGGCAATGTTTGGATTACTTAAATTATGTTATTATTGTGTATTATGATTTTTCCATCGATGACAAGCATATGCTAAGGGAGGGAGATATTAGATGAGATGACCGCCAAAATTGGTTTGGAGCTCAAAGGATATGTAGTAGACAAGCGCAATGGTGTTTGGGGGAACTGGCAAACAATGGAATGCATAGAAAAGAGAGAAGCATGTTGGGAACACAAGCTTATCTTGAAATTGTCAGCGACTACATTGACATCTTGTCTCCACACTTGAGCCTTGTGGATCGAGTCCATCTTGCGAGCAAAGTTTCCACTTCCTTCTAGATTTGGAGGTCTTGGATTGTTCATCATACACACTATACATTTAATATAAACTTCTTAACTAAGGAGGCCTTCTTAGATGTGCAACTCTCATGCCATTTTTTGATCTTATTAATAAAAAACTTTAGAGAATTTTGTCCAAGCCTTAGGTGCCCTTTACATCTTATAGGATCAGATGCAGTTGAAATCTTCTTCAGTAAGATTGGAAGCATGGTGGGACATGCATGTACTTATGTGATGGACATGCTACATAGTGCTAGTCGTCTGAACATGCTTTCAATGTAAAGAGGATAGTCCCTTATTTACAAGGGCACATAAGAAGCAAGAACATATTCGGAGGGAATTGAATCTCAAAGAGAACATGCTAGAAGCTAATCTAGGAGACTATACTTGTGTCTCAACTAATGATAAAATCATTGAAGCATTGAAGAAAGGGCTGAAAATTGCTCATGGAATCTGTGAAAGTTTGCATATGAAGCCAAAGGATGAGGACTTGAAGTGGTGGCTAGAACCTCAGTTAACTAGATTTGCAGATGCATATGCCCAAGAATTTGATTCCAAAGAGGAAGATCAACAAGTAGATCATGTGTCAAATATAGGGGAAAATGACAATGATGCCTCCATAAGTGAAATTAGCCAATTGGTAGATTTTCTCCTAGATGAGCAAGAAGTAGTGAACCCGGTTATTAGCATTGATGGTAAGACTCTATTCAAGTCCACATTGGTAAGCCAGTTTAATGGAAATCCCACACTCTCTAAAGATAGACTTACAAGGGTTCGACAAGGAGTATACTACTATAAGGAAGAGATACCTCTTGCTACATCAAATGAGAACCTATTTGGAATAGGTTCTGATTGTGCTGTATACTTTAAAGAAGAAGACAAAACAAGAAAAAAAAGAAAAATGAAATCCAATCCAAGCTCTTTGCAAAGAAAGAAGACACAAGCTACATGGTATCTTGGAGGAGTTCAAAAAATGAGGAGAAAGGTTGGTGGGGGATATGTGGAATATAGGAGAGGGTTCAACCTCTCAGATAGACCTTGGGCTTCATTGCATTATCAAACCTCACCTTTGCATGTAATAGCAACAAGTATACTTTGGATGAGAATGATTGGAATGTATTCAATAGGTTTGTAAAGGGGCACTAAGGGTACTTGGTATGTGCCTCTTCTTGATCTTGCTTTTGATAGTCCTATCTAAGAGAAAACCAACATTTTTATTATGTGTTGAGTTGGATCTAGCTTGATGGATGTCCTTATTGAATTATCATTTTGTAGGACCTTCAATCACACAAGTGGATGATTTGCAATATTTTCATGGTGACTTCCATGATTTCCCCAACCACTTAGCCTTAAACTCTTCTCTATTCGCCCCCCAACCCTCTAGACCAATTCTCTTTATGAGATTTGTTACAGCATTGTCCTTTAAGAATGCAACAAAGTGGTTTTGGATACTAGCTTTCGCATGGGTTACAATAAGGTTTTACATGGATGTACCAAAGCAAATCTAAATACTATGTTTCAGTGTGGGATACAACAAAGTTTTGCTTGGATGTGGCAAAGCTTTTGAAGATTATGTTTTGGCATTGGATATAGTAAAAGGTCTTGCATGAATTCAGCCATAGAGGTTTTAGTACTACATTATTGTAGATTATGATCAAGGGTTTTTATAGAAGAAAAAAAGTGGCAAGGCCTTCTATGAATGTGGCAAAGAACCATGGTGTTTTTAAATTCTTGTAACAACAAAAACGCAGAAGCAATTAATAAGTTTGGGACATATACAATTCTTAAAGTTCTCAATCTTTGACATAGGAAAGATCTAGATGTTTGTATTTGGAAAGAAATAATTGTTATGCATTCTCATAAAATATTTTGTCAATTTGACTAATCCAAACATATGGCTTTTGTGACATTTTGAAGAATATATGTCATTTATAAAAGTTTCCAATCTTTGATAAACATTGTTTCTTTTGGCTTGCACGAGCTCTTTGCATATTTCAAGTTAATTTACATACCTCTTTAGTGTTGGAACTTGGTGTGTATGGCACACATGATTCAGCTTCTTTTCTCTTTATCTCTCTTACTTTTGGTATACATGCATTGCCTTGTTTACTCTCTGTTTCTCTTATCCTTTTGGCACTATCATCAGGGTTGAAACTTATGTGTTGCCTATTGTTGCACTATAGTACCTCTCTTTCATGTGTGTAGACTCAAATAACACAATGTGATATGTAGACTCAAATAACACAATGTGATACATTCAATCTCTCTCATACCGCCTTCAAAATGACTCCAAAGTAGTAATGTATCTCTCACAAAAGGACATTAAAAATTCCTCTAGAAAAAAATATATAATTACATTATGGGATTTATAAATTTTGAGAAATTTTATGAAGGGGGTGTAAGGAAATGATAAAAATAGGCTACAAAGTGATTTAGAAAAGAAGGCCTTGAATGCACATGATATAGACATATTACGCTGAGTGACCCCATAGAGTGCACACAGAAGGAGGGTCAAGCATGGGTTGAGGGGGGGGCATGGTTCCCTGGTATAAGAGGAGTAACCAATAGGGGTTGTGCAGGTCTGCCCACCCTCCACCTCAATATGGCGTTGCCCCACAAAAAGAAGCACGCCCATTGGTACACCTCAAATCCCTCACCAACCCCTTGAAATTAGGAAACACTAATTGGGGGCCCTTTGGAGACCCAAATTCTCCACAAATGTTTTCTTCTCCTCTTCCCTTCTTCTTCTTCTCCTCTCCCTTCTCCACTTTCCTCTCCCCTCCCTCTCTTCTCCTTATGGATCCACAATCACAAACAAGCTGGGAATTGCTAAAGTGACACTAGTAGATGGCATTTTCATGAGTTGCTCTCAAGCCAAAGTAGCTTGGAGGAGTTCTCCATCAATGTTCCTACAACATCCCCATGACACGTGAGTCACCGTTAGACTATACATTTTTTGTGCCATTGCTGGGGATTAGCTAGGCATGCTTTTGCATTGTGCTTTTTTTCTTTTGTTGTTAAACTACCCATTGCTCAACCTTTCTAGCTTAACTAGGAGTGTTAAAGTTGGTGTATAAGAACTTGTTTGGGAGAGAAAAGAAAGAGTGCTGGTTTTTGAGTTGGAAAGCATTTTTTAGTGAATGGCACTTGCCTGGGGCGCCAACTCAATATGTATTATGTTACTACCCTAGTCCAAAATCCAGGGTATGAGGGGACAAGGTCCATATAGAAAATGCATAAATTTTCCTTAAATAATTTCAAATATGTAAGGGAAAAGTATGAAATTCTCGTGTCCCCCGTCCCACAAAGTATAAGGCATATACCTTGAAAAATATGCAAGATTTTAAGATTTGTACATATTTTTCATAATATGTGAGGCCGAAGGAGAGGGGGGGGGGTCCCTAATACAGATCTGATGGTAGCCACATTTAAGATCTATCTTACTAAAAATTACGGCCCCATGTAATGCATCTAGCAAATCATCGATCCGAGCCATCGGATACCTGTGCTTAATAGTGATATTATTCAATGCTCTGTAATCTATACAGAGACGAAAAGTATCATCTTTCTTCTTCTTTAATATCATTGACGAAGCAAAAGGTGAAAACTTGGTTGAATCTACCCCAACTTGAGGTATTCTTCCACTTGTCTTCGCACCTCCGCCTCTTCAGTAAAATTCAACCTATAGGGGGGTCTATTTATAGGTTCTGCCCCTGGGATTAGTTCAATCTTATGCTGAACATATATCTGACTCGCTATGTTACATGACCCAACCACTGCTATAATTGTCCCATTGCCTTATTTGACTCGTAGCTATATAGAGCAGCACAACGACACAGACTTACTGCGTTATCAACTCACTGCATTATCAACCCACTGCATTAATCAAGTCATTGCATACTATTTTAATTCAACCTACTACCATAAAGTTAACGCAACGATTTGGTGTCTAGCTTTTATAAAGTTAAAGCATCACGCTACATTATTGGCTGTGAGGTCCTTGGTGGCACTGCCAATGGCAAGGGTCCTACCGTGACGAATCGTGTTGGCAGTATTGGAAGAGAACACACCAGCTGCGTAGAAACTGATGAAGCTCCTTCTACTGTCGTCGAAACTGCACAGGTTGGTGTGATCGAGATACTCAGAATCCTCTCCCACCGCTGTCAAAGAGAATTCCCAAACCTTGCTGCACTTCCCAACAGAGATCCAATGTTGGAAGTCACAATAGCGGTACTTACCACACTTGTCACTGGAATGGCATCATCGTTGTCCCCACAAGACTGGCTATCAATGTCGCACTGGACTAGGTCCCTATATCGCTGACAAGCAATCCTATCGTGACTGCTTCGGAAATTGATGGTGGTGTCGTGACTGCTCTGAAAGTTGGTGGTGGCATCGTGACTACTTTAGGCTCAGGCTAAGCTGAGATAGGTAGGGGCAAGGGTGGCGCAGAAACTGCTTTGGACACCGGCTGGGTTGAGACAAGCGAGGGCAAGGGTGGCACAGGCGCCACCAAAACTACCATCGTGGGAGGGCCATTCGAACCTGGCATATGCGCTTGCAACAAACTGCCATGGTGTCTCTTCCTCTTCTGGTAAGACAATCCTTGGGCCATTAGGTACCGACGCTCTGATCACCACTCCGAGGTACAACGACACCTCTATGTCACCTTTGATGGGGAAGAGAAGATTAATTTCTTGCTCGAGCTTTGTCGTTATCGACGTGCCTCTTGTTTCTGCTCTAGCCACCCGTGACACCTCTACTTGGAGTCTCTCCTTGAAAATCACTACCCATGCCACTTGGTGAACCTCTGCCACAACGACAAATATTCCTCAAGTGCGTATAGAAGAAATTGTATACACCTTGGCTTGAAGGAACAAGGATTCCAATAGCCAGTGGTAGCCTGCTCTATTCCAAGAATAAGGCCATTTGGAAGACAAGCCTATCACGAAAGCTTGGGATTCGCTCGATCGTGATTTAATTCTCCCTTAGGTATGCTTTCATGCATATACTGGAAAGTTCAGTGATGCGTTGCGTGCTTTGCTGAAGCATTGAACATGGATTGTCTTCTACATAAATTAATGAATCTCTCTCTCTCTCTCTCAGCCTTAATCGCAACTCTCCCTAATCGCATTAACTTCTCTCGTCCTCCCCCTCCCCAACTTTCGCATTAATCTATGCCCCGCCCAAAATATTCATCTTTCGCCTTAACCTATGCCCCGCGCTGCATTAATCCTCCTTCCACAGCTTTCCTGCTCTCCCCTCCCGCTGCCCTCTCCTTGGCTTCCTCATCCTCCCCCTGCTTCTTCTGCTTCCTCTCGCTCCCCCGTCTTCCTCCTTCCCCACTCCTCCGCTCCCTCCTCTTCCCCACTTCTCCTCCTCCTTCCTAATCTCACTCTCTCTCCCCCTTCGTCGCCTTCTTTTTCCTTCTATTGGGAGGCTTCACGGCCCCCTCCTTGTTACTCGAACGACTGCCCCTCCCCCCCTCCTCTTATAAGGGCTTCTGTAGAACATTCGCGATTCGGTGGCTTCTCAAAGAAGCCACCGCCGCCTCAATCAAATCATCCCATTAATGACCTTAGCTTTATTGCCCCCCTCCTGCCCCGCGTTGGCACCACAAACTAATTGATTGATTTCGCCTTGCTAAGTCAAGCTCCATGCTTAGCCCAAGGTGTTAGAATAGCCATGGAGAAACTCCACAGCCTAGGCATGGCTCTATTCGAGGCCGTACTAGATAACAACGAAAATTAGGTCTTGCGCTCACTTGACAACCACCAGTCGTTTTTGTCGAAATCTACTAGCCCTAGCTCATCTTCCACCATCTCCTTGTTTTGATCGAGGTCTATTTCTAGGGCTGCTCCAAAGCTCGAACAACCCGACAAGGCACCATCACCATGCTCGTTTTGAACTAGCTCTATTCAGATATGCTGCTCAATGAACAATAGCCACCCGACAAACTCCACAAAGTTGCCATTTAACAAACCTAGCAAGCTATCGCCACACGATTGCCATGCTCGTCTCTGTTTAGGCCTGCTGCAAAAAGTCCACCAAACAATAGCTCAACAACCTACCATTGCATTAGAAGCTTGAAAGAACTTGTCATTACACCTAGTTCTGCGTACACAGTCAAATAAGCTCAAAATGGTTGCCATTGGAGCCTACATGACAGAATCCCATTTTTTGTCGAATGAAAAACTGCTACGTGATGGGATCCTGCTTTCCATCGAACATGATGAAAGGAGACATTGTGCTTTTGATGAAATTATATAGCAATTCTTTTTAGCCAATATGCCCAAAACAAGATCGAATATTTTGCACAAGCAATGGCTTCTTGTATAACGACATCGTCGATCGTAGCTCGAACCAGCAAGGTAAACCAAAGCTGACTTTGAGTCTGCAAGACAAGTAGAGGACCTTCAACGAAAAAATCATGAGCTAAGAAGACAAATGCACAGGGTCCTCAAACGTTTAGCCATACGTTTAGCCATAATGGAGAACCAACTAGAGAAGCAACCTAGCCCCAAAGGCATTCAAGATTCTATACATCAATATGTGAGTGGCCCCCCTTTGCATGTCATTTCCTAGCTTGATAAATTGATTTCCATTGGGTCAAATCAAATCTCAACAAAAATGTGGATTTAGCACTTAGGAGGAGAAATCTAACGATAAAATTACACTTAATTTGCAGATTGGGGTTGCCAAAAGCATTTGGCTATAATGATCTTCAAGTTCCTTTACCATTTGAGCAATGCCTTGATAATATAGCAAACAACATGCCCATGCTCACTTGGGACACTACAATAGTTGAGACATTCTGACGCACACCACAAAATCATGTTGTCATCACATTCAAGACACAAGAGCAAAGATTGGCAATTCTTCGCCAAACCAAAGCCTTGAAAGACACCAAGATATGGATAGTAGAAGATGAAGGCATTGCTCCTCTTTAAAGATTTCAAATTGGCTAAGAAACCAAATGTAGATGTAGAGACACTTTGTCTATCACTGATGTAATACATGTGTCTTCGAAGACTCCAGAATGTACAAATGTATGGGCTTTGGTGAAGATGTTTATCACGTTGTCCTTAGATGGAAATAGTGAGGTCAATGGACTTGTCCTGAATGTAATGTTGATGACTTCCAATATGCATCACATGAGCATGAAAGACGATATTGTCTGCTATGGCGATGCTATTATCACAGTAAGTGGGAGCGGCTACACTACCTTTGAATTAGTGTAGATCATGTTTTAACTTCCTCAATCACATGCATTACATAGTGGTTGCGTTTGTTGCCTTGTATTCACTTCACTAGATAAAAGAGAGACCCTAGCTTGATGAACTCAATGAGAACAATAGCCAAAAGTGGATCGTCAGTAATCAATGTCCTTGACCAGATCATAGTTTGCGTACCCATGAAGGTCAATCTCCCAATCTCAAGCATAATGCAAACCAAACGTGAGAGTACCATGTACATGTCTAAAAACCCTTTTGGCTGCATTTCAACGTGATTGTGGGACAATGCCTAAACTGATGGAGTAGCCTTATAGCATAGGCAATGTCAAGCGTCGTAGAGCACAAATAAATGAGGTTGCCCACTTACTATCTATCAAGCGTACCATCAAACTATCCAGTTGTGAGCTTGAGGCCTATTGGAAGTTGACCAAACGGGACACGGGAGTTAGCTCATACAAACTGGAGGAGCAAAACTTCATTCAACAACAATTGAAAGTATGAAATCTTGGGTTATGTATGAAGCCCCAAACTAGCGTAACTAAATTAACTGAGGTAGAGTTAGTTTACATAACCATACCATTGCAATATTCCTGCAAAACTCTGCTCAATGGTAAGGCTAAGTACTCTGGAAACGTCTTAGTAGAACTTTCGATACCTAAAGTACCTGGTTGCACAAATTGAATATGGCAACCTATGGGAGTACAAATAAAAAACAATATAATTTCAACTCTTAAACTCTCATATTATCATGTCATAAAAGGCCAAAGATACATGCCTTAGTTGATGTCGCACCTTCTTAAGCAAAAAAAAGATACAAGATAAAATAGCCTTAGTAACAAACTTCAAAATTGAGATACTAGAACGAAGCTCATAGAAGACTGTCCACTTTAAATACTAGATCTAGCTCATAGAAGACTTTGTCCACTCTAACAAGGAAATTTAATATAGGGGGACGAATCTATGATAAGACAAAATGAAAACACCACAATTAACAAATCATGAAAAAGTCACAAACTGTATTTTGCAGAAATCAAAAGTCTTTTGAGGTAAGGAGACTGGATTTCTTGAACCTCAGAACCTTGTTCAGTAAAGCACACATGGTCCCAACTCACTTTCAGCCGTTCATTCTCCTGGTCCGAGTCCACTTCACCTATGTTTCTGCCATGCTAGCATCAAGTCAGAGGAATAAACGCTACCATAGTTACAATAGGATTACCAATAGTCCCCACAAGAACACTTTCCGTTCTTGAAAATATGAAAGCGGTTAGCATCTCTAACAAGAATGGTTCACAGCTCTACTTTGGATATTGCAAACACGAAGATTTTCTACAACACGCATGGGTACGTCCTTGGGTGTACTAATCGGGGCACAAGCAATAGCCAACTTCTCACTGTGCCCACATAACTCAAATTCCTTTAGATTATTAGATATGTCCTGGGATAGCCAATGCAAATCTGGTATATATCCTTCTTCCCTTATTTTGAAAGAAAGATATTCTAACTTTGTATATATATGATTTCTTTGGGAATTTCTTGTATCCCCTATCAAGAATGAATGCATAATTCCATCAACGTTAGTCCAACTCTGTCCTGGCTTCTTCCATGCTGCTTCTTTTGATCTCATTAGCTCAACCTGCTTAGCATCCTCTTGCATGTGAGCCTCTGCATAGATGTTAGACATCAAGACATAAGCTGTAGCATCCTCTTTATCCAAATCCACTGCATGTTCAAAGGCCCACCTTCCAAGCTCCACATTCCCCCACTTCCGACAAGCACCCAACATAGTATGCCACAACACGAGATTAGGACTTAATGGCATCTTCTTTATCATCATTACTGCCTTCTCTAACTGGCCTGCACGGCCAAGGAGACCAATCATGCAATTGTGGTGCTCGATAGTTGGTGTGATGCCATAGTCTTTGCTCATTGACTCAAAGTACATCTGGCCCTTCTCCACTAGACCTGTGTGACTGCATACAGTAAGAATGCTAAGGAATGTGAGCCCATTTGGTTGTATGTCTTCTGCTCTCATTCTGTAAAGCATAAGAAAAACCTTTTCACTCTCAGCTAGCTGGGCATACCCTGCGATAAGTGCATTCCACGACACTGCATCTCGAACTGAAAGTTTGTCGAACACTTCCTGTGCATTTGCGAGCAAGCAACACTTGGCATACATATCAACCAAGGTGTTACCAACAAAAGGATCTCTTTCCAACAGCCCCTTCCTCACAATCTCAGCATGTATTTCTCGGCCCTTGTCTATGCCTCCTATGCTGCCACAAGCTTTCAAGCTGCAAACAAATGTGACAGCATCAGGAGAAACGCCATCCAATTGCATCTGTTCGAAACAGCTCAGAGAATCCTGACAGAGATCATGTTCAGCATACCCTGCAATAAGTGCATTCCACGAGACTGCATTTCGAATTCGAAGTTTGTCAAACACTTCCTGTGCTTTTGCAAGCAAGCCACACTTGGCATACATATCAACCAAGGTGTTACCCACAAAAGGATCTCTTTCCGACAACCCCTTTCTTGCAAGCTCGGCATGTATTTCTCGGCCCTTGTCTATGGCTCCTGTGCTGCCACAAGCTTTTAAGCTGCAAACAAATGTGACCGCATCAGGAGAGACGCCCTCCAATTGCATCTGTTCAAAACAGTTTAGAGCATACTGACCAAGATCATGTTCAGCATACCCTGCAATAAGTGCATTCCACGAGACTGCACTTCGAATTGGAAGTTTGTCAAACACTTCCTGTGCTTTTGCAAGCAAGCCACACTTAGCATACATATCAACCAAGGTGGTACCAACAAAAGGATCTCTTTCCAACCACCCCTTTTTCGCAACCTCAGCATGTATTTCTCGGCCCTTGTCTATGGCTCCCATGCTGCCACAAGCTTTCAAGCTGCAAATAAATGTGACCGCATCAGGAGAGATGCCCTCCAATTGCATCTGTTTGAAACAGTTCAGTGCATCCTGACCAAGGTCATGTTCAGCATACCCTGCGATAAGTGTATTCCACGAGATTGCATCTCGAACTGGAAGTTTGTCAAACACTTCCTGTGCATTTGCAAGCAAGCAACACTTGGCATACATATCAATCAAAATGTTACCAACAAAAGGATTTCTTTCCAACAGTCCCTTTCTTGCAATCTCCGCATGTATGTCTTGGCCCTTGTCTATGGCTCCTATGCTGCCACAAGATTTCAAGCTGCAAATGAATGTGACCGCATTAGGAGAGATGCCCTCCAATTGCATCTGTTCAAAACAGTTCAGAGCATCCTGACCAAGATCATGTTCAGCATACCCTGCAATAAGTGCATTCCACGAGACTACATTTCGAATTGGAAGTTTGTCGAAGACTTCCTGTGCTTTTGTGATTAAGCCACATTTGGCATACATATCAACCAAGGTGGTACCAACAAAAGGGTCTCTTTCCAACAACCCCTTTTCCGCAATCTCAGCATGTATTTCTCGGCCCTTGTCTATGGCTCCTATGCTGCCACAAGCTTTCAAGCTGCAAATAAATGTGACCGCATCAGGAGATACACCCTCCAATTGCATCTGTGCGAAACAGTTCAATGCATCCTGACCAAGGTCATGTTCAGCATACCCTGCGATAAGTGCATTCCAGGAGACTGCACTTCGACTTGGAAGTTTGTCAAACACTTCCTGTGCTTCTGCAAGCAAGCCACACTTGGCATACATATCAACCAAGGTGTTACCAACAAAAGGATTTCTGTCCCACAACCCGATTCTCGCAATCTCAGCATGTATTCCTTGGCCCTTGTCTATGGCTCCTATGCTGCCACAAGCTTTCAAGATGCAAACAAATGTGACTGCATCAGGAGAGACACCCTCCAATTGCATCTGTTTAAAACAGTTCAGAGCGTCCTGGCCAAGGTCATGGTCAGCATACCCTCCGATAAGTGCATTCCAAGAGAATGCATCTCGAAGTGGAAGTTTGTCGAACACTTCCTGTGCATTTGCAAGCAAGCCACACTTGGCATACATATCAACCAACGTGCTACCAACAAAAGGATCTATTTCCAACAACCCCATTCTCGCAATCTGAGCATGTATTTTTCGGCCTCTTTCTTTATCTTTCAGCCTGGCACAAGCCTTTAGTAAGGCTACGAACGTATACCCACTGGGATGTACACAATGCTCCTGCATTTTTTCGTGTAGTACGAAGGCATGCAGTAACTCCCCACATTCAATATAACCTGTAATGAGAGAAGTCCAGGAATACTCATTCCGATCAACCAATCTATCAAAAACCTGCTGGGCATCACGCATGCATCCAACTTCCACCAACATTGGGACGACGTAGTTCCCGAGTGACTTATGACCTTCCAGCCCCCTTTTGCGCAGGTAGGCATGCAAGCGCAGGGCATACGCTGGAATTTTGTGTTTTCTGCACTTGCGCAAGATACACGTCAAGTTGTCAACCGAAGGCGGATGGGGCATGCGTTCCAAAGAAGCGAGTGCCTCGTCTAAGCTAAGCTCTGGGAGTTGTGCCGTGGGGCTGTGCATGACATTGTTTGAAGTCTCCATTCTCTGGAGCTTGCGTTTAACCCAACATGGATTGTCTACAAGTGAGAATTCAATCCACAACTAAAGCAGGATTGAGTTCAGCTCGTCGTACACGCACTTGGTTGTTTCGATTGTTAAAAAATTGGGAGGGATCGGCGAAGTACTCCTTCCATAATCGATCACTACTCGATCTGTCTGCTTTTGCAGAAGCGTGTGGGATGTGATTTGCGGAGGCAAGTAAAGCATTGGGTAGTTGGCAAAGTGCGACGATAGACAGACAACATGCGAAATGAACTGAACTGAGAAATCAACAAGAACTCACATTTCAATGGAACTTTTGAAGCGAAGAAGACAAGGAGAGGAGGAGGAGAAAAGACAAGTCATCCATGGAACTTAACCCTCTTGGCTATTGACATTGGAACGGATTTATGACTCTAACTTAGACACGATGTACACAAGCGCATTCAATTCATGGGCATAGGCTTTGGTGCATTCCTATTAGTCGAGGGGCAACACCGGCACACCGATAAATTAACCTAGGTACAACACACACTTTTGCAAAGGCGGCGAATCAACATAAGCTGGAATTAAGAATTCGAGAAGGTTCGTCGAAGGAGAATTTGAGAAAATTCATCGCGCATGAGTAGGTTCTAGAGGCTTCCACTAACCTAAGCACCTACAACGTGGAACCCCACATGATGGAAGATGCCTTCCACTTTCATTGCACTATCCTTAAGGTAGCCTCCATTCAATATCACCTTCACCTCACCAACCCACTTCCTCCAACCTACAAATTTTATGTAATGCGTTGCAATTCTCTCCACGCACAACCCATTTTATGTACGCCATTCTATGGGCTATCTATAGGTGCCACTTATTCCTTGGTATGTGCCTTGTAGGCCTAGTTATAGTCAATTAGGACTATTGGTACAGTTAGTACATGTACCACCTAGGTTAGGACACTTAGTCCAATTAGGGCAGCTAGCCCTAGGATTTTGTTATGTTGGCTCCCTCTTGAGCCTCTACTTTCAGTTTTGTAGCAATCTATTATAGCATCTTGGTTTTCTCCTTCTCTCCTCCATTTTTGAGCTTCCATTCCTTGTCATAACCAACAGCGGTATCAAAGCAGGTTAGGAATCCATTCCCTCATCCATTGACAGCTTTCCCAAGCTGTTTGGGGATGGTCATGATGCCAAAGCATGTGCCTTGATTGCTCTTTTAGCGAAATGGGTTATTATCCCTCACATCTGGTCTTGCAAGACAGTTAAGCAAGCATGGGATCATCTTGCATCTTTGTATCAGGTGTGGAATGAGGCGAGGGTTGCCTATCTCTGCAAGCAAGTGAAAGGTTTGAAGCTTGATGAGGTTGGAAACATGGATGCCTATCTCACTAATGTGAAGGATTTGAAAGAGCAATTGCTTCTGAGGTTGAAGCCTTTACTGTTTGGGACATATCAGAGGAAGCTAAGGATATATCCTTTTGGGGATTCTCCCTCATGCTATCCCCTAGGCGTATCACTGTCTTGCTACAAAGCTCAAACGATGTGGGATTCATAGCAAACAAATGATCATGTAGCTTAGCATCCCCTAGCCCTATGAGGAAGCATGGTAAGAGCTGAGCATGACTCATCCTCTCGTGGGGCTCACATCATGAGTTCAAATGTTTAATCTTGGAAATACAGTCCCTTAAGGACTCACTCTCCTTCTACTTTACCTCACAAAGCTGGTTAATTGGGCTTCACTTGGGACCACTGGGAGCAAACCCCACAATGAAAGATTTATGCAATGTGTCCCAATTTTTTTTCTCCGCAACCCCTTGTGGCTTCCCGGTACCATAGTAGGGTATGATCCAAGGACTATCCTGGTGGTGAGGTGCATAGGTAGCTGCCCCAGTGATCTTTTTGCAAAGTAGGGTTTATTTCAATGAAATTTGCATGCAAATTTCATCATTTCTCGATGCTTGGGGTCCCAAATTTTAGGTGATAGAATACAATTATATTCCTGATTTTTCTTGATTTTGTGTTCCCAGAGCTACCCCTTTAGATGGGGGGATAGATGCTAAAGCACTGAGTGGACAAGATAGAGCTAAAGCATTGACCCAATGGGATAGAGCTAAAGCATTGACTTGGCAAGATAGAGTTAAAGCAACAACCTAGAGGGATAGAGTTAAAGCACTGACTAGAGCACTAACCCAATGGGATAGAGTTTAAATACCAACCTAATAGGATAGAATTAAAGCATTAACCCGATGAGATAAAGTTAAAGCACCAACCCAGTGGGATAGCAGGTCGGTAGAATGATCAGTACCGCTCCGTCAGTCGGTGGAATAGACAGATGGTACCAGTCGAAGGGATACAACTATAGCACCGGGTCAACCCTCCCCAACCCTCGTGTAAGACCATAAATTTGGTAGGTGGGTTAGATGGCTGACACGTGTTAGTCAATGAGATAGGGGGCTGTGGCACCGGTTAGTCGAATAGCTGGCCTATGGTGTCGAGTTGGCAGGATAGAAACTCGTAGTTTTGCCAACTGGTTTTTGATGATTTTTTATTTTGAAGTTTCTGTTCTGGTTTTTTTGTGATAGGGGGATGCTAAACTACCTAGTCTACCTACTCAATGCAAAAAACAACCAAAAAAACAACATTTTAATGACAAATGGGGTGTTTTGCAAAACTAGTCTACCTACTCAATGCTAAACTACCTGGTCTACCGACTCAATGCAAAAAACAACAAAAACAAAAACATTTGAATGACAAATAGGGTGTTTTGCAAAATGTGAGTTTCTCCTTCCAAAACCACTTTGAAATCACTTCGAGCATCACTTTTGGGTTTTTTTGTTGGAGTTTGCTTTCAAACACACCTTAGCAATCCTCTAAACTATCTTCCTATCAATTCAAAACACTAAAAAACATCAACAACAAGCTCTAAATGATCCAAAATGTTTTCCAAGAGAAAATGACATCTGCTTCTTTCCCCTTCTAAAACTCGCACTTCTTCACTCATTCCTCTCCTACAACTCCACTATCAATGCTCCTAGTTAATCTTGAAGAAATGAGAAATGGATAGATGACAAGAGAAACCAAGTGCAATGCAGAAGTGAACTCCTCAGTAGTGGTGCCAAAGATATGTAGTCTCAATGGTGACTCATGTGTCATGGGGATCTTGAAGGAATGTTGATGGAGCCTTCACTCCAAGCTACTCCTTGTGAGAGAAATGCAAAGCATGAGCTGTCCACAAGTGTCACTCAAGTGACTCCCGGATTGTTGCAATGTGTTTCCATGAGAGAAGGAGGGAAAGGGGAGAGGGAAGAAGAGAGGGAGAAGGGGAGGAGAAGAGGAGAATGAATGGGGATGGAGTGGCAAACCCAAAGTCACTACAAAGGAAACAAGAGAACACCCAAAAACACTCTTAGAAGAGAAGAGGGAGCTTGTATTCCAAACTTGTGCATCCAACAATGAAGACCAAAGTCAACCACTTGGCCTTTTATACATGTCACCTTTTGGAGGGAGGGCCAACCCTAATCTCTTTATACCACTCTCTTTTCTCATTCTTTACAAACTTGGGCCTGTTTGGCTCAAAGGCACAATCCTAGATCTATGGACCTGCCACCAACTAATGTAGTTAACACTACTACTCTAGAGAAGCCTCTTTGGACCATCATGCTTGTCTCAAATTGTCCTTCAGCTACCATTTCATGAAGGGTCCTTCAAGCATTCCTTTGATACACATTTGAAGGGAGGAGTAGAGAAGAGAGCACAAGCAAAAGGCAAGCTAGAGGATGCATTCAAAGGATTAGGAGATGTGGTGCAGAGAATTAACTTCTTTTGTGCCAATGTGCACCATTTGATCCTTTCTCTCTTGGCTGGAGTAGCACGCTTTCATGAGGCCCAATGGTTCCATAGAGACTTACACCCTGGTAACATCTTGCTTGATTTTACTCCAAACGGTGCATGTCGCATTGGAATCTATTGTCTCTGTGCCAACATGGACTTAGGTAGTATAGAATGTGCGTAGAGTAGCGACAAAGCTCCGCTTGTACTTGCATAAGGCTAGGAATAATCTCTCTTAGGAATCCTACATGCAAGTTCTACTTGCAACTCCTACATGCAAGTCCTACATGTAACTTCTACATGCAAGTCCTACATGCAACTCCTACATGCGATTCCTACATGCATGTTCTACATGCGAGTTCTACATGCAACTTCTACATGCAAGTCCTACATGCAACTCCTACATGCAAGTCCTACATGCGATTCCTACATGCATGTTCTACATGCGAGTTCTACATGTGAAGATAGTGGGAGAGAAAGAAGGAGTCTCACTTGTTGCTTTCTCACATACACAATGGGGAATACACACACAGGTGGAGGCTAAAAATAGTTTTCCTCTTCTTAGTTATGAAAGCCAAAAGAACTCTAGTACAAAGAAATAGAAGAACCCTATATGTGGGTCTCAAACCAAACTCAACTAACTAAGGTGGCATACTAACTGAGCCACGAACTAGAGTACATAAGGATAGCTGTCATCCAGCTATTATTCATGGGCGGTGTACCAACCGCATCTGCAGCTAACAAGTCGGTGACATAAATGCACAACGGTCACCCTCGCATATCACGAGTGGAGCTCGATATCTCAACACTCCCCCTCGAGCTCAATCCCAATTCCTGCACACTAAGTAGGTCTTTGAACTTGCGCAACTTCTCTGCGCCCAATGCCTTCGTGAATATGTCAACCACCTGATCCTCTGTGCTGACATAAACTAGATCAATAAGACCTAGTAAAACCTTCTCCCGCACATAGTGATAATGCACCTCAATGTGCTTTGTTCTAGCATGATAGACTGGGTTATTTGCCAAGTGTATACTGCTCATGTTGTCACAATGAATGACAACTGGCCCATCTGTAGACTGATGCATATCATTAAGTAGCTTATGCAACCAAGCTACCTCACATGTAGCCATTGCTACACCCCTATACTCAGCCTCTGTGCTCGACAAGGCAACTGTAGGCTGTTTCTTGCTGCTCCAAGTGACTGCAGCACTCCCAAAAGAGAACACATATCCACTGGTAGATCGTCTATCAGAAATACTACCAGCCCAATCAGCATCAGTGTATCCATGCAGCTGTTTCTGAACCCCAGTCTCATAAAATAGTCCATACTGCAATGTGGACTTCACATACCTGAGTATGCGTCTAGTCACATCCAAATGCGGTTTCCTTGGAGCCTGCATAAATTGACTTACCAATCCAACAACATAGCTCAAATCTGGCCTGGTAATAGTCATATAAATCAAACTTCCTACTATGCGTCTGTACATAGTAGGGTCTTCTAGAAGCTCACTTGCATCTGCGCTCAGCTTCACATTTTGCTCCAAAGGAACTGAAATAGGCTTACAACCTGTCATCCCATATTTGGATAGCATGTCCAATCCATACTGCCTCTGCAAGAGCCATATCCCACTTTGTGATCTAATCACCTCAATGCCCAAGAAATAACGCAGCTCTCCCAAATGCTTCATCTCAAACTTTTTCTTTAATAGCATTTTCAGATGAAGAGTATCTTCATCACTATCACCTGTGATGATCAAATCATCAACATAAATGACAAGCAGCATAATACCTTTCTCTGTTTTTCTCACATAAAGTGAGAAATTTGCCTTGGAAATCTGAAAGCCAATAGTGACAAGATACTGTCCTATCTTGTCAGACCATGCTCTAGGTGCTTGCTTCAAGCCATACAAGGCTTTCTTCAACCTACAAACAAACTCAGGATAAACATATTGAGACTACATATCTGATGTAAAGACCATCCCTTTGATGCAGCCATAGCAATGACTGCTCTTACAGTTGCCATCCTTGCAACCGGATTGAATATTTCTTCATAATCAATGCCATATGTCTATGCATACCCCTTGACAACTAATCTTGCCTTGTATCTGTTCACCAAGGTTCAGGGTAGAGTACATGGTAGAGAACTTGTCTCCCTCGTAGATCATGGAGGTTATGGGTTGAGGAATTAAGGGTTTAGGGGGACCATAGGCCTGGAAGAGGAAGAAGGTGTAAGAGCATGGGGGAAAGAAGAGAGAAGAGGGAGGAGGAGGGAGAAGGAGGAGGGAGGAGGAGAAGGGAGGAGGAGGGAGGAGGAGGAGGAGGAGGGAGGAGGAGGAGGGAGGAGGAGAGAGAGAGGATGGGCTACAAGGTTGGAGGAGAGGGGAGGAGGAGTTGCAAGGTTAGGACATGCTTTTGGACGTGGAGTGCAAGGGGAGTGCAAGGAAGCATGGACACTTGAGACAATTGCTTGGAATACCAAAGTAAAGCTCAACACAATGCCCCAAAGAGTGTGGGCTTCATTCTATTATGGGGTATTTATACGAGTTGGAGAGTTTCTCTCTCTGCATGTAGGAATTGTAAGACATTCTCTCTCTACATGTAGAACTTGCATATAGAAGTTGCATGTAGGAGTTGCATGTTGAACTCGCATGTTGCATGTTGGATGTAGGAGTTGCATGTGTTGAGATATCGAGCTCCACTCGTGATATGCCAGGGTGACCATTGTGCATTTATGTCACCGACTTGTTAGCTACAGATTCGATTGGTGGTACACGGCCCATGAATAATAGCTGGATGACAGCTATCCTTATGTACTCTAGTTCGTGGCTCAGTTAGTATGCCACCTTAGTTAGCTGAGTTTGGTTTGAGACCCACATATAGGGTTCTTCTATTTCTTTGTACTAGAGTTCTTTTGGCTTTCACAAGAAGAGGAAAACTGTTTTCAGCCTCCACCTGTGTGTGTATTCCCCCATTGTGTATGTGAGAAAGCTGCAACTGAGACTCCTTCCTTCTCTCCCACTATCTTCACATGGTATCAGAGCCTGGTTCGTGGTAAGGAGCTCAAGAAAGCAAACCAAGTTCCTGGTGTCTTGGTTGGTGAAAAGTTGTCACAGAAATTGCATCGTATGCCTGTGCGCAGAGATATTGGGACTTACAGAATCATCCTTATTGCCTATTGATGCAAAATAGTCACTAGGAAGTGACTGTGTGGTCAAATACCACTTTTGTCAGTTTTGCAAATTTGCCCTTGTGAGATAGAAGCTGTGTTTTTTGCAGTGACAGAATATTTTGCAATGTTTTGTAATGGCGTCTGATTCTCTTTCACAGATTGTCACTGAAAAGCCTGACAAGAACAACTTCGAAGCATGGAAGTTTAGAATGACGAATTTCCTTATGGGAAAAGGCTATTAGGAGTTCATTACAAGAAATGAAGAAGAACCAGTTCCTCCTAATGTTCCCAATCAATAGGAAATGCAGGCATTTAAAGGATGGCATGAGAGAGCTAAAAAAGTTATGTACTGGCTGTCTATCAGTATTTTAGATTCTATGATTGTGCATATTCAGGATGCAAGTACGCCAAAGGAGGCATGGGATACTTTGGCAAAAATGTACAGCACAAATATGCAAGCCAGGAAAATGTAGCTCAAGCAAGAGTTGCACAATGTGCAGAGAGAAAATATGAGCATCAATGACTACCACATGAAGGTGAAGAAAATTACAGATGCACTTGCTTCCATTGGGTCGCCAGTGGAAGATGATGATTTAGTTTCTGTGACCTTGAATGGTCTAAGAAAGGATTATGCACAGTTCCGGACATCCATTGCCATCCGTGAAAATTTTTTTGATTTTGAGGAGTTGTTTGCTCTTCTAATTTCTGAAGAGCAGAGAAATGGTGGTGCATCTTCTTCAGGAGGAACTTCAAAAGAAATTGTCTTCTACTCAAATGCTGGAAGAGGTAGAGGCAGAGGTAGAGCAGGCCGATCTGGAGGCCATGGTAGAAATCAGAATATGCAGCAAACTCAAGAAAACCAGTCCTATGGAGGAGGACGTGGTAACTCTAGAGGCAGGGGGAGCCAAAGAGGTCGTGGTGGATGGCAGAGAGGCTAAAATGCAAACAGCAATGTTGAATGCTACTACTATGGTAAAATGGGTCATATGGCTAAAGACTACTATAAAAAGCAGAATGACATCATGAATGGAAAATTGCAGCAAGGGAATTATGCATCTTCTAGTAGACAGGGTGATGACAAAAATGAGCATCTGTTTATGGTACAGCACATGACCAATTCTGTGACAAGTGCAGAAGAAAGCAATGATGTGTGGTATGCTGACTTAGGTGCGTCAAACCACATGACAGGTCATGCAGAATGGATACAGGATGCAAGGAAAATGGAAAGACCAAGATTTGTGGACACCGGTGATGATACTGCACATCCTATTGTGCAGATTGGTGAAATTCCTTTATCTATGCAAGATGGGAAAAAGAAATACCTATCTGATGTATTTCATGCCCCGAATATCACTAAGAACCTGGTTTCTGTTGGTCAAATGGTTGAGCAGGGCTTGCAGGTTAGATTTAATCCTCATGGATGCCTTGTTGAGGATATGAAAAATAACGGTTGCTTGGTAGCAAAAGGAAAGAAGAAGGGCAAGATGTTTACGTTGGATGCGGACATGCCTGAATTGAGTGCAGCAATGTTTGCACATGGAACTGGTGTAGTTGCAGATATTGATATCTGGCATAAACGCATTGGTCATGTTAATGTACAACGACTTAAATCAACGCAGGCCCAAAATATTGTTGCAGGATTGCCTAAATTCAAGGTTGCAGAAATGCATAAGGTATGTGAAGCCTATCAATTTGGAAAACAGGCAAGGAAACCATTTCCTAGACGTGTTCAAGAGAGTAAGAAGCCATTGGAATTAACCCACTCTGATGTGTGGACTACTAAAGCTACATCTATTGGAGGCTGTCATTATTTTGTCACTTTTATTGATGACTACAACAGAAAAGTTTGGGTGTACTTTATGAAAAAGAAAAGTGAAGTGTTTGGGCATTTCAAAGCTTTTAAAGCTATGGTTAAAAAAGAAACAGGCCTGCAAATAAAATGCCTAAGGTCAGATGGAGGGGGAGAGTACCTCTCAAATGAATTTGCAAGGTTCTTGCAGGAGCATGGCATAAAGCAGCAATATTCATGCAGTCATACCCCACAGCAAAATGGACTTGCAAAAAGGAAAAACATGCATATTGGAGCGGTATCTCGGGCCACGCTAAATGAAAAAGACCTACTAGATTATTATTGGGCTGAAGCAGTTGCTACAGCAGTTTACATAATGAACAGGACTCCCACTGCAGCAATACATGGCATGACGCCAGAGGAGATGTATATTGGTAGGAAACCAAATATTTCTCATTAAAAATTTTTTGGTTGCATTGCCTATGTTCATGTGCCAGATGAGTTGAGGTCCAAGTTGGATCCAAAAGCTGAGAAGTGTATCTTTATTGGTTATTCTCTACAGCAGAAAGGGTATAGATGCTATAACCCTTCTACTCGTAAGTTTACAGTGAGCAGAGATGTTGTTTTTGATGAGATGAGCAGCTGGTATAAACCAGTAAATGTGATTGATGATGTAGATGCACAAAATGGTAATGCTACACAGAATTCACAACAGCAATCACAAAATATTAGTGGACCTTCAGTTTCCTCTAGCAGTGGTTCACATACTTCGCCATGGATAGGAAGATTGAGATCAGGAGAATCTCCTCAAAGCAATGCAGATAGTGGTATGCAGGTATCACGAAAAGGAAAAGAGAAGGTAGATCAACCCATGTTTGATGTGAATGCAGGTCACTCTTATGTGGATGGTGAATCCAGTGGCTCAGAACAAAGCATTGATGATGAGTTGGGTATTCCTTCTATTGTTACACCTGGAGTAAGGAAGACCAGGGATGTTTTGAGAGCACCTAAAAGTGAGCCTATTTTGTGCAGGTCTACCAGAGCTAGGTATCCTGTGGATAGGCTGAAATATGATGGATTTACAGCCATTCACTATGCCTACATGGTCAAAGTGATACAAGAACCAGAACCCACTTCTTTCGAGCAAGCCATGGGAAAAGAAAAATGGGAGAAAGCCATGGATGAAGAAATGGATGCCTTGGAAGCAAATGCTACATGGGAATTGGTGCCTTTGCCTAAAGACAAGAATGCAATTGGCTATAAGTGGGTTTATAAGGTGAATCACAATGCAGATGGTTCTCTTCTAAACCCTGGAACCTCTTCTAAACTCTGGAACCTCCTCCTAAACTCTAGAACCTCCTTCTAAACCATGAAACCTCCTTCTAAACCCTGAACCTCCCTCTAACCCTTGAACTCCTCCTAAACCCTGCAACCTCCAATGAAGGCGAAAGCCTTCATTATCTCAACCATGATGATACGCATTCCTTTTACACATGCATGCACTATGTTTGCTTACCACACTTAAGCATATGTCTCTCGCCGGAATACGACTCGGGGTCCTAAGCTACACATATACTACAAATAACAACCCCAATATATCTGTAGGTGACAAGAAGCCTCGGAACCTTGCATACTAAGAACACCCTACCATGGGAAAGAGCCAATATTTGGCGCCCTGTCGGGGAGACTATCGTCTCATGATAAGATAAACATGTGCAAGCATGTGCGCATGACAAACAAACTATTACTTCAAATCACTCAAGGGCTAGGAGAGCTAACATTTTTCCATATATATATATATATATATAAATCCTAGATGAAACTCTTCGTTACCGGTTTAGGAAAATGCATGTTTTTTGGAAAAATAGCACATAAAGGAATAAATTAGACCATGTGATGGTTGTCAAAGTGTAGAGCTTGAAATTGTGAACATTTGTCCTTTTTACGGAAGCACATTCTGACACAACCACCAAAGTTATGGATAATCAATGATTAAATGTTCTAAATGCCATAACCCAAAAGAAAAATTGAAACCACCTCCGTACTCAAATGTGGACAAATTCAAAGCTGCACATGTATTTGACTACTCAAATGTGGACAAATTCAAAGGTGCACATGTGTTTGACTAAATCCACAACTCCCCTCCTTCCCTTTAAAAGTGCACCCATCCCTCTCATATTGAGCCCTATGCAAGACACTCTAGCGTCTGCATCTATCCTTGCATCAACAACAAGCCCTAGGAGTTCCTGATGAGGCATTCTGAGCCCTACGCAAGACACTCCTCCCTCTCCATCGACCACCACCCTACTCCCATCCTCACACGGTGAGTTACTTTGAGCCATCTTGCAGTGATAACCTAGCCATCCACCCACCATCCATTCGTCCTTAAAATCCCGTTACATCGAGAAAGACTTGGAGAGCATTTAGGTGACCATCTCTTCCTTCCTTTGGATTTCCGTCAAAGTTTTTTCTTTTTTCTTTTTTCTTTTTTCCCCCCTCCCCCTCCACCATTCCCTCCCTCCACCACCCCCTTCATTCCCCCCCCTTTTCCCCCACCCCCCCCTCCATCTCCATCTCCACCACCACCACCTCCTCCCCCCCCCCTCCCCCTCCAACCACCCCCCTCCCTCCACCCCCCCCTCCTCCTCCATCTCGACCACCATCACCCCCCCCCCCCCCCACCCTCCTCCATCTCCACCACCATCTCCCCCCCCCTCCTCTATTTCCTCCACCCCCTACCCTCCATCTCCACCCCCCCTTTTCATCTCCCCTAGCCCTCTCCCTCCATCTCCACCACCCCCTCCTCTCCACTTGCTCCCCCCCCCCCTCTCTCTCTCTCTCTCTCTCTCTCTCTCTCTACCCCCCTCTCTCTTCTACCCCCCCCCCTCTCTCTCTCTCTCTCTCTCTCTCTCTCTCTCTCTCTCTCTCCCTCCTACCCCCTCCCTCTTCTTCTCTCTCTCTCTCTCTCTCTCTTCTTTCTCTCTCTCCCTCTTTCTCTGTCTTTTCCTCCCCCTCTCTCTATCTTTCTACCCCCCCTCACCGTCCGCTCCTCCCTACATCTACCTAAAGGGCTAAAGCCCCTAACCTAATAATAAGGGCTTATTATAAGCCCTCGCCTTGCCTAAGGCAAGGCAATGCTCGGTGGCCCGCGTAGCACCCGCCTAAGCGACGGCGCACCGATGGCGCTCGCCAATTTGGCAGCTCAGCCACCCTCTGCCCTACTACGACGGTGGTGCCCACCACGTGGTGGCACCCGTCGCACCTCCTCTAGCCAACCAATGTGACGCCCAGCACTTGGCAACTCTTACCCGCCCAACGATGCCCCGCCCAACGATGCCCCGTCCACCGATGCCCTGCAACGCCTCAGCCCCCCTCCACCGATGCCCTGCAACGCCTCCTCCACCGATGCCCTACAACGCCTCAGCCCCCCTCCACCTCGCGCCTGTCTCCTCCATCCCACCTCCTACCCTCCTTCCTCCATCCCTCCACCCTCCATCCTCCTAACCCCCCTCTCCCCTCACACTCCTCTCCCCTCCCCATTCTCCTCACAGGCCCCTCTCATCTCAAATGCTGCCGCTCGATGGCCCCCCCCCAAAAAATAAAAATAAATAATATATATATATAACTATCATTTTTTTAAAAGAAAACCCTAAACTAACCTAATCATCCCACTAACTCTAGTTAGGTTAATGTTAATCTAGGTTAGTTAGGTTCACTGTAGGTTAGTTACTTACAGTTAGGTTAGTGTTAACCTAGGCTAGGTTAGATTGAATCGAGGTTAACTATAGGTTAGTTAGACTTATAGTTAGGTTAGTATAACTGAGTTGGTTAGGTTAGCTTAACTGATGTTCAGTTTGTAGACTAACTCTAGTTAGTGGAAGGAGTTAAGTTAGTTAAAGTAATTGTCTAGTTATAATAACTAGATAGTTAGGATAGTTAGCTTAGTAGGGCTAGTTAGACTAACTGGCATTAACCTAGTTCAAACACCTCAGTTGGACTTAAAGTCCATTCACACAAATCTTAAGACCAAGGACCCCCCTAAAAAAAGGCTAATTTTACTCCTACTTCAACACTTTGTATCGTGCCTGTTTTGGACCCAAACTGGACCCCGTTTGAACCACGATTACACACACAAAAACAACACGCTACAAGGTATTTTTTCAGCAAACACACCATTCGGTATCCCAAGCACTCGCTCGTTTGTGCCCCCGTGTGGGCATCGTTTCGCACTAATTCGCTTGTTCCATTTGCACTGGCACATTTCCCTACACACGTGGGACAATCTTAGGCACATTATTAACACGACAGTCCCTACAACACTAACACAACTCTAACCCTCCAAACATAACTACATTAACACCCGCACTTGTGGCAGAGACACCCTTTGCAACTCTCACCCAATCTGCATGTAGCTATGCTCTGGACAACGCCTCTGACTCCAATGCTTGCCAAATCCACATACAACTCCATTGCAACCACCACCTCCGACAATCCTCTACCCCGATTCCCCCCCTAAAATTCAAGAAATCCTTTTAACTCCTCCACGCCACAACATGGCTGGACGTCGTCGCGCAACGATGATGGGGATATTGACCTCGATGCAAAGGTTGACAATTTCTTTAATCGCTGAAATAATAACAATCAAGGCAGGCACCCCTAGGAAAACTGGAACTTCCCAAATATAATGGTAGGGGAGATCCAACCCGATTCCTCCAGCATTTTGATGTCACATGCTGAGCAGGTGGAGATCAATCCCATAAAACCAAGGTGGCCTGGTTTCCCATGGCCTTAACTAATGAAGCGCATGAATGGTACCTAGACCTTCTAGTGGAAGAGCAAGCCACATGGGACCTGCTTCAAACAGAATTCAAAAGGCGCTTTCAAACGAAGAGGCTACAAGATGATCCCGCTCTCCATCTAAGCAAGATTGAATAAGGCCGTCGAGAAGGTGTACGCACATACCTGGGCAAGATGAAAAGATTAATCGACAAATATGACCCACACCCCGATGCAAAGTACCTCACGGCTTGGTTCATTGCGAGACTAATGAGGAAAATCCGAAAGGATATGAAAAAGATTGGCAGCTATGAAACGTTTAGTGCTGCTCATGTAGTAGCCATTGACATCGAGGATGGCATGACTGACTCTGACACTAGCAGTGATGATGGCAGATCCAGTGCACGAGATAAGCACTCTAAAAAGGGCAAATCCAAGTCCACTGCTGAAACATCAAATGAACATCACCTAGAGGCCGTGACCATGAAGCTGAAAGAAGACATGATGCAGGCCATGGAACAAAAGCTTCGCTTGTCTCAACTGCCACCTCAGACTTATGGACGGCGAGGAAATTTCCGGTGTCCACACTGCATGGCCAATCATACAACAAATGAGTGCTCGGTCCTAAGAGCCAGGATCACTGTACAAGCATATCCACTGCCGCGGTTGTGGTGCCATATCTGTGCCATCAGCGGCCATGATGAAAATAGTTGCATCTTCAACAATGCGCAACAACCTACCTCGACCTCAACAATACCAACCGGCACCCATGCCAATGTACAGGCAACCGGCACTTGCACAAGCGCCCCCAACTCTGAGGCTAAATCATGTTCCTGTTCAGACACAAGTCCCATAATTACTCAGGAATCCGAATCCACAACCATATCCAAGAGCCCCAAATCCAGCTCCTCAGGCAGTTCTTATACATCAATTACACATCAATTACAAGCCGACGAAGTAGACTCGCCATTTGAGTATGAAGCAGAGTACCAAGTGTACTATGTAGAAGGCGCTAAGGGACTAATACAAGTCTATGCAAATCAAGTATGTCCCAACACATATCGAGCACCAATCAAGTGCTACAGGTGTGGAGAAATCACTGGATCGTAGAGTGTCCTCATCGTGGCAGCCCTGCTACTTTCCAACCACTCTGCAGAGATTGTGGCATAGGACATGCCTGTATGGATTGTCCCATGAAAAATAAGGTCCCACAACAAACAGAGGTTAAGCCTGACGTCCCAATTGGCATCATTGGGTTGGACCATCAAAGTTTGGGGCCGACAAGCATAATATCACAACCTGTGAATGTAATTGCACGCCGACAGAAAGAGGCCACCAAGGACCCTAACATTCCAATCCAACCAAAGCGACTTCTTAAAAAGAAAGCACAAGTACCTCCACCTCCGCCAAGCTCATCCACATTAGCTCCCGAGCCTCAAATTAAAGAAGCTCTATACCCAAATGCAGAAGTGGAGAAGGCTCGTTTTCAGGCACTTCAACAATGAGTACAAAAGGAACAAGCTCAATTTGAGACTGAGAAACAAGCTCAATTTAAGGCTGAGAAACAAGCTCAAGACCCAATCCATGACTTGGCCCCACAAAGTATTGATACTGTACTTGAGCCTCTGTTCCAACAACAGACTCCACAGCTTAATGTACCGCCATGTCAACTTGAAGGAGCCACACTCTCCAGCATCCTGAGTTGCCCTATGTCAATTCCCATCAAAATCCTCCTACGGAATTGTCCCAATCTGTGGGAGAGTTTCAAAGGATGGATTGAACTTGCAAATCCCTCTCCACCTATGAACGACATCGAAAATACGGATGGGTGAGAGATGACATATGCAACATTACTGTGCTTTGAACCACAAGGCATATAATGAAGTCCAAGCGATAGTGGATGGTAGAGCAGGTGTAAATGTCCTATCAAAGGAGCTCTACGATGAATGGGGTCTCCCACTAATGCAAAAGGCTAATTTCAACATACGCCTTGCCAATGATTCATGAGCTAAACCCTTGGGAATAGTGAATGGCGTGTCCACAAAGGTCACAGGAGTCCACTTTTCCCTTCAATTTACAACCTTGGATCTCCCCAAAAAATTCTAACAAATCTTACTAGGATGTCCTTGGTTATGGGAAGTGTCAGTCCTCCATGACCAAGGAACTGATAGACTGACAATCCAGAATCACGACACCACAGTCAGGGTGAATGTGGGTACAGAAGCTATTAAAAAAATTATGCCTAGAGCATTGGATGACACATCTTCAACAACAATCTCAAGCAAATCAGCTCCCCTGCAACAGCATGCCATAGCAAGCGATTCACAAAGCAATGTAAATAACTTGATACAAACATTGGCAACCATCAACAACTACCATTAATTAGACCCCATCTTCTTGCAAAAAAAAGCTAAGGTGCTACAGGTAGATCCTCCACTCACACATGAACCAATCGATCTAGAGGTACCATTCTTTATGGCTGACCTCGAGTGGGATAATGAACATGAAAAAGGTACCCATACCAATGATGACTCAGATTTTCCTTGATACCTTGAAACTGAGGTTGAGAATGCTGAAATTGAAGATCAAATCTTTGATAATGACTTAGCCATTCTGCCTGCCCTAATGGCAGTCGAGCTCCCAAAAGTTGAACCTCCATAGTTGAATAACAGCAGAAGATCCCGCAAGAAAGCTAAAGGAGGAGATCGTAGAAAAGCCAAGGCCGAACACTTCAATAAATTCGAATGACTCCAAACAAGGATCGTTGAATTGTATCTTGCAAAGCCAGCTCTCTCAAAATCAAAACCACCGCCTCTTGAATGGTCCTCTGAGGGATTAGGAGTACGTGCAACCAATGAACCCTTACTTGGGAACACCTTACCAGTGGAAAAGTTACCCCACAGTTCTTGACATAAGAAGTTTCGAAAATATAAGCCACATGTGCGAATGAAGCTCAATCAAGAGCCTTCAGAAAAAGAAAGTCAAAAAGAGCCTAACAAATTGGCAAATGAAACTATGCCACCCAGTGCACATGGCACATGTCAGGCTAGTTCAACACCATCAGAGGCCAATCTTCGAGAAGTGCCAGAGTACTTCAAGAATTACACAAGTGGCAATGTCCCAATAGCAATGCCAAGACCACTAAGAGAATCTAAAGTTCAAGAAACTGATAGCATTCGAGAAACTCCAATCTATGAGGGACTAGCAAAAACATGCACAATAAACCTCGCCCTTGAAGGGGAGGAAGAAAAACTGGTTTTCATTAGGAAACTGCTTCGACAAGAAGATGAAACCAAACTCAAAGCACTCATAATGGAATACCGTGAATGCCTAGCATGGTCATACAAAGAGATGAAAGGAATTTCACCAAACGTGGTAGTACACACAATACCTATAAGGGAAGGTGGCCACCCTTAGGTATGTGGACCTTATCTGATAAATCCTAAGTATGGCACCATGGTTTATGACGAGTTGGAAAAACTCCTAGATGCCGGATTCATCTATAAGATAGAGCACACTGATTGGGTTTCACCCATTGTCATTGTGCCTAAGTGCAACAAGAAGCTCAGAATATGTGTAAACTTAAAGAATGTGAATGTTGCCACAATTAGGGATCACTATCCCCTACCCTTAATAGAAACAGTGTTGGAAAAGGTGGCAGGTTCCTAAAGATATAGCTTCTTGGATGGCTTCAGTGGCTATAACCAAGTGCAAATTGCTCCTAAAGACCAATCAAAAATAGCATTTGCTACAAGATGGGGTATTTTTGCATATAAAGTCATGCCATTCAGCCTTTGTAATGCCCCGGCCACATTCCAGTGAGTCATGTTCACAACTTTCAAGTCATTTCTAAATAAGTTTTTATAGGTGTTCTTGGATGATTTGTGCATCCATTCGAACAAAAAAGATCACTTCAAATGTCTTGAAGCAGTACTAATCAAATGCAAGGAGTATGGCATCTCCCTAAATCCAATAAAATGTCAGTTCATGGTCACCCATAGAGTTGTTTTGGGACACATCGTTTCTCAACATGGGATTGCAATTGACATGGACAAAATCCAAATCATCATGGAATTGCCTCCTCCTACAAATTCCAAAGGTGTACATGCCTCTATGGGACATGCCGACTATTATAGAAGATTTATATTGTGGTATCCATGATAGCTAGACCACTTTGCAAATTATTAGTGGAATTCTTATGGACAAAAGAGTGCGACCAAGCCTTTGAGCTTTTAAAGTGGTGCCTAATCATAGCACCCATCCTTATATCTCCCAATTGGGATATTGATTTTCATGTTCATACTGATGGATCCAAGTATGCAATTGGGAGTGTGCTTTGTCAACCTGGTGAATATAAGAAAGACCACCCATTCTACTTTGCCAATCGACAACTCAATGATGCAGAGATCAAGTATACCACGACAGAAAGAGAAACTATACCACCACAGAAAGAGAAGCCCTAGCAATGGTGTATAGTTTTAAGAAATTTCGGCACTATCTACTGGTAAATGATTTTGTCTTCTACACCAACCATCAAGCATTACTTTATCTTGTGAACCGTTCGTATACAACAAGAAGAATAACCAGATGGCTCCTCTTGCTTCAAGAATTCAACTTCAAAATAGTGGTCCGCAAAGGTGCCCAACACTACATTGCCGATCACATGTCTCGTGTCAAGTCAGGAGAAGAAGCCACTAGAGTCGAAGACGACTTACCAGATGCCACACTATTTCAAATAGATGCTATTCTAGAGTGGTGTGGAGATATCATTGGGTACTTAATGGAAGGAAGACCACCCCCTGAAATGAAAGCAGTAGATGCCAAAAAACTAATTCTAAAGGCTGCACCCTATCAACTCATTGCAGGACAACTATACAAGATAGGCAAGGACCAGGTATTAAGAAGATGTGTAATGCGTCATGAGATCATGCCAATCCTAAGTGAAGTCCATGAAGGCATTGCAGGAGGACACTTCCAAGGGGAAGCCACAGCAAGAAAAGTCCTCCTCGCAGGCTACTGGTGACCAACATTGTGGGTAGATGCCTATGAATATGTAAAAGGCTGTGATGTATGCCAACAAACTACTAAACCACAACACAAAGACTTTAATCCCCTAACAATAGTTGTTGCACAAAAACCATTTGAAAAATGGGGGATTGACTATGTGGGCCCCATCCATCCAGTAGCAAAGGGAACACAGGCATGCTACATCATTGTGGCCACTAATTACTTTACAAAATGGGCTGAAGCTAAAGCAGTCAGAAAGGCAGATGCCAAAAGCATAGCAAGATTATTATACGAAAATGTGATCACCCAATTTGGATGCCCCATTGAAATTGTGTCGGATAGAGGCACACATTTTGTCAATGAGGTAATCCAAGAACTCTTGTCTAGCTTTATGGTAATCCATAGAAAAAGCAGACCCTACTACCCCCAAGGGAATGGACAGGCCAAATCCATCACCAAGGTAGTAGAACCATAGCGTTCTGATTAGGCAGAGAAACTGAATGCACCCTTATGGGCATACAGAACCACACTCAAGGTCAATACAGGGAACACGCCTTTTCAATTAATGTATGGCCTTGAAGCTGTGATTCCACTAGAATTTGTAATACCAAGCCTACACATAGCAGTACAAGAATGCATGGGAGACCGTGAATCCTTGAAAGAAAGACTCTATCAATTGGATAAGCATATAGAGACAAGACTAGTCGCCTACCATGCCATGACAATAGAAAAACACAGAAGAAAGGCATGGTTTGACAGAAATCTTAAAGCTAAAGACATCAAGGAAGGTGTTACTATGGTCCCACTTAGGTGTTGATCATGATTGTACTATGGAGTCTCAGAACTCCATATTGTACCTACACAAGGAAAATAAATCAAGTCAAGAATTACAATTGTCAAATCAAAAGACTTTTGCAACTCATTACTTAGAATACTTACACACAGGAGCACAGATAAGATGTAAAAATTGATAGATATAATCTTCATTTTTCCCATGAAAAAATGCATTCCATCCTACATACTCTTCATATCCCAAGAAGCACACAAAGATCCTTTGTCGTCCATAGGCACCCGCAACTCGTCGAGGAATAATACGATAATATACTTGGTGCATGTATCCCCCAAAAACACAGTCTCAAACTTGGAGTTCCAACAAAAAACTCAAATTGGGTTTTAAGAAAAAATAATATCGATCTTATGCACTAACACAATTGAAATAAGTCTCACTTATTGCCAAAAAAAATAAAGCGACAAAAGGATAGTTTATTCACCCAAGGTAAGATGCCATCTCTAGCAAGTTGACCAATAGATGTGGTGTCACTAGAGCTTACCAATACCTTGGACCTAACTATTTCTAAATGTCAACAAATATATTATTAAATAAACCAAGTTAGCATTTAGTTACTAACAAATATATACCTATAATATTAGCCGCCGCCACCGCTAAGTCAGTGGTGAATGCGAATGATTCATCCATCCTACCATGATGCAACAAAGATGCATTGTGTCAAAGCATATACTTAATAGGAAGAATCCAACCACTTCCATTCCTCCATAATTCTATGCCAAGGAGAATGGTACTAGGGTCATAGTCTACAAACACTTTGCATTGTGTCAAAGCATATACTTAATGGTAAGAATCCAACCACTTCCATTCCTCCATAATTCTATGCCAAGGAGAATGATACTAGGGTCATAGTCTACAAACACCTTGTCAAATGAATGGAATTTAAGGAGTGAGAATCATCTCATGAACCTTGGTGGTGTTCATAAACACCGTAGTATCTCTTACCTTAACCATGCCTATTCATGTGAATCTTCCATCATGTCATCACCCTCAGTGGTGTCCATATCCACAAAAGCCCTAGACTAAGTGGAGGTATGCAAGATTATAGTTGATGCAATGATATGAGGCAATGACAAAGTGTTTAATATTCACAAAGTGTTAATATGAAATATGTATCATTGCCTTAACTACGTTGACACATTATGTAAACAAGAGGCACATGTGCCTAGAGCACTGCCCTGAAGTGGCTGAGTATAACTACTATTGTTTCATTTTCAAAGGGCATCAAAAATAAAAAATTTGTAGTAGCTAGAGCTCTGCCCCTAATGGGGCAGTGCTAACAAAAATCATACACAATAGTTAAGACCCAAAGTCCAGAACTGGTAAGCAAAAAATGAATTGGCTAGTATTGCATGTTCAAATGAGTACATATCAATTATAAAAACTCATAGATCGCAAGTAGCTCCTCTCTTGCACATATATCATCTATGGTTTCAACACAAATGTATCCATGCTCTCCTTGTGGAGATGGACCAAGGTGGTAAATAAGGAGAAAGTACATAACAAAAATTTGGCTTTGAATTTGTATTTCTACAACAATAGGTAAACTGGGTGACATTGCCATGCCGAACATCACCAACAGTGTACACCATATCCTCCATAGAAACATAAGGGTCCTCTTGGATAGAGTACTTCTTTAGACTTGATCTAACTTCACAAAATTCTTTCCAATATTGATACACATATTTGTCACCTCAATAATGGAGAATAGGAGTCCCTCTCTTAATGGAATCATGCACAAATAAACCGTGGCCAGTGCCTATAATAGTTGACTCATGCACCTCAAAATCCACATTTTTAATCCAAAGACTTCCTTAATGGGGATAGGAAACTTTGGTGTTCCAAGTGGATCATGTCCACGTACGTACATACTCAGACAAAATCTTAAAGTATATCTATCTGCATGGCAAATGATGACAACCCAATTAGCCGAAAAAACATTACAGTAACTTGAGACAAAATCAAATGAAAATTTGGCATATGTACCTTCATGCAAAATATTCATTTAGAAGTCTCTTTAGAAAGGCCTTAGCAATGTTCTTCTTGATATAGCGACCTTTGTACCCTAGTTCTATAGCCATATGAGAAGCTTGCATAGCACTCATACTATCGATGGGTGGAGCACAGTCCTTAGCATATTTATTTGTGACGTGTTAAGTTGAGGCAAGAATTCACCACCACCGTGACTTGGCATATGGAATTCCCCCTCTAATTCTCTCTTATAACATCTAACCCTTGCCCTTAGTTGGTCTATAGGAGGAAGCTTTCTTGTATTATATTTTGTTATTGATCGTTGATGATTTTGATCACTCCATTCTTCAAGAACTTCCTCGATGCAGTTGAAATCTTTATGGCGCTCCACCACCGGTAATTGCCCATACAAATTACTCTCAATCACGATGTGCACACGATTGGTGCCTTCAAGATGTAGCAAGTACGGCATCAACTCTTTTAGTATAATGCTATCTTCATTGTCTTGCACATTAAATGTAAGAAGAAATGGGGAAGAAATATGTAATTTTATGGAGGATTGATACAAGCCTTGTATGGAGAGTCATCAATAAGTGTTGTCTTCCTTTGATATTTTTGCTAAGGGTTTGAACATAGCCTCAACACCAACCTTGTCGAGCCTATTTATCCTCCTCTTACTATAAGAGTAGCATCCCTACTGAGCCCATATCACGAAGAAAGGGAGGTTTTCTTTTGCATATATTTGAAGATTTTCTACCATTTTAATGACATTATGCTTTATGTTCTATTGGGATCACTTTGAGTTCGTTGAGGATGAGTATACAATAACCAAACGACAAGAGGAACTATGGATAATCAATTAGCAACTCCTAGTTCAGCCAACAATGGAAGGCAAAAACATTGCAAGGTGCTCCTAGCAACCCCCATATATTTCCACAAAGAGATAACGTATGCTATGGGGTATGCAATGGAAACCATACCACTAATGAGTGCCCTGATCTTAGAGCTAGGCCAACACTCTATTGTCCCCATTGTGTTTGTTGAGAAAATCATGACACATCCCAATGTCATTATCCTAGGGTGATTCTGCAACCCATGTATCAACAAAGGTTGCATCTAATATTGCTTGCACTACCCAATCCATCCAATCAGGCACAATTGGCAATACAAGGAGCCACATCAGCCAATCAATGGCAATTTAGGGCTCAAAATATTCCATTATCCCCGCTAGTACTAGGACCTCAACCACAACCACCACTAAATACTCCCCTGAATCAAGTATGGGTGGAAGAGTTACCTAGTGATTGGGGCAACCCTGAACCTAACTTCCATGGAAACAAGGACTCCCAATATGGTGCCAATTCAAAATGGCCCAACATTATGAGTCACTATGTTAGGTAAGATGACCACTTTGTACTAATCTACCAAGCGGCGCTGATTCCTCAAAAAATGGGATATATGAGCAACTTGGACAGTCTTCCAAACCTTTTGATGTATCAGGAGATACCTCATTTGTGTAGACTAGTTGTGAAATCCTTCCCCAGTGAACTTCTCAAGAGTTGGGGTGCATATTGCCATTGCAAAGGTCTTACCAATTGAAGAAACTTTCAAATAATATGGCAGTGTCTAATTGCACACAATAGAATTGACTTGGCAGGTGCATAGAGCTTGAAAAGGCGATCACTTTTTCTTTTTCAGAGTGTGTGCAAATTCTTCCTGGATTGGAAGTTACGGCTTGTTGAAGTTTTATGAAGAAGTGGACCTTAATGATGTGGCACAGGCTGTGCACATGCAACTTACAAGTTGTGCTTAGTAAGGGACTATGTGCTTAGGTGGCACTATGCCACATGGCAATCTTTTAACTCAACTGAGTTAACCTAATGCTAAGCAAACTTAACCATAGTCCAAGCAATTGAACCTAACCCCACTAACATAACCACCCCATTTAATATTAACCACGTACTCAACCAAGGTTAAATCATTTACCATGGTTAATTTTAATATTTGCCACATGTCTTGTCAAGGGAACCTTAGCTTGAAGACTTCCTAGCTGCAGAGATGCTGTAGCGATGAAACAATGGCTACGGTCTGCGAATTTGGGGTTTGCTAGAGCATTGTTGGTAGGAGATCGTTGATGACGGGACGTTGAAAACACCGGTGTAGAGATTCAAAGCGATCGATCATCGTTCTATCATAGCCGCTAAGTGAGTCCTTTCTGCCAACATTACAGATGTAGAGGATGAGCCATGAGAGCGTAGGAGCCATGGTTGGTTTCTTGGAGGAGCTCTGTTCCAGCACAATCCCATTTCAAGACTTAGTATGACAACGTTCTGGGAGGCTCATCAACCGAAGCTTCATGCTCAGCATCGGCTCCAAAGGCGCAACTTTGATAGCTTGGCGATTGGTTGCTTGGAGACGAGAGCGGCTTCAATAGAGGTGCAGAGGGCAATGGCTACTTGCTGTTTAGCTAGGTGCCATATGTTGTGCAGAAGGGCTAGGCTTAGATCTAGCGAGTTCGCCTTGGAGAGCCATATGTTGCGAGAGCCTGTTGGCTCAATAGCTACTTGCAAAAGCCATTTGAGCTGGAGCTTTGGTTGATGATGAGCATTGATAGATAGATAAGCTATAGATAGAGGAGCCTTATGAGCCTTTTTGTCTCTCCCTCACAGTAGAGTAAGGTCTAGGATATCTCTCTCGCTCATAAGAACAATGGATGAAACATATGAATCTCTCTAAATGATTCTAAGGAGTTGGAAAAGAATGGACTTTCTCTGTCTCTCTCTCAAGGAACTAAGTCTCTGATCTCTTGAAGAATAGAAGAAACCTCTCAAATCTCTCAAACAAAGGATGGCACCTTAACTAAAGATACAACCATGCTCTGATACCATGTGAAATTGAGGGATCAAGGATGATCAAAGCACCACGAGAGAGATGTAGGGTAGCAAACACTCAATCTATTGCAACGTATACACATCATGTAGTCCACATCCTAGGGTGGCTACTTTAATACATTCTTATACCATACCTTAGCCTCTAATATGTGCTCGTGGCACCATATCTCAACATTGCCTCGAAACAATGTCGCCATAGGCATCTTCACCTTTGTGGATAAAAATGAGGCTAAACTAGCGACGTCTCATGGCCCCATGGTTGACTCCAATCCGATTGATTTTGGCTCCTCAAAACCATAAAAGGACCTATCATCATCCTCTTTTAAGTGTTGTAGGGCATGTTGGGATAAGTACGATCAAGGGCTTGCTCTATGGTGCATGTGTGCATCTAGGGGAGTCACATGTGTGTTTGTGTGTGTTGTAAAGGCACATCAAGTGCTATGATGTGTCTAGTGTGTGACCTAAGTGATGATGTAAGCCAAAGGCCCCCACATGGGAGGTTCCTTTGATTTAGGCCAGTCCCACTGATGTAGGGGTTGATTCCCACTGATGTAGGGGCTGATTGCCACTTATGTAGGGAAGGTACTACCTATTCCCCCTTTCTATAAGAGAGAGTCACCTCTCTCACAATCCATAATAGAGAACTACATTTTGGTTTCATTGTGCTCTCACTCCTCTTCCAAGATGCATCTATTCTATCCTACGGGATTCTACACTTGGTATCAGAGCATTAGGTTCTAGATCTAGCCTAGCCTAGCATTAGATGCTCTCTCTAGCATAAACTACTAGTTTTTTCAAAGCTTCTTCATCATCTCCATTTTCCTCTTTCTTCCCCAAATTTTGTGAGAGCCTGTTCTCTACCTATAAGCGACCACTGTTCAAACCCTTTGAGCTGTAGACTCCTCATGTATGGGCGACCTTCTAGCTATAAGCAATTAGAAAGATTTCTCCTGTACACGCAATGCCAACACGAAGACTACTCGCCGATCTATCGCATAATGCTACGTTTGTGCTTATCCTTTTGCAAACTCCTCTAAGCCCCAATTGGACAACATTGCAGGCAAGCTACTAATGAAATCTGAGCCCATTTGGTTAAGAATTAGAGGAGAAAACGCCAAAAAACCAGTCGATTTTCTCAAGCTTGGCTATGGCGACCTGGTGCAACATTGCGCTCTTCCTTGGTGGAGGACCTTCTCTGGTATAAGACCTTTCTTTCTACATAAAAATCCCCTTGAATAGAGCTATGAGCTATGAGAGTTGCACCCTCCAATCTACTCTGGTCTCTGTTGATAGAATGCTGCATATTTTGGTTAAAGGGTGTTGAGAAATCACCATAAGCTTGGGGCTTTCTGTATTTACTGCAGACTTTCATTGCTTTGATTGTACTTGAGCAGTAGAACTCAGTCATGGAGCTCATAAGTGTCCTTATACTTTGCATTTAGAATGATGACTATGTGATTCTCTCTTGATGAGTACTTGAATTGTAAAGATGACTAAACCCAAGCAAGTAGAGAAGTTGGATGGAACCAGTTTCCATACTTGGCAATCAAAAGCTAAGTCTTTGCTTATGAAAAAGAAGATATGGAATGTTGTGAATGGAAAGAAGTCTACAAAAGAAGAAGCTAATTGGTTGATCAAAGTCAAGAAGGCTCTTGCTACCATTGCTTTGGGATTAAGTGACTCATACATTCACCACATTGATGGCTTTGAAACCTCACATGAAGCTTGGGATCATCTTCTCTCAGTATTTGGTGCACAAGGAAAATGCTTCAAATATATCTTGCTTATTAAGTTCCTTTACCTACAACTGGAAAAGGGAATGTGTTATTTTATGAAAAACAACAACAACAAAGAGAATCAAGCATTTCTTGTGAAGAAGGACTACTTCAACAACAAAGCAAATCTGGCTGCAGGAAGAACTCCAGTAGCAAATGAAGAATCAAACTTTGAAAATTAAGACTCTGCTTTTTAAGCACTTTGTCTTTTGAATTTTTTGTTTATCATCACTTGGTCAAATTTTGAGGTTCTCCGCCTGGAGTAGTACTCCAAAAAGAATATCATATGTTATGTCTTTTGCAAATCACCTCTGGTCACCATATGATGTAGACCATGTGATATGTGTTTTGTCTATCCCATTTCTATGAAGCTCACACCCTTGGGAACCCTTGCTAGCATGAGATCCTAGCCATAGATTTATCCTTGACCACCATGAGATGGCATGAGAAACTATGAGACTAGATGTATCCTTAACACTGCAAGAGGCAAACCCTTGAGGGAGGGTATGTTGGGATAAGTATGATCAAGGGCTTGCTCTATGGTGCATGTGTGCATCTAGGGGAGTCACATGTGTGTTTGTGTGTGTTGTAAAGGCACATCAAGTGCTATGATGTGTCTAGTGTGTGACCTAAGTGATGATGTAAGCCAAAGGCCCCCACATGGGAGGTTCCTTTGATTTAGGCCAGTCCCATTGATATAGGGGTTGATTCCCACTGATGTAGGGGCTGATTGCCACTTATGTAGGGAAGGTACTACCTTCTCCCCCTTTCTATAAGAGAGAGTCACCTCTCTCACAATCCATAATAGAGAACTACATTTTGGTTTCATTGTGCTCTCACTCCTCTTGGATGCGTCAATTTTACGAGCAAAAACCTATGAGCAGGTTTATCCGAGCGTGTTTTTCAAGAGATTTTTAAAAATGTTTTTCTTTAGGAAACATGGTTTTTACACTTTTATTTTCACTAGAACTAGATCCCTTTATCATAAAAATATACAGACTAGTCACTCATTCATTTTTACACAACATAATTTTCTTATTTAGAGACATCCCTTTGTACGCCTGTTATTACCTTAAAAAAGTGTTGATTCCTTTAAGAAACATTCCTCATAATCACTCTCAATGTAATAATTCTATGCATATATAATTACTTATTAACACATTTATATCATATGGCAATATCTTTTTAGTGTTTTTATAGCATATTTATGGACATGTTTCTAAAGAAGTTTAAATTACTATAAATAAGTATTAACTTGGGCTTATATATCACTCTCATAAAATACATGTAATATTTAATACTATATATGGAAGATTTTCCAAAATAGAACTTCACAGATGTGCTCAAATGGGGTGTTCCAATCAATTTGAGTGGTTGAATGACTATATTTGGACATTGGATATGAAAGTTATGTCACTTTTAAAAGTGCTGTCCAAGGTAGTTTCGCCAGCGAAACTACCTTGGGAGACTTGCTTCAAAGGGGTTTCGCTGGCGAAACTACCTGGATGGCTTGCTTCAATGAGTTTTCTTTGAAGAAACTCTTTCATGAAGATAGGTTGAGAGAGGGTTTTCAATGTCACCCCCTATTAAGTAAAAGTTGTAAGAAGGATCATAAGGGAATTTTCATAGAGAAGTCTACTCTACATGTGGGTTTCTTCAAAAGCCATCCCATTATGCTCTCACCATTCCTACAAATTCACCTAAAGATTTTTGTATAAAATAGGCATTGCTATAATACTTTGCATATTTCTAAGTGAAACTATGTTTTCTTCTGATCGATTTTTGCCATATTTATGCATAGTTGGAAGCTTTTTTTTTCCTTCGCTCGGACGCTCGGAAGATTTCGCTCAGAAAATGCTCGTCCCCCTCTTCCAAGATGCATCTATTCTATCCTATGGGATTCTACACTTGGTATCAGAGCATTAGGTTCTAGATTCTACAGGTCGGGGTCTTGTTCAAACATCCACTACATTATGGTGGATCCCTCTATTAAAGGGCATGACACACCTTGTTCATCTACCCTTTCAGGTCTTTGCAATGCTTTTAAGGCTCAAGTGATTATCTTATGTCTTGGATGAATTGTACCAACACTCTTGCTTGCCTTGAGCCTCTGCTCACATTCATCTTTGCTCTTGCATACCAATTTATGTGCCAAAGTGAGACATTGTTTCTCCACCCATGGGTTGGGATATTCACCATGACCCTCTGGTGTTGTGGCTTAGCCATGGGCTAAGGCTGGTATTGTTCCCTCATTTGCCTCATGTAGGTGTTTGTTGTTGCTACCATTTGAGAAAGTACCACCACAGGAAGATAATGTTGCTAGGGAGGCCGTGTCTTCATCTGACCCATCTTGGATGATGACCTTATTGTGTCCCTTCACAATCTTCGTTGCACCCTTGGTGCTTACTCATGCTGATTCAGTTACATCCTTAGGCTGTGGCGTGCTAGCTTTATCCCTTTTGGCTTGTTTGAAAAGCTCTTTATTAAGGGCTTTAGTTTAGGGCTTTAGCTTGCAACCTTGTGATTACATTTAAGGATACTGATGACACTTGGCCTCTCTCAATGCTTAACAAGTTAAAGCTTATGGTCTTAGATGGCCTTCTCATCGAGCAATCCTTAAAAAGAAGGTCCACACCACACTGGGCGCACAATGGCAGTGATGTATTAAACAATGGTGTACATGTGACCGGCAGATTCATTGCTCCCTTGAGGGGACACTCATTGGATTGGCAGGGGCCTTAACACGTATGACATTGAGTAAAAGAAGGCATACCCACTGCACAAAATGATGCTTGGAAGGAAAAAGATGAAGCAGCACTATCACTCGTTGGTTTGCACTTGGGTCCAAACATAATTCATCATATAGACTCCAAGGATCATGCCAAAGATGCATGGGATGAGTTGAACACAGTGTTTGGTGCAAAAGCCAAAAACCAAGAAATTCATCTTAAGATTGAATTCTATGGTTTGCACATGACCTTCAATGAATCCTTGGCACAATTTGTCAACAAAATCAAAAGCATTATGACCCAAGTAGAAGGCATAAATGCTAAAGTAGGGGAAAAAGATGTACTTGCAATTCTCCTTAAAAGCGTGCATGCATAGTACAGCTCATTGACAACCACTTTGAAGAATTTGCTAGATCCAAAGTTTAAGGAATGTATATCCTCTCCTCTTAAAAAAGAAAGAGAGTTGAAGGCATCGACATCGACATTGACATCGACATCGACATCAACACGTAACAGCAATAATGAAGAACAAGTATTGTTCTATCATTAAAACATCAACGAAGTGTTACCCTTGCGAAAGAATGGGTCACTATCAAAGTGAATGCAGACTGAAGAACAAACCAAAGTGTCACTATTGCAAGAATCTAGGACACAAGGAAGAAGATTGCAGATTGAAGAACCAGCAGGTCAACCACATGGACTCATTAAGCCATGAGCAGAATGACAAGAAGAACATATATTGAGAAGCAACATCTTTTCCACCTTTAGTCCACATGTTTGTAAATCAAACCCGACCACCTGAGAGTAGCCATGTAAGCACCCAGGGGAGGATTTGATCTTGTAACTCACATCTGACCACCTTGCAGTAGCCAAAAGATCATGGCACCAAGGGGAGGTGTTGAGATATGGTGCCATGAGCACATATTAGAGGCTAAGGTATGGTATAGGAATGTATTTAAGTAGCCACCCTAGGATGTGGACTACAAGATGTGAGGATGTGGATTGAGGATATCCACAAGGAGAGATGTGGATCAAAGGATCTCCACAGGTGTTGACTATTCAAAGGGCTCTCTCTATATAAGAAGCCTATAATGTATTGTTGATTATATACATTGCAATAGATTGAGTGTTTGCTACCCTACGTCTCTCTCATGGTGCTTTGATCCTCCTTGATCCCTCACTTTCACAGGCAACCCAACGCTTTAGAGAGACCTCTTGGATTGGATGAATAGGCAAATAGTGACACCCTAGTCCACTAATACTACGAATGTCGAATCTCCCAATCAAGCTCAAGACCTTCCAAGTGTGCCAGTCGTGCCAGTCAACAAACTGGGCCAATACTTTGGTCTTGAAGACTCTTTCTGTGCTCCTAAACCTAAGTTATAAGACTCACGAAATTGGACACATACACTAGCCACAATAGATCTGCCAAGTATGAAAGGAACTCAATTTATTCACCTTCACAATGATAAACCTATTACCATTACATCTTTTTACACCATAAGAGTGGTACTACCTACTAAAGTTGAACCTACAATTAATAATGTTATTTATCCTAACGAGGTAGATATGACTCCATCTCAACTTTGGGTAGAGCTGACATCACCCTGTGCAATGTGCCGAATATTGGCCGTGGTAGATTGGCGAGCAAGCTGCAACCTCATCTCATGGGAGACATTAAAGCAAACGCTTTGGGAGCTACACAAGAACCTTCCTTAATACAAAACTTGGCATCAAGCTTTGTGGCAACTACACGTGTCACACCAACCATGCCAGACACAATGGAATTCACACAAGAACCTTCCAATGAGAATGAGAATTTATTTTCACTAGCAACTTTCCCAAAAGCAACTTGGGCTCAAAAAAAACAAAAGGTCTCCGAGACACTACGATCTAACTCACATTTGTTCAAGAGGACATACATCACTTTGTTATGCTGAGACAATGGAAGTTGAATAGGCTAGAGGATGTAATTGACAAAGGCATAAGCTCAAAGATCTTATGATGGCAATATACATCCCTAAGAATCATCAACATGGAATCCCACCTTCTCGTGCTTGTATCATGGCTAGCTTCACCACCCCTCTAGACCCACAAAAATCAAAGGAGAGACCTAAAATGTATGAGTCTACAACACCAATAATGAAGCATTCACCGGCAGTAGGTACACAAGAACCTACTCCTAAAACATGAGTAGCAACATAAGAACCTATTGCAAGCTCCACAAAGGACAAGACAATGCTAGTTTGAGGCCCTTCATCAGTTTTCCCATGAAGAGATACAAACCCACTCCTTCAGTACAACATTCAACCTACTCATAAAAATGGAGTAGATCCACAAGAACCTACTGCAACAAAAGATACTAGAGCTCTTCACAACACATTGATACCATGGAAGAAGCTCCCCACTAACAAGGTTTGGGGTTATCCTAAGGCACTCCTCCACATATAGAACAAAAAGTGATCCTATAGCAACATATGAGTTTGATTACAAGGTGACTCTGATGACAAAACAAAGGGGTCTAGATGAGTTTCATCCTCAAAGACTTGTTTTCACTTTCATTTACTAACCCCATTCTTCATTAGCTAACTCTAACTCTCCCCTCCTCTTTTTATTTGTTATTATTATTCTTATTTTTTATGCTTAAGCCTAGTACCCACTTAACCATTTGAGCCTTCCAATGTCATATCAGTTTTAATTTAGAGGACTTTCCTAGAACCCAAAATGCAATAAACCTCTTCAGCCATACTCCTCATTTTAGGATGTTGTATTATCAAACACCTCTTAATTTGATGACTTGGACAAATCCCTCAATGAAATATAATCCATAATGATGACTCAAACAAAGCCCTCAATGAAATATAATCCATAAAATGGATTTTAAAAGAACTTCAAAGTAGAGAAGCAAGCGAAAATATCATGCAAAACTTCGGACTTACAAGCATGGCAGGTCAAAGACATAGTCTGATGAGAATCTAATAAAAATTCCACTCAAATCAAATACAAGGCTTAAGGAGGAGAATGAGAATACACTGCACTTACTTTGCTAACCCTAAAACCACTAGGATCTGGATTTGCTAAACGAGAATATACTGCACTTACTTTGCTAACCTTAAAACCACTAGGATCTTACATGAATCCCTACTAACTTACACCTTAGTTTTTTCTCTTTTTTCCTTTTTCTTTGAAAGGTCACAAGTACTCATCTATAATCCACCCACCCAACGTCTAACCATTACAATCAATCAAGCCATGCCATGCCAATTACAACTGGAATCCAATGCTACTAGATGCAGTATCCATCTTTCCAGCAATAATTTTGCCACCATAGAGGATCCAGTGAAGACCTATGAAGCACTGCAAATGGCAAAAAATCACACGGGTACTCACCAAGAATGATCTTCACCGACAAAGAACAAACATCCATGACCCTTACACGATCCATGGGATTGGATTAAGAACAATAAGGGAGGTAACTACATTAGTTGGTGGAAATGTAGTGGCAAGTCCGTAGAGCTAGGATTGTGCCTTGGAGCCAAATAGGCCTAAGTTGATTGTAAAGAATAAGGAAAGAGAGTGGTATAAAGAGATTATGGTTGGCCCTCCTTTCAAAAGGTGACAAGTATAAAAGGCCAAGTGGTTGACTTTGGTCTTTAATGTTGGACACACAAGTTTGAAATACAAGCTCCCTCTTCTCTTCCAAGAGTGTTTTTGGGTGTTATATTGTTTCTTTTATAGTGCCTTTGTGTATGCCACTCCATCCCCATTCATTCTCCTCTTCTGCGCCCCTTCTCCTTGTCTTCTCCCCTCTCCTCGTTCCCTCCTTCTCTCATGGAAACACATTGCAACAATCAAGGAGCCACTTGAGTGACACTTGTGGATGGCTCGTGCTTTGCATCTCTCACAAGGAGTAGCCCACTCTATATCAGACAAGTCTATCCCCCACTCGTAAGGGCTACCATACATCCCCACTGGGTGGACCAAGGAGTAAAAAAGCTATCCCTTGGTCCGTGGATCCTGAAAGTGCGAGCAAAAACATTGACTCTCTAGTTTGACCAATGAAGCGTATCCCTTGTCCAGGTGGGCATGCATCGGTGAAGATGGGTCCAGAAAGAGCGAGAGAGAGAGAGAGAGAGAGAGAGAGAGAGAGAGAGAGAGAATATAATATAATATTATGTTATACATATTATATTTTATATAATATAATATAGTATATAAAATATATAGATTTATATTTATAAAAAAATACTATATATATATATATAGAGAGAGAGAGAGAGAGCAATATAATATACTATTATATCGTACATATTATAATATATAATATAATATATTTTATATAAGATACAATACATACATACATACATACATATAGATAGATAGATAGAGAGAGAGAGAGAGAGAGAGAGAAAGTTTAATAAAGTCTTCGGAGACTGATGGGTCTATGAGACTGTGAAAAACCTGGTACAAAATGAGTTGTGAGGGTGGAGCTACTAAATGAGCATAAAAAATGCAAAATGATAGTACTAAGTACAGCATAGCCATGTCTATGGTCGGCCAAAGCTCTGACTTTGAATAGAGAGGGGATATCCCCAAGTGTAATTGGCCCATCAATCTTCTGTCTGAGCTGTCGAGTCACTGGCTTTGGGTCACGATCATGTTGAGGCCTTGTCTCATGGGGGTCCATGTGATCTGGTAAGAAGAACTCTGTAATAGAGCTTTGAGAGGGATCTTCCAAGGAAGAAGTTGCTCTTGTGTCCGTGAGCGAAGTATCCTCTCGAAGTGCCTGACTACCTCATGGATGAAGGAGGCCAAACATCTCTGGTCTAGGTAGGAGAGGAAATGGGACAAAACCCCATAGCTATCTTTGAAGAGGCAGTAGAAATGCCCTCGAATCTTATAGTAAACAGGGCAGCTGAAGATGAAGTGATCCTCCGTCTCAACCACCTGCATGTCACATAATGTGCATTTGCGCCTCTCCTTGGGTAGGCCCTCTGCTCTGCTGCTCTCGATACAAAGTCTATGTGAAGAGACCTGGAACTGTCCAATAGAGATCCTTAGTGAGTGGGGTAAGTTGATATGCTTGTATCCTAGTGGGTCAATGAAACCCTCCTCTGTGATGTGCAAGCAATGATCTTTCTAGAAGGTGAGCTTCAAAGGGAGTTTGCTCGGTCCCAACACGGTCCGGAATGTGTGTAGCTATAAGAGATCCTCACGGATTACCTAGTTGACCTCGTGTGATAGGAGGGGAGAAAAAGGAGTGTCCATACTATACCGGAAGGGAGGGAGTCTATCCATGTGGAGCCCTAGTCACTCAAACCATCTCTTTGTGCATGCATACTAGCATCTCTCATCCACGTGTAATCCGGGATTCCCATACTCCCTGACTTGATACAAATATGTGATGACCTAAAATACAGCACCCAGGTATAATGGGGACGACCCAAACTCAGCCTGAATGATCTGGTGAGGCCGGACGGCTTACCACGAATCATCCATGATAGCATGAGAACCTGTAGCTGCTACATAGGAGCCCACTCTATATCCAACAAGTCTGGCCCCCAGCAAGGGTTGCCATACATCCCCACTGGGTGGACTAACGAGTCAAAATGTAGCCCCTTGGTTTGTGGATCCTGAAAGTGCAAGCGAAAACACTGCCTCTCTAATTTGACCAATGAAGGGTATCCCCTGCCGAGGTGGGCCTACATCGTAAACTCATAGTGAAGATGAGAGAGAGAGAGAGAGAGAGAGAGAGAGAGAGAGAGGGGGGGGGAGAGAATATACTATAATATAATATAATATAGCATATATTATATTATAAAAAATATATAATATACTATATTTTAGATAAGATACTATATATATAGATTTATATTTATAAAAAAATACTATATATATATGTATATATGTGTGTGTGTGTGTGTGTGTGTATAGAGAGAGAATTTAATATAATACTATATTATTTCAGGGGGGGGGAGAGAGAGAGAGAGAGAGAGAGAGAGACTCATGCTCCTACCTCGGAAGAAGTGTTTAAGAGTCAGGTCACTAATGTGGAAACAACTATGGCTAGGTTACATATCATAATCTCAACAAAGCAACAACAAACTACACACATGAACAAAGATCAGCATGGAGGTCTCAAGCATTGCATGTAGTTCAATCTCGATATATTGCGAGCGAGTATACTCTAGATTACACAGACAATGTTGAAAGTGTAGTGTCTTCTGCTCCTGCGAATGCCCCCTCCCCTCCCCCGCTCCCGTCTACCCCCCCCCTCGCGCTACGTGGCACCCTCTCCCCTCCCCCTCCTCTCTCTCCATCGCATCCTGCTGTGCCCCTTTGTCCCCCTCTCTTCCTTCTCCACCCGCGATCCCCCCCACCTCTCCTCCCTTCTCCGCCCCTCTGTCATCTCCCTGCCTCCCCCCCCTCACGTTGCGCTACCACCCCCCCGCCCCTTCCTCCCCCTCCCTACTACTGCGCAACGCTGCCCCCCCTTCCCCTCCTTCCTTGCCTTTCCTCCCCGCCCCCTCTCGCACTGCGCTGCCACACCCCCCCTTTTCCTCTTCCCTGCCTTGCGCTGCCCCCCCCTCCCTCCTCCTTCCTTCCCCCTCCGCCACTCGCTCCCTCTCCACCACCTCTCCCCCCCCGCCTCCCCGTACTTCTCCATCCCTCCCTCTTTCCTCCTCCGCCTCCGTCCCACTCCCCCCTCCCTCGTCTCTGCCATTTCCATTTCCTTCCCCCACCTTTCGGAGCATTTGCAGTTTGTCGGTGCGGTATGGCGACCGTGAGCCCGGAACCGGTGGCCCAAATGGACCCCCCCTCCATCAGCCTACCGCATAACACTGACAGAGCATCAGGTCTCCTTGGTGAAGTAGGCCGCCACGGACTTCTCCCATACATCCGTTTATGGGAGAGTCATGGGCTACGCCCCTTCACGAGCAGACATCAGGGACTGGTTGCAGAGTCCACCCTCTACCTTGAGGACAGCCACATTGAGGAGGTTGCACTCATGGGACGTGGTATCTTCTGGCTCAAGCTCTCCTCAGCACAGGCTGCGAGCGATATGGTCAAACGGTCCCTTACTTCTGTGGGTGGGAAGATCATCCTTATGGTCCCATGGTATAGGGGTTTCAGTGTAGCAGACTTCGATGCCCGCTTCCGCATTCCTCGCCATCCAGTTACCCTCATTTTCCCAGGCCTTCCAACTGAGCTTCGCCCGATCATCAAGGACCTAGGGGCACACTTTGGCTGGCTCATGTAGGACACCTTCGTTGATGCGGTGGTAGCCCAAGGGGTACCACGTATCAAAGTGGTAGTCCTAGATCCGCAGAGTATCCCCTCGGAGTTCGAGATTGAGACGGATACATGTGTGGTGACGCAGCGCATTATGGTCATTGGTCGCCCAGATCAGTGTCTGAGATGCCACAGCTTCGGGCACCAGGCGCGCTCCTGCCCTCGCTTCACGAGGACAGAACCTCAGATGGCCCCCATCCAGGCAACTTAGGATCCCCCCACCAGGCATCGACACCCCCTCCCGAAGGGGAAGGCTGGATTGAGGTCAAAAGAAAACGGAAAGGAAACAAAACAGGACCAAAAAAGCCTTTCCATCTACAGCAAGAGCCCCCTGTGGTCACCAATCAACAGCAGCCCGGTACGGGGAAGGAGAAAGGGAAGGAGAAGATCAGCCAGCCTCCCCCTCATCCTTCACCCTGCCCCCCCCTCCCCCCTCGTCCTCGATCCCCCTACCTCCCCCCCCTCCAGGATCCCCCCCCAGCACCTTTGGTTTCAGCCCCCCTCTCTCCCTCGAGCATGATCCCGAGGGAACCCCCCCTCCACTTGCACCGCCTGTGGCCCTGAAGCCAGCACAAACTTCCCCCGTGCCTATCCCTCCTGGCCCAGCGGAGGGGAGAGGCCCTTCCCCACAGATGGCCAGCACCACTCTCTCTAGTTCAGACTCCTCATCCTCGTCCCCACACCCAAGGGCAGCTCCTAGAGCTCTACCTTTGGAGTTTTACCGAGCAGGACCTTGGGATTATTTGGATGCAGCGGGTATTGGCTCCTTCCCTGCATGCCTAGACATCAGCATCTTCCTCCGAAGGGGGGCGGAGGGTAAGGTGTCCATTCTTGCCCCCCACGATGGTCCTAGCTATTCCTTCACTATCACCAGTGACGGGAATGAGCAATGGACGAATGAAAATGTTTGGGAGACGATTCGAGATCAGTCCTAGGAGCAGGTGCAGGACTAGATTAGTAGCAGAGCAGCAGAGCTTCTTCAGCAGCAGTGGAAGGAGGGTGATGTCGTATGAGATGGCGCCACAGCGCCAAATGATTCCGCCTTTTGGTCATTATTCGACCGCCTCTGGAGTGGATCTACACAGAAGGGTTCTACCCGTGGAGGACCTCAGAGGTAGCGGGCTTCTATAATATTTCCCTGGCGGAGGCGTCGAGTTGGTTAGAGAGAGCTTACCACCATGGGACGAAGGGCCTCTCCCCTTTGTTGAAGGTTTTAGAGGATGGGTCCAATGATCCGGCCTCTCCTTCAAAACCCTCACAGAAGCGCCTTCGTCTGCACACTGGACATCCTCCGACCACTTCGACATCGACCGCAAGCAAACAACTGTTTGTGGCCCATCTCCCCTCTTCATGAGTATACGCATTATCTCTTGGAACGTCAACGGGTTCCACTCATCAGGAACCCACGGCCCTAGGAAGATGGTGCTCAGACAGGAGCTCCAACCAACCTTGGTGGGAAGGGTAGATGTGCTCCTATTGCAGGAACACAAGCTTTTGGCTTCTCAGACCAGTAAATGTGGGAAGCTCCTCACAGGACGCTCCCACACCTACTAGGAACCTTTGATTGGCGAGCAGGGGAGAAGCCAGGGTGTCTGTACCTCCATCGACGCTTCTCTAGTTCAGCATGTGTGTGGTTTTGGCACTCTGATCCCAGGACGAGCGCTTTGAGTGGGCTTGAATATTGAGGGATCCCGCATTGGCATCCTCAATATCTATGCCCCGACTGACCTCAAACAGAGAGCCTCTTTCTGGAGCTCTTTGACAAACTTATTGCCAGAGATGGATTCTTGGATTGTAGGAGGGGACTTCAATAACCTTGAGACCTTAGAAGATCAGCAGGGACGGGGCCCAAAGTTCCTCGGTATAGCTCAGGCGGAGCAGGTAGATTGGGACTCCTTCTTGTTCATTGTGGGAGGTCGGGACAGCTGGAGGGAGCCTTCCTTTTACAGAGGGATAGGGAGTCTGGACTTCTCTTGGGGTTACAGGAGGGAGTAAGGCAGACTTCTGGAGCAGTTGGACCGTTTCTATGTCAGCGATTGGGCGCTAGGCAGAGGTGGAGAGTCAGGAGTGGTTCCACAGACGACCCTCTCTAACCATGCCCCAGTCATCCTAGTCCTGGACTCAGCCTCTCACTCCTTACCTCCACGCTCGTGCCGGATCCCAGACTCCATCTACTCTAGAGCAGCGGTTCGCAGCAGGATAGTGGACTTGTGGGAGTAGGATTGGGACCCCATGGGGGATATGGCAGCTCAAGTAGCTCAGGCTCTTGCCGAGTCTAGTCTCATCTATCAGTAGGAGGCGATTCAGGTCAGGCAGCAGTGGTGGGTGAAGGAGAGGGGTCTCAGACGAGATCTTGCCTCGATATAGCGGATGCAGCAGTCTTCTCCAGGCTCTGAGGAGCTCGGAGCTCAGACGGCAGGAGGTTAGAGCCCGAGCCATGCTAGAGGAGATCACCCAGTGAGGCTCAAAGTTCTCGTTTCATGCTTCCAAGTCCTTTTGGGCTAGGAAAGGCGATAGGATGTGCAGAGAGTTCTTTAGGACTCATGGCCAGAGGTCAACAGGGGAACAGCTCCGATCTCTTAGAGCGCAGGATGGTAGTGTCAGGACAGCAGATCCAGACGAGGTCCGGGACTTGGCAACAGATTTCTACAGATCCCTGTTCCAGCAGGAGCCCCCAGACCCTTGTGCCTGCCGTTGCAGGGAGGAGGTGTGGAGGTATACATCGTCGCTCGTGCAGCCTAGCATGAGTGAAACCCTTCTCGCCCCTTTCACCATGGCAGAGATGCAGGATGCGGTGAGCGCTATTGATGGGCAGAAATGCCCAGGTGAGGATGGGCTCTCTAAAGCTTTCTTCACCACCTTCTAGGAGCAGGTCCACCAGCCCTTACTCGCAACCTTCCAGCATATCTTCTCCAGTGGTCATATGCCAGAGAGCCTTGCGACAGGCTTGATCTGCCTCATCCCCAAAGGGGGGGACCGTTAGGAGATCAGACAGTGGCGCCTTATCACCCTCCTCTCGACTGCCTATAAAATCCTCACCAAGATGATCAGTAGCCGCATCCGCCCCCTGCTACATGACTTGATCCATGACACCCAGCCTGGTTTTGTCCAAGATCGTAGCATTTTGGACAACATTTTCACATTCTTAGAGGCGACGGAGTGGGCCCAGCACAGTGGCCAGCACCTTGCCACACTCCTTCTCGACTTTGAGAAGGCGTACGACAGGGTAGACTGGTCCTTCTTGGAAGGTACACTCTCTCAGTTCAGTTTCCCAGACAAGTGGATTAGAGGTATTGCTAGCCTCTACAGGTCGGGCCTCCAGTCAGGTTATCATCAGCGGCAGGATGGGGGAGAGATTCACCCTCGAGCGCTCGGTGCGTCAGGGCTGCCCGCTTGTGCCCTATCTCGTCCTATTTTTTGCGGACGCCATGACTCACTTCCTATGAGCCTGTACCACTGGTCTTCGAGGGATGCGCCTCCCTATTCGAGACGATGCAGAACTTCTGGACTCTGAGTATGCAGACGACACAGTCCTGTATGTGCAGGATGATATTGAGTCACTTGAGCAAGTGAGACTGTCTTTAGAGGTTTTTTGCCTAGCCGTTGGGGCGAAAATTAACTGGCATAAGTCAGTTGGTTTTCTTACAGATCCGGGAGCCAGCTCACAGTGGGGTATTTTCCTGGGGTTTCGCTGGATCCCTAGAGGACAGACGACACATTACCTGGGATTCCAGGTAGGCCTAGATATCACACCAACTCAGCAGTTCTTACCGGTCCTAGTCTCCATACGACGGAAGCTAGCCTTCTGGAGCACGGCTTGGCTATCCTTGGCAGGCAGGGCCCTTGTGGTCAACCAGGTCCTTCTTGGCACCGCTTGGTACGTGGCATCTTGCTGGTGTTTCTCGAGATCGTGTGTAGCCCAGCTGAGGAGACTGGTGCGAAACTTTCTTTGGTCTGTCTCAGATGGTTCTGGCACCACTAGAGCCTAGGTCACCTGGCAGATGGTCATTCTCCCCCAAACAGAGGGTGGTCTTGTTAGCATCATAGATCCAGAACTGCAGAGTCAGGCATTACTTGGCAAGTTAGTCATCCGCGGTCTGACCCCAAGAGGGCAGACGTGGAAGCTCTTGCTTTAGCATGGTCTTAGCATGTGTACCCCCCAGAGAGGGGGTGATTGGCAGCCGTCTATCTGGTGGATTTTCACTTTTGCCCCACTGACTCAACCCTGTTCCCCCTTCCTCCGTAGCCTCGTCTCGGTCTGGAGGAAGTTGCGACACAGCCTCTCTCAGGTTCCCGCTAGCTGATGTGAGGAGATTGACAGACAGCCCCTCATCTGGAGCAGCCAGGTGACAGATGATACAGGTCGCTAGCTTGGAGAGAGATCCCATATCCCTTGGGCGCTCTAGGCGCGTGGGCCCGCGTGCTCGCTCCGGATTTGGAGGGACATCTATAGCCAGCTGAGCTCAAGTGAGCTGGCAGCACAAGTAGGTACGGCACGTGGGATCCAGGCTCGACGAGCAGAGATCGATGCTGCCATTCCTGCAGGTTGGAGGATTCCCATGATCACCAGACAGCTCCTCTCGGGAGATGAGAGGTGGCTAGGGTAGTTCACACCCCGTGGCATTCCTTTGGTGGTTGCAGGCCTTTTCTCGGACTCCTCGATTCACTTCTTCTCCGTCACCGATGATAGCCATCTCCAGAGCAGAGAGGCCATGATCGACCCCCAGCTTCCCTGGCAGTGCCTTTGCATCATAGGGTTGCAAGGGAAAACGTAGCATATAGACCCCCTGATTATGCAGGACCAGGACTAGAGACTCTGGATCTGGGAGGGCCGCTCCTTGATAGAGGTGGAGTGGGACCCAAGGGAGTGGCGCTGGCCACCACTGGAGACCTCAAAGAACCCTACCCCCTTCTTCTCATACAATGCGCGTACTGGTAGGCGTGCTCTTGGGGCTCGTCAGCACAGGCTACCCACATAGGCAATAGTTGGAATGCCCAAGGGATTTCTCTGGTCTTTCTTTGCACATTCTGGAAGACTCTTTGGGCAAGTTGGCCGCCGAGGAAGATCTCTTACTTTCTTTGGATGGTGGCCCACAAGGGGCTACTAGTTGGCAGCTGGCTGAGGCAGAAGGGGCAGGAGGGGCACTACCATATGTGTTTTCAGGAGGAGTCCTTGAAGCACTGCCTTTGGAGCTGCTTGCATGCTCAGACAGTGTGGAAGGGAGTCATGAGGATCTTAGCGAGGGCTGCACCCAAGCTATAGGACCGATCACTTGGGGAGCCGTTTGCTGGTGCAGCACCGAAATGGGACATCACTTGGCTTATGAGTTCTCTAGGCAGGATCCAGTTTTCTTCATCACGTAGGCCACCTGGGCATACATGGACAGCTTCCCTTGGCATCTGACAGAGATAGATGCAGGAGCGATGACTCGGCACCCAGTTTGGGAGATCATAGGGAGTATTGTAGGCTGGCATATCTGGACTTCCAGATGCACGCAGACCTTAGGAGATCAGGCTTCTTCTGCTAACCAGACCCTAGTGGGGACATTTGGAGCACGATCATTCACACGCTCAAGGGTCAGTGGGATCAGATTCAGGGGGAGTCCCGGGCAGGCAAGGAGAAGAGATGGCGCTTCCTTCACGACTGGGGCCATCGAGAGCTTTTCTTCCAGCACTCTACTCAGAGTCTTCAGTGGCATTACTCCCCCCCACCGTGGCTATTTGTCCACACTCCGATGATTATGCCCTGAGAGGCTTGTAATTAGTATTTTGTTACCACGAGCTGTATCCGTTTTGTGATTGCAGCCCGCTGGCCTTTAGGCCCTCTTGTACTCTCGTTTTCAAGCAATATAACTAGCACTACTTTTTGCGAAAAAAAAGAGTATGCTCTAGATTTACCCTTCTCTCTATAGAATTATGGGTATAAGAAAGGTCAAAGTGAGCTATGGTAATTAAAGGATTACGAATGCTAATTGCTCTATTACTCGTCGAATTTGACCACGCATGCACCAATCTTTCTAGCCTATTCTATGAGGAAGAGTAGGCTATGGATGATGTGGTTTTAAAAAAATGAGTTTGATTAAGTTTGGGTTGTAATGTGTGATTCTAGGTATTAATTTTGTGATATTCCCTATAAATTTTATATACGGTTATGATTAAACATAATTGTTTAAACTTTTGTTTGTTTTGACATGCATAAACAATAGTTTCATAAAATAATGGTTCAGAATCATGCCCTTGCTTTCTCCATGCATGATCACATGCAATATCCCAAGCAATATGTAGGTGGTGGACATCGTAGAGAACACGGTAACAGATTTGTGATGGGAAATATGGTAGATTTGCCAAGCATGACATGAAGAGCCAATGGAGATGGGATCGACAATCTTTATACGCCTCCTGTATCCTTCAACTGATATTACGTGTCATAACTTCTATTGAGGAACTTGAAATCTTTATTTCTTGGCCTTGCAAGTTTCCAATAAACTCTCATGGCTTTGCCATGGGTGAGTATAGTAGACCCTAGAACAATGTCACGTTGATGAGTAGGCTATGGGTTTGCATGAGACATTACCTACATGAATGGCTTCTCCAAGAGCATATCAGCAAGGTTCGACCTTCAACCTCAACCTCTCCGCTAATTTCTTCTACAAGAGGCTCGCCCCAAGGGAGTCACTCTTCATAAAACCCATATAGCACGTGCGAGCAATCATGTATTAAAAATACCCCTATTCTTTAATTTTTACATTTTTTCATGTAATTGATTAACCCCCTCTTGCATCTATACATTTTTCTAGCTTAAAATTTAGACATCCCTCCATAAATATACACATATGAATTACAATAAGTGCCTATTTTATAAATCCTCTCATGTATATAAATGGCATGTAAGTCCCCCTATTAAAAAAACACCCCTCTGTGCATTAACGTGCTATGTTACATGTTTATGAGTGATCCCCCGAGAGGCTGGCCCACTCTTTTTCACCTAATTACCTTGATAATAAGCAATTTTGGCTACGGTAAGAAAATGCATTCATGTAGGGTGGGGCCTATGTAGGTACACAAAACTTTTTACATAATCTTTATGTGTGTATGTGTACTTTTTAAATAATCTTTTTTGAAGATACTTTTTATTTAACATTGATTTCTTTTTTGAGGCCTTAGAACGAGAGAGAGAGAGAGAGAGAGAGAGAGAGAGAGAGAGAGAGAGCAAGAGAGAGAGAGATGAGGTGTCATGTGGCACTCAAAGTGTGGCACCTGTGTGGGATGTGATGGCTCTCTTTGAACTCACTTTTCTAGATGGGAATGGAAAGGGAAAGCACAAACTGGACATCCATATCGTTCATTCATTGGAGAATTAATCTTACACCTTTAAATATCATGGAAGTATGTAACACATGAAAGATCAACAAAGAGAGAGAGAGAGAGAGAGAGAGAGAGAGAGAGAGAGAGAGAGATAGATTTTGTATTATATATAAGATATTTTTCTATTATTTTTCATTTCATCTTTAGTTTTGTGTGTGTGTGTGTAATAATGTTTCTTTAATTTTAATTTCTTTATGGAAGCTTGAGAGAGGGAGGGAGAGAGAGAGGTTATATATATATATATATATAAATACTTTTTAAATAATATTTTTTTAATACTGAAAGAGAGAGAGAGAGAGAGAGAGAGAGAGAGAGAGAGAGAGATAAGGTGGTACATGGCACTCGAAGGGCGGTGCAATATGGCACTGCTCATTGAGGGACGGATGTGTTGGCTCTCTTTGAACTCACTTTGCTAAGTCGATATATATATATATATATACACAGAGAGAGAGAGAGAGAGAGAGAGAGAGAGAGAGAGAGAGAGAGAGAGAGAGAGAGAGAGAGATTCATGCTCCTACCTCGAAAGAAGAGTTTAAGAGTCGGGTCACTAATGTGGGAACAACTATGGCTAGGTTACATATCATAATCTCAACAAAGCAACAACAAACTACACACATGAACAAAGATAAGCACGGAGGTCTCAAACATTGCATGTAGTTCAATCTCGATATATTGCGAGTGAATATGCTCTAGATTGAAACAAGGGGTTTCATCCCTTCTCTCTATACAATTATGGGTATAAGAAATGTCAAAGCGAGCTATGGTAATTAAAGGATTACGAATGCTAATTGCTCTATTACTCTTTGAATTTGACCATGCATGCACCAATCTTTCCAGCCTATTCTATGAGGAAGAGTAGGCTATAAATGATGTGGTTTTTAAAAAATGAGTTCCATTAAGTTTGGGTTGTAATGTGTGATTCTAGGCATTAATTTTGTGACATTCCCTATAAATTTTATATACGGTTATGATTAAACATAATTGTTTAAACTTTTGTTTGTTTTGACATGCATAAACAATAGTTTCATAAAATTACGGTTCAGAATCATGCCCTTACTTTCTCCATGCATGATCACATGCAATATCCCAAGCAATATTTGCACGGGTTTTACGTAGATGGCGGACATTGTAGAGAACATGATAATAGATTTGTGATGGGAAATATGGTAGATTTGCCAAGTATGACATGAAGAGCCAATGGAGATGGGATCGACAATCTTTATAGGCCTCCTGTATCTTTCAACTGGTATTACATGTGTCATAACTTCTATTGAGGAACCTAAAATCTTTATTTCTTAGGCTTGCAAGTTTCCAATAAACTCTCATGGCCTTGCCATGGGTGAGTATAGTAGACCCTAGAACAATGTCACGTTGATGAGTAGGCTATGGGTCTGCACGAGACATTACCTACATGAATGGCTTCTCCAAGAGCATATCAGCAAGGTTTGACCTTCAACCTTAACCTCTCTGCTAATTCCTTCTACAAGAGGCTGGCCCTAGGGGGGTCACTCTCCATAAAACCCATATAGCACGTGCGAGCAATCATGTATTAAAAATACCCCTATTCTTTAATTTTTACATTTTTTCATGTAATTGGCTAACCCCCTCTTGCATGATGTATACATTTTTCCAGCTTAAAATTTAGACACCCCTCCATAAATATACACATATGAATTACAATGAGTGCCTATTTTATAAATCCCCTCATGTATGTAAATGGCATGTAAGTCCCCCTATTAAAAAGACACCCCTCCGTGCGTTAACGTGCCATGTTACATGTTTATGAGTGATCCCCCAAGAGGCTACTGGCCCACTCTTTTTCACCTAATTACCCTGATAATAGAGCGATCTCAGCCACGGTAAGAAAATGCAGTCATGTAGGGTGGGGCTTATATAGGTACACAAAACTTTTTAAGTACTTTTTAAATAATCTTTATGTGTGCGTGTGTGTACTTTTTAAATAATCTTTTTTGAAGATACTTTTCATTTAACATTGATTTCGTTTTTGAGGCCTTAGAACGAGAGAGAGAGAGAGAGAGATTTTGTATCAGATATAAGATATTTATCTATTATTTTTCATTTTATCTTTAGTTTTGTGTGTGTGTGTGTGTAATAATGTTTCTTTAATTTAATTTCTTTGTGGAAGCTTGAGAGAGGGAGGGAGAGAGAGAGATTATATACACACACACACACACACACACACACACACACACACACACACACACACACACACACACACACACACACACACACACACACACACACACATACATATATATATATATATATATATATATATATATATATATATATATATAAATAATACTTTCAAATAATCTTTTTTTAATACTGAGAGAGAGAGAGAGAGAGAGAGAGAGAGAGAGAGAGATTGTACATGTGTGCTCAAGATGAAATACTCATGCATAGAGTAAACTAAGCATAGAGCCAAGGCAAGCAGTGCCTACACTAGAGGGGGTCTTAAAATCAATTCTAAAGAGAAAAGAGGTGGAAGAGGTGTGTGGTGGATGGACCATTAAATAAAAGTGGGGACATGCCTATTTTGGCGAGAGTTATATAAAGGTGGTGTCATACAAGAGACAAAGAGAGTCTCTATCTTCAGAGAGAAATACTTAACAAAGACAAAACGATTTAAGATCTCCACAACAAAAGACAAGAACATTTAGGACCTCCACAAGCAAACAAAAACCTTAAACCCTAAACACATTACTATAACACACACTTAAAGCTCACACTAACCACAATTTGCATGGTCGAGTTGACCAAACTTACAAAATATGGACTAAAAATTTGCTGTGCCCAAAAAGTCCTATGTCTTGACTAAACAGGAACTCGTGAAGCTATCTGCTCTGTTAAATCATGCTTCCAAGCTCAAGTATCATGAGCAGAAGCTTCTCAAAAAGGTTAACTTTCTCGAATGGAAGAGAGAAAGAGGCCATCGGGAGGCCTTGGTCATGCGTCGGTATCACATAACCGGTCGGGATGATTACAAGAAGTGAGTATCCCCCCTCCCTCTCTACTCTCTCACACACACAAACTACAGGTAAAATAATGAAGCGATGAATACCGTTAGTGCTTGCTTGATCGACCAGTTTTGTGTGTGTGTGTGTGTGTATTAGAGAGAGAGAGAGAGAGAGAGAGAGCGTCCAGAGACTCTACAGCATCCCTATATCCCGGAAAATGATTTAGGTTGCTTGCTCCCTAACCTGTACTGAACAGCAATACGGCTAGAAGAATTCAGGGAACATGCGCAAGTCATGGTAGCCAAGACATAGCATACAGTGCAGTTTCTAACCTGGTGAAAGTCACAAGGTTAAAAACCAGTTATTCTACCATGCATAACAGGTCAGGGTGTCTTATGTTTTTGCACTCCATATAGCTACTTTGGTATAAAGACTGTCCATTAACGTAGCAGGTATTCCCTGGAAGTTGTGACCAAAAACAACCAGATAAGGCAAGCCACACAATGTATGTGGTAGCCCTACAAAGAGTGGATTTAAAACTTTTTTAGACGTGTTCTTTCCATGAATAAATTGTGTTTCATCACGTGAGTCACGTCTTTTCCTCAAGCCACACAATGCATGTGGTAGCCGTGGATTTAAAACTTTTTTAGACGTGTTCTTTCCATGAATAAATTGTGTTTCATCACTTGAGTCATGTCTTTTCCTCAGACACACTTGATTGTTGGAGAGGTAGCCAAAATCGACCATGTGGTTTGATTTAAGAATAGATGCAAATTTTGTTGTCGTTGTGTAATCCTTGATGACCTTCGCATAATCTGAAATACTGATCAATGAAACTTCCCTCTTCACTTAAGAGGTGCGTTGTATCTTGATTAAGGCCTTTTTCTTTAAAGAAAATGCTGGCGTAAGAAGATTTCCTTTTTTGTAGAAGTGTCCTCTATTCGTTGGTCATTCAGTTTCTAGCACTATTCTCCCTCTTTGGGCCATACTTTCTAGAAATGGCGTTTCGGACGGAACGCTGTTTCGGGTAGGTGAAAATCTGTTTCGGATCTCCGTTTGTTCTTGTCCTACGCGTTTATTTTTCTGCCGCCTTTCACCCGTTTTCTTTACCCCTCCCTGCCCGCTCTCCTCATGCATATATAGGTGTCTTCTTGGCCCAAAAATAGGCTGTTGCAGCCTGCTTGTAGCCTCTGTGAGCTCCAAAACAGCCTATGCAGCGTTTTGAACTTGAGCAAACATGTATCTTTCAAGCTTTTGTAATGTATTCGTGAATGATATATGTATGTATAATATTAAAAACATTATTAACCTTAAAAATGGAAACTCCATTTCTACTCCTTCCAGTGGCCGAAACTCCAAAACACCGTTTCCCACCCGCACCGTATCACCTTTTTTCAAAACTCCTAGAAACCATGCTTTGGGTGAAGGTTTGTTTCCATCTTTGGGCAGTGAATCTGCCTGTGTAGATCTGCTTTGTACACCTCTTGATAGACACATGTCTTATCTGTACCAGAGAGGAGCTCCATCCTGCCATTCTTGTATGTGCTGCCCATGTGGCAGCCCCTTTTCATGTCTTTTCTCTGTGGTATGCTGCCCCACATGCAGCCAATGTGCTGCCCATGTGGCAACTACATCATCTCCAAGTGCACCTTCCCCTCATGGGGGCTTCCAACACCCCCTCTCACCGACACATCTTGGCCCAATCCCAACTCGTCGATGAAGATGATCCATCAGCTCCCATGTTGAAGCCCTCTAGACCATTACGGTATCGATGTTGATCCTTTCAATCAGTGGATCCTGTCCGACCCGCATAAGCAAACTTTTCCTGGTATGTAGTTCCATCCTTGGTAGCACCATATGATACCACCTTCGTCAGTTGCCCTCCCACCATCAAACTCGAGCATTCGCGTTGCCATCATCCTCAGTGAACAGCCTAGAGTCTTGCAGGCACCATGCTCTCAGGGTTGGTTTCAACCTGTCCTCCCTTTGGCAAGGTCTGGAACCAAACAACCATCTTGAGAAATCAAATCCTAAGAATAAATCCAGATTACTATAAGCTCGCAATGAGCTCTCAGCTTCCAAGTGCAGTCATGTAAATGGCCCCTCCTAAGCCACGGCATCCATCTAACTTTGAATCCATAGGTCCGCTCGAGGAATCCTCCTTCATGTCAGTAATACCAGCCAAGCCCTAGATGAATCCAAGCACTCATCGTCGCTGTCCTTCACCTTCACAAAGGTTTCTTACATCTCGTTTGACCATACCTCAATGTCCACAGTCTACATACCTTACCTCAGCAACACCTGGAGATATCACCAAGAAAAATTCTCTTGTGACCACCACATTAGCTACAGTCTTCGACTCCTCCTAATGTGAGCTGGCCCCTTTCTTGTTCTTCTGCTGATCTGCCTTCTTCTTTCTGCAATCCTTCGTAAAATGACCAGGCTATCACAATAGAAGCACTTCTTCTGCTTTCTTTTCTTCTGTTTTCCTCATCTGAAGAGTCTCCTCCAGCATCTTGGGCTTACCTCTGCTAGGCTCACCCTTTCCCTTACCTTTAGAGGTCACCTCCCCACCTGTAAGCCCCCACATGAGGACTGCGTGGGGGAGGTGGACTTAGGATTAGGGTTGCCACATGGGCAACACTTTGGTTGTCATGTGGGCAGCATAAAAGCATGAAGAGGGGTCTGCCACATGAGTTTGGGTAGCAAGCTCACAGAAAAGAAGAAAGACATGGGGTGCCACACGGGCTGCCATGTGCGCAGCAAGATCAGGGCAATACCTTGCTGATTTGGAGCTCTCTGGGAGCCAAAGATAGTGTGCACCTGCCATGTGTCAGGATGGAATAGTACGGAGCTGTCAGCAGCATCATATGTAGGCTGGAAGGCCCCGTCATCATTCCAGCACCTTGCAGAAAGGGTACAGAAGAGTAGCACCTGGGTATGGGCCCATATCTAGAGGGCATGTTGGAGCTGGATAGGGGCAGAATAGGTGCAGAACAGAGAAAGAAGGGTTGTGCCTAATATGCAGTCTTTGGAGTTGGAGGTGCCTGGTCCACTGGTTGCCTGCCATGTGGACAGGCGGGGCCAGTAAAGCCCAACTATAGGGCTGGTAAGGCTGCCAACCAGGCTGACTATCTGGTCGGCTTGTTAGGGCTGCTGGTTGGCGAGTGGAGGGGCTGCTGGGTTGGCCAGTATACCCTTATTGGGTCAATTTACAAGGAGGGGGATTTCTCCTATATAAAGGGGCCTTTGGGGTCTCATATCTCACTCACCAGGAGTCGAAATATGGAGCATATTGGAGCTGCAGGGAGCCTGCCTCAAGGACCAGGATATGGACAAAGGAGGTGGCCATCAGCAGACAAAGAGACCTTGAGGATGAATACCCTTGGCTGTCCCCCAGGGCAGCAAGGAGAGCCCTTTAGGCATCCATTGTGGCAGCTTCTGCGGAGCAAATTGGAGCAGTATACAGCCAGCCAGAAGGGCCTACACAACACGGAGGGAGGTGGCAAGGACCTGCAGACAAAGAGCTTTGGGAAGGTTTGCACCCTTGACTGTCATCCGGACAGCAAGATTCGGGTATCAAGGTACAACAAACAGGAGCATCTTAGGGCAGCAAGTAGGTCAAGTCTTCTAGGCATCACAGGTAGCTATCTGGGAGGATAGCTTGGAGGTGTGTTTGTCGGCACAGGTGACTAGGTCTACAGAAGCTCAGGAAGGAGCACACGGGCTCCGAGATCTAAAAGTTCCATGGAGGTAGTAGGACAACTTTTGGTAGGGACAGAGGACCATGGTTTTGTGGGACTTAGGACCTCATTTGTATTGTGTTCAGTTGTGCATGGAAATACATTTTGTTGGTTGTATATCTCTAGAGCACTTTCTATTTACTAGTCTACACACATGTACGTTTTTAAGTACACATAAGTAAAGAGGTTTTGGACTCTGTAGTTAAACACTTCCGCATGCATTCGTAAGATGCTCTATCAGTGTTCCACTGCGGGATACCCTTTGTTTGGTTCAGTTTTAACAACTCCTATCCTGAGCTACAAGGGCTGTGTCATCACATTCAGATTCGCTATTGTACTTCTTCTCTCGAGCCTCTTGCTCCAGATGCAATGGACCTAGCTCCTTAAACGTTGCTGGCACCACCCTCTGCCCTGCAATCATCGTTGTAACTGACACAACCCCGCAGGATCTGACCCAATCACTAACCTAGAATCTCGTCCTCAACCCAACCAAACTTGTGAACAATAAACCGCTCCTATCACAGGATCATCTAGTTCTTAGGATCTCTTATCTAGGAACACCAAGTTCCAAACAAGGCACTGATAGACCATCATCAGAAGAGATGTGGTAACCCTCCCTAAGATTGATTCTAGACTATGGAGCTCCAAGGTTGAACCCAAAAAATACATGGCTTCTCTTAGGGTAAAGAATCTTAGTTAGTCCTCGTAAAAAATCTAATCACGTTGCCCCCCATTCAATTCAGCCTACTTGTACTTCACTCTAGAGGTCCTTGGGTATTATTTCACGTTGGATTATACCACCACATCAGAGAATCTTAAATGTAACATACCTTATTGTCCCGTACCACCAAAGTACATTGCAAATAAAAAACTCAGTGGACAATATGAATGAATCAGGGTAGCCAATCCCTCTTCACTCAGACCATCCCAGATTGAGTCAGGGTGGCAAATCCGTTTTCAATCCTTTTCTTAATGTGATTATATCACCCCCTTGTGTTACAATATCCCAACCAATAGGTCAAAGAAGGAAAGAAGTAGGTAGCATCCCTAACAACTCTTGAATCCTGACTATCCATGACCTCGGGCTAAAAGAGTGAGAATTAGAATGACCTCGCCTTTGGATATGATTCCAAGAAGGTATCCAACAAGACACATCCTAGTCTAATCAATAAGAACCTTCATATGTCCAACGGTAACTCGAAGAAACGTCATAACTCACAATCACATCGAGATCAAAACATAGTGTGGGCGGGGAGGTGGTGCGCTTCCTTCCCCAATTAGTTATAATCCGAGGGAACGGGCCCTTCCCCGTGCGTTGAGGTTGTAATCGCTGAGAATATTAGCGCTGAGATTGAGTATTGCAAATATGTAATGCTATATTACCTAAATATCAATGAGTGTATCTGTATTCTAACTCGAGCATCAACCAAATTCTTGTCATGATTTCTTCCGTCATTTGCCGTGGAAATCCTATCTCTAACTCCGAAGCGATTTCTCGATGTGAGCGATGTTGGAGAGAGAGGGCGGCAGAGCCAACATCAGCTAGACAATCCAAAGAGTTGAAGTTTGCGAAATATATAGATTTAGAGGCCTTCAAAAGCGCTCATGCCTTTTCATCCAAAAGCATGCTTTTCATCAAGTGTTGTAGGCCTTTAGATCAAAATTAAATCCAAGGCTTATATTAGGACACGTGGCCAAAAAGCATGCTTTTCATCAAGTGTTGTAGGCCTTCAGATCAAAATTAAATCCAAGGCTTATATTAGGACACGTGGCTCAAGGAGAGGCCAAGAAACCCAAAATTCCCCATAGGCTGCCTACCGTAACAAGACAATTTAAAACATAATTCATACAAATACAAAATTGGGGAACATCTTGAACTAAGAGTGGTTCAAAAGATCCAGTCGAGCAAAAAATAATTGGGTGTCGGTCAAAACTGAGGATTTCAACCTCTTCATCGCTTCTTAATAACTCGGAAGCGGTACAAAGACTCTAAAACAAGCTGTTTACAATTAGAACAGCACGAGCCTTCTTCAATATATTTCTAGTACTGAGGGGTTTAATAGTAGTGGAGAGCTGCCTAGAGTTCATCTATCAAGGAATCCATCTCTCGTAGCAGGTCGTGAGGTCTACGAGGAATAATCTTCGATGTAGCCTCGTTCTCCATCTCAATAAAGAAATAGTGCTTTGATGGCCTTCCATAGGAATAGCGAAAAAGGTGTGAAGAGCAACGAATGAGGAAAGATAACGAAGAGGGTGAAGGGGAAATCAGGGTAAACAGAGCAAGGGTGGGAATCTTATAAAGGTGAGAATCCCAAAAGCCTAATGCTTTGAATCAAAAAACATATGGGCTTTTAGGAAAAGCTCATTCACACTTTCCAAAAGCATGCTGCCAAAAAAAGCGTTGCTTTTCTATTCTTGGCCGAAAAAAAAAAGTGAAGCATTGTGCGATGATCTCAAAGGCCGTGGTCCCCTAAACGCCATGCTCACATCGCCCACCTCCTATGCAGTAGTCCATGCAGCCCACGCATGTCCATGCTGTTGCGCTAATACCTCGAAGAAGAAAGGCGCTCCTGGCGCATCAAATAGAGACGATCAAAACAGGGCATTTGGACGAGATTTACACCATGCAGTTATTGTTGGAAAACGTTGCTTTTCGTACCAAATCCTTGCATGTAGTCCAAACAAGGAAATCAAAGCTATGTTGTGGTAGATCGTCAGAAAAGCATCGCAGCCCCGTAACAATCAGCAGCGAATTACTCCTTCGTCCCAATTCATAAGCCCAATCCAGCCCTGGATAATCGCATCTGGCTTCCCCAATCCTAACGGCCTAATCCTCCCCTTTTATCATCCCCATCGCAAGAGCTTACCAAGCGCTCATGCAATCACATCATCCATCAACCTCATCGAATCTTCTACGCTAGGTACCTTCCTCAAACAACTAGCTGATCAACGATTCTGAATTCTCATTCAATAATCCAGTGTCCAATTCCTTCTCTAAAGGCAAACCACAGAGGAATCCCAACTAGTCAAAGAAATCCAAGGATTTCACTAGTTACCAGCGCAATTGCCAACCCCATATGTTTGTCATGACAAGAGAAATGATTATTTAGTTAATTAATAGTTATTAGAACTTTATTATTGTTAGGCGCCAATTTTATGGTGCGGTTATATGTTTGTATTTATGATCGATCAAGCGGTGTAAATAGTACCGCAAAAACTATGTAACATTGGCCAATGATTAGTAATAAAGATGTGCACACACGTGTCTAGGTCCTAGGGGCAATAGGAAAGGGAAAGGGTGCATTAGAGTGCATTGAATGGTAGGTGCATGGGTCATAGGCTAAGGGTAGGTGTAAATGGGAAGATGGAACTTGAGTGATCTCAAGGGACATTAATGAAAGGGTATCACCCTTTCATTGTGAATCTCACGTAGCATTCTTTCTACCACATTGCATTCATCCGTCATCTCTCTCCCACCTTGCATGTAGGTCGAAAAAGAAACAAGTACTCTCACGAGGGTGCTCTTCCCCATTGGAGGGCCAATCGGCATTCAAATTCTGCATGCATTGCACACATTTGCATTTTCGAAAAGTGTGGATCTTCACATTTGGTATCAGAGCAGCGACGATCCACGAGAGCGGGACGAGAAGAGGGCGACAGTTGCGAACGACGGAAGTCGCAAGAGAGGTTGGCGGAAAAGGATCGCGACTGACCGATCTGGAGGTTCTGAGACAAGGGATTTTTCTGAAAAATTTTGGCCTTCAACGGCGAACGGCGAACGGGGTGTTCTCTCCCCCCCCCCCCCCCCCCATGTGAATGTACCCTCAAACCGTGAGAAAAAGGGATTCCCGTTCTACCTAACCGGAAGTCGGATCGGAATAAGATTTTAAGGGAGTGATCCACCCATCAAGTAACCCCTATAACGGTATCTAGAGTTCCAATCCGCTCAAAACAAGTAGCCCAAACGGAGCGTACCAGTTTACAGCAGAAATACAAGAAGAAAAGCTTGAAAGAGAAGGGAAAGGAGGTGAATTTAAGTGTCTTCTCAACACAAACGAAGCGGGAGTCGGATAAGTACCACCACCTCTACAACACTTGAAGTTTGCTGTAAAATAAACCTTCTTTTTTGAAATTACAGCAAGACATTTTCTCTCTTGTATTACTAAAAGGAAAGAATGGAAGGGGAAGGGACATATAACAATGAACTTATTCCTTTTCCTCCATTACCCCAAGGAGAGAGAGAAAGAACACCTTCACCCCCTCTTGAAGAGGATGGATTAGGTGAGAGTTATACACATCTTGAGTATGATAACCCACAAATAGATTTACAGCAGTCTCTCCTTCAAGAACCTCCTGATAGGGAGTTCTCCTTTCGTAATGAAAGAAGAAATGAGACCAGCCAAGAACAAGGTGATGAGTTCACGCCTGCAACTCAAAACCCAATACACATGGATTCTAATCCAAGTGCAAGAGGAAGAGAGGAGACTCCTGTTGATAAGCTGGTTTTTCAGCTTAGCAATATGATTGAGCAGTCCATTATGACAAGATTAGGGACTAAGAGGACTTTAAACTTCGGGAATGAAGAGTCGAGTAACCCTTCTAAGAGGTCCAAATTCCAACCGCGAGAGAGAATTGAGTTCCCCAAATATGATGGGGCAAGGGAGGTTGACAAAATCCTCAATTGGATTCGTCATTTTGAGCTATACTTTGCCCATCAAGACAAGACCGAGCAAGAGAAGCTTGCTCTTGCCACATTGCATTTGCAGAAGGATGCTCTAATGTGGTGGTCCTTGTCACAAACAGGAAAAGAGCCTATTCATGAATGGGCTAAATTTGTGGAGCAACTGAAAACCACTTTCATGCCACCGAGGCATGAAGAGAACCTAACCTTTCGTTGGGAGAGGTTTAGGCAGTTCAATAATGAGAGTAATGCAGATTTTACAGCCAGATTTTGGAAACTCTCTCTAGAGTTACCCGAAAAGAGTGAGGAAGATAGGAGAAAGAAGTATTTAGCAGCTTTAAGCCCAAAAGTAAGGTACGAGGTTGAAATGTTTAACCCGACCACGCTTAAGGACCTCACTAAGCTGGCTGAAATAGCCGAGAGAAAATTGAATCCTCGTAAACCCTTCAATAAGGAGTATGGGTCATCATCTAAGACCAATAATATACCCACTTTTAGGAAACCAAACCGGTTTAAGAATAATAAAGGGAAGGGTAAAGCTCTTGTAAGGAATGTGAACAGCCAATCGCGTCCTGGATGGGTGCCATTTCCTTCTATGACTGACGAAGAGAAGAGGAAGTTGATTAAGGAAGGAAAATGTTTCGGTTGTAAGAAACATAAGCCAGGGCACGTATGGCATAAGTGTCCCGTTCTCTTGGCTAAGATTGCCAAGACGAATTCAATAAAAGGGAAAGCCAAGGCATCCAAGCAGGAGGGTGAGGCTTCTACTTTGTCACCCTCGAAATCTACTGTGACTATTGAGCCAATAGTGAATGCTGTCCATTCAGCCAGTCCATTCAGCCAATACCTTTGGGCCTCATGATCTTTTTAAGGTGTATGGATTCGTGAATGGACAGAGAATAGTGGTTCTCTTAGATGATGGATGTAATTATGACTTAGTAAGTGATAGATTGGCAAAATTACTCCATCTTAAACTAGAACCTATAAAAAACATGTCGCTTTCAGGAGCTTTTAGGGGACACAATGAAGAAGACACATCCATAGTACGAAATATTCCTTTTCGTATACAAAAATATAGAGATCGAAGGGATTTTTTAGTAGCCCCTTTACAAGACGTTGACATGATACTGGGTAAACCATGGCGGTATGATTTTAACCCTGCTATTCATCCTCATACTCATCATTGTTGCTTTGTACATAAGGATGAAAACATAAGGATTGTAGGGGATCGGGACGTGTATACAATTCCATTGATTACTCCTACCCAAGCGAAAAGATTGGTAAAAAGAGGGGTAGATTGTAATCTTGTGTATATACGGGATTCACGAGATCTTCATATCTCAAAAGAAGATCGGAAGAGAAATGAGTTCCTTAGAGCTTATGAGGATCGATTTTCAAGAGATGACTCATTCGAATTGCCCATGGAGAGAGAAGATGATCATGCCATAGACTTAGAGCCAGGAGCTTCCCCTCCATGTAGAGCCCCATATAGGATGAACAGGATAGAAATGGAGGAGGTAGAAAAACAAATTGAAGATCTGTTGCAAAAAGGCCTGATTTGACCAAGCAGTTCTCCATTTGGAGCACCTGTATTATTGGTTAAGAAGAAGGATGAATCATATCGTATGTGTATAGATTACCGTGCTTTGAATAAACTTACGATTAAGAACCGGTATCCGATTCCAAGAGTGGATGATTTATTGGATATGCTTAAAGGTGCTAAAGTTTTTAGCAAATTGGATTTGAAATCTGGTTATCATCAACTTCGTATGAAAGTTGGGCATGAACATAAGACTGCTTTTCGCACTCTCACTGGACATTATGAGTTTTTGGTCATGCCTTTTGGCCTAACTAATGCTCCAGCCACTTTTAGTAGGCTGATGAGAAGGGTTTTGCGACCCTACTTGGGAAAATTTGTCATAGTCTTTTTCGATGACATTTTAGTGTTCAGTCAGAATGAGGAAGAGCATAAGGATCACCTTGCTAAGGTGATGGAGCTCCTAAGGAAGGATCGATTGTTCCTAAATACCAAGAAGAGTGAGTTCTTCAAGACAGAAATAGAGTATTTGGGACACATTGTGTCTGCCGAGGGAATTCGGGTTGACCCTAAAAAGGTCAAGGCCATAATTGAATGGCCAATACCCAAAAACATACATGAGCTGAGATCCTTCCTAGGGATGTGTAGTTATTATCGCAGATTCATTAAGAATTTTGCACGTCTTGCTTCCCCACTAACAGATTTGTTGAAGAAGCATTCCTTGTATGAGTGGGGAGAGGTTCACCAAGTAGCTTTTGAGGAGCTTAAGAGAACATTGGTGACTGCACCAGTGTTAACACTTCCGGACATGGACAAAGAGTTCTTTGTTGTATGTACGGATGCAAGTGGTACCTCGATTGGGGCAGTGTTAATGCAAGGAGGGCATCCCATTGCTTATGAGAGTAGAAAACTTCAAGGGGCTGAATTGAAATATATCACGTATGAGAAGGAGTTATTGGCAGTCATTCATGCTCTAAAGTTATGGAAGCATTAATTATATGGTTCTGCTTTCAAGATTAAGACTGACCATCAAAGTATCAAGCACTTGTTCTCTCAACCCATTGTCTCTTCAAGACAAATCAAATGGGCTGAATATATTCAATCCTTTGGGCAACCAAATATCGAATATCAGCCAGGAAGGGAGAATTTAGTAGCTGATGCTTTGAGTAGACGGCCCCAAGTTAATCACGTTTCTGTGATTAAGGAGAAATCATTAGGAGCAATGGTTGAAGCTTATCCTTTAGATGAGGACTTCGCTGACATTTATGGGAAGATTCAGCGTAATGAGGTTGGGGATTTAGAGGCTTATTCCATCGTGGATGGATACTTATTTTTGGGACGTGCCATATGTGTACCCAAAACATTTCGGTATCTAGTCATGAGTGAGTTACATGCGAGTCCATATTCTGGACATAGAGGCATTAGAGGGACCATTGACAATATTGAGAGATACTTCCATTGGCCTAAACTTCGCAAAGAAGTTTCGACCTTTGTTCAACAATGTGACGTATGTTAGCGCATTAAATCTGACACAAGTAAGACTGCTGGTCTTTTGCAGCCTTTGCCTATTCCTTCGGAAAGGTGGGAACACATTACAATGGATTTTGTGTCTGGTTTTCCCAAGGTTGGTCAGTTTGAGCAGATTTTCACTGTTATAGATAGGCTGAGTAAACAAGCTCATTTTATTCCCTGTAAAAAAGAGTTGTCTGCTCCTGAAACAGCAAGGTTATTCATTAGGGAAATCTTCAGGTTACATGGGTTACCAAAATCCATTGTATCCGATAATGATGGCCGTTTCATTAGCAACTTTTGGACAGCTCTATTAGAGAATCTCGGAACCAAACTGAAATTTACTACAGCCTTCCATCCTCAAGGAGATGGACAAAGTGAGAATGCCAATCAAACCATAATTACTTTACTTCGAGCTTATGTCCATGACCAACCTAGAAGGTGGCCAGAGTTCTTACCCATGTTAGAGTTTGCTTATAATAACACTGTACATACTTCCACCAAGAAAGCCCCATTTGAAATCATCTATGGGCAATGTTTACCCACTCCAATAACACACTTGGGGGAGCGAATTTTTGCTGCTGACCAGTTTGCTGAGGATATGTCACAGGTTATTGAGCAAGTAAAAGAACATATTAAGAAGGCCCAGGTTCAACAGTCCAAGGCAGCCAATAAAAAAAGAAAAGAAGTTTATTACAAGGAGGATGATTGGGTTTTATTGAAGATTGATAAAAGAAGAATCAAGTCAGTGAGAGGAAGTACCAAACATGTCAAGCTAGCACCGAAGTTTTATGGTCCATTTCAGATTTCAGCAGCTTTATATCCAGAAGAAGGATCCAGAGCGTATGAGCTGAAGTTACCAGCCCACTGGCGTATGAAGAACATCTTTCATGTGAGCAATTTGAAGAGATACCATGGCGATACTTCTGCGTTTTTGGATATTCAACATCAAGAAGAACCTGAACTTGAAGATGGGACTGAAGTTCTTACTCCGGAACAGATCGTGTACCATAAAGAGAAGAGTACTCGTGGAAAGAAGAGATATATGTATTTACTGAAGTTTAAAAACCAGCCAGCTAGTGATGCACAATGGATGGAAGAAGAATTCTTTACAGATTTTCCACAGATACTCGCAGATTACAAAGAGGCGATGCAATGGCAGAAGTAACAAGAGAAAGTGCACATAAGAGGAAGAGACAAGCAATAATCCAGAAGAGGACTTCTGCTCATTCAAGCAGGAGGGAGTGTCATGACAAGAGAAATGATTATTTAGTTAATTAATAGCTATTAGAACTTTATTATTGTTAGGCGCCAATTTTATGGTGCGGTTATATGTTTGTATTTATGATCGATCAAGCGGTGTAAATAGTACCGCAAAAACTATGTAACATTGGCCAATGATTAGTAATAAAGATGTGCACACACGTGTCTAGGTCCTAGGGGCAATAGGAAAGGGAAAGGGTGCATTAGAGTGCATTGAATGGTAGGTGCATGGGTCATAGGCTAAGGGTAGGTGTAAATGGGAAGATGAAACTTGAGTGATCTCAAGGGACATTAATGAAAGGGTATCACCCTTTCATTGTGAATCTCACGTAGCATTCTTTCTACCACATTGCATTCATCCGTCATCTCTCTCCCACCTTGCATGTAGGTCGAAAAAGAAACAAGTACTCTCACGAGGGCGCTCTTCCCCATTGGAGGGCCAATCGGCATTCAAATTCTGCATGCATTGCACACATTTGCATTTTCGAAAAGTGTGGATCTTCACAATGTTCGTCTTGAATCAAAGAGAATATGGAAAATCCTACATAGATATGAGAACCGTACCTAGAAATCTCCTACGCTACTTCACCTCTCTACCTGCCGTGAGAGGGTGGCTCTGATACCAAATGACACGACCTCACAGGATTCGACCGTATCACCTGTGAGGCCTAGCATATGGCATCTTACTACCTGAGACAGTAGGAAAGCGAGGAAATGGTGCTGCTGCAGATTTCTTGTCAGTTTACTCAGCAAACTTAGGCTTCGACTCAGCGTCATACCCTGTAGCATGCGAGCTGCCCATGGCATTTCTGTGCTTGCCAGCATATTTAGGCTCGAATACTTCTGCAAGCTGAGCTGCCCTCTCAATTGTTTGAGGGTTATGTGCCCTCGCATCTGCAGTGAGAGAAGAATTTAACCCATGGATGAAACACAACAGCTTTCCCTTTTCAGATACGTCCTGCACAAACAGGGAAAGCCTCCAAAAGCGCTACAAGTACTCTTGGACTGTACCGGTCTGTGACAAGGCATAAAATTCAGCCAAGTATTGATCCAATACAAGTGGAGATACAAATGTAGTGTCAATTCTTTGAAACCCCTCCAAGTGGTTGGTCTTTGAGGCGAATCCCTCATGTATCGCCACCATGTGTGGGCATAGTCCTGCATATGCATACCTGCAAAAATGATGCGCTCCTTCTCAGACTTGGGGTAGAAGGGGAAATAGTCTTCCAGCTTCTTGAGCCACTCCTCCAACTCATTGGGAATGCGAGTGTCTCCTTTAAACTTATGCACTATGAGTTTGTCCTTGATATCCTTGGCTGCATAATTCTTCTGTGTGTAAACTCCAGAAGTGCGGGCATCATCACGCTTGAGGTTCACATAATCGGAGAAGGGCATCTCAAGTTTGATGGCCTCAGGTAGGGCCCTGTATGAACGCAAAGAATCTGCCAACATGTCATCAAAAGTGGCTTGCTGCCCACCACCAATCCCCTGCTGCGTAGAAGCTGCTGCCATTTGATGCACTGGCTGCGTCTGGCTATATGTGCTCGCTGGCGGAGCAATAGGTGCATGAACCCCGGGCTGGGTCTCTCTACCAAATGCATCTCTCCGAAATGATGGCATACCAAAGGGTTGAGAAGAGGACTGACCTCTCTCCTAGGGGTGTGGGCTGCCATATAAACCCAAGCCAACTCTAGGCATACTCGCTGGTGCGGTGAAAGGAGTACACACCAACGGGTCGGCCCAAAAGAGACGGCTCAGCCTGCATAGATGCAGAAAGCTGAGAGCCAAAAGATGGCCTGACATCCTGCAAGAAGGTGCTCTGTGGCACAGAAAATGCATCATCTATGTCTAGATAATCCCCAAGCTGGGGTACATGCAATGGTCCAGAAGACTGATGCTCATAGGCACGACGGGCATTTGCCATAAAACCCCTGCGTGGAGCAGACAAAACATCGTGACTGTCTGAATGGTCCCCGTGCTGGGGTGCAGGCTGCTTAGCCTTATCCTGCATAACAATGGTAGATGTGATTTGCTGACCAATCTGCTGTCCCATTTGGACAAGAGCCGTATCCTGCATAGCCATGGCTGTGGTAAGTTGCTGGCTGAACTCCTGTCCTATCTGGCAGAAAGCACCTTGGAGCATAGAGGAAAGGGCATCCAGAAACTGCGTCTGCACTGCTTGCACTTCCTGGGATGCAGGAGAGAGAGGCTGAGTGGAAGGATTTGCACCACCAGTGGATGCAGCCACAGTAGGCACTTGCTCATATTGAGCAGCCACATCAGTGTCATGCAATATATCACGAGGGACATACTTCGGTGCCATGGTGACTGGCCCTGGAGAGAGGAGCTCGAATCTAGGCAAGGAGAAATGGATAACAAAATCCTGCGTAATGAGCACCTGAGATAGTGCGTGGAAACACGAAAATGTCGATGGAGAGGCTCGAAAGAAGGGTTGTCGAAAAAGCTTCGAAAACGGGGTTCAAATGATCCCAAATAGGGCTGTGGAAAGCCCCTAAAAGAGGCTAGAATTCTGAGTTTTTGCCCCCTTTTTTTTTGTTTTTTTTGGGAAGGGGTCCTAAGTCACCTAGGATAGTTAAGACAGCTCTAACCTAGGACCTTTAGGACTGTTAGGACAGTGTCTTAGACCAATCTAACCTAGCATTTAACCTTAGTTAGTACTAACCTAACCTAGAGCCAAACTAACTAAACCTAACTGACTAACCTAACCTAACCCAATCTACTAACCTAACTCACTCCACTAACTAAACCTAACCAAACTAGCCAGACCTAACCTGACCCAACTAACCCTGGCTACTGAACCTTAGGAAGGAAGAAAGGCTAAGGTTTTTTTTGTAGGGGTAAAGGCGACGGGAGGGATGGACGCGGGCAGCGATGACGGGGGAGGGTAGGTCGTCCGACGGGAAGGGATGGACGCAGGAGTAGCGACGCCATGCAAGAGGCTTGGGTCGGGCGAGAAACGGCGTTAGGGGCGTCATGCAAGATCTGCCTGGGCAGAATTGTAGGCGAGCAAGGTGTACTGATGGTAGTCGCCCTTCATCTTGAGGCAGAAGACCTTGGACTCGTTGGCAATGGCAGTTGGGGACAGGATGCTCCAAAATGTTATCACAGATCTTGAGTGTGATCATCATGGTGGTGGTGCGCTTGGTGGTGATGGAGGCCCTACGCTTAGGCGTTGGAGCAACGCTCAGGATTTATGCCCGTCGTTCGGAAGTTGGCGTAGCTTGTTTGTAGCTTGCAAGTTCGGGATAGGCGTTGGTGTAGCAACTACTAGAATTCAGAGTGAAGGGTGTAAAGGACAGAAGCAAAGGTGCAAGAGAGTGGAGCTCTGATACCAATGTAGTGAAGGGGAAAGGGGCAGATTTGGAGATGGGGATAGAATAGCAGAAGGAAGGGAGAAGAGAGGGGAAGGGGAAAGAGAGAGGAAGAGAGAGAAGGATGAGGGGATAGAGAGATAGAGAGAGGGAGGAGAGAGACTGTGAGTGTAGGCAGTAGGAAGCAGGAAGGAGGAGGGAGAATAGATAGGATTAGATGTCACATCAAAAAGATACATAGTAGTGGGTGGATGGAGACTCATATAGTCCCTCCACATTTTTCACCTAAAGGGTCTCTAACTTGGCCTCTTTTTCCCCTTCATTACACGGATGGTAAAACGGATGTTAGTGTCCAATCCTCGAATGAATTGCATCATCTTGTCGCATATAATGGGGCATGAGAAAACGGGCTTTGGGGTTGGTAACGAACGTTGCCCAAACAAACGTTGTTGAGTTCGTATGCTTACTAGCCCAATGTTGCCACCAGGTAACCGCCTCACCATTAAGGTGACGGGCTGCTAGGTGGACTTTGTCTTGCTCATCTTGAATCCGCGCCAACGGAAAATGAGCTACGAACTGATGAATGAATTGAAGATAGCTGAATGGTCACACTTACCATCATACTTAACAAAATTTGGAGTGGACCGAGTGAGAGATGTTACCTTTGTTGATCATGAAGTTGTGGCGGTGACAGCTGCCACGCTAACGAAAAATGAGCTACGAACTGATGAATGAATTGAAGATAGCTGAATCGCCACACTTACCATCATACTTAACAAAATTTGGAGTGGACCGAGTGAGTGGTGTTATTTTTGTCGATCACGAAGCTGTGGCGGTGACGGTTGTAGCGCTCAAACTTGCTTGCTTAGTGGCTAACATTTGTTTGTGTTGGAGAAGCATCGTCTCTTGGTCTAGCTTTTGTTGCTTCTCTGCCTGGGCGAGCTTTGCACGTCGCAGTGCCTCCTCATTTTTGCGTTCCTCACGCATCGACAAGAGCAGTTTCTCAAAATCTGTGGCTCCTCTTTCTTCTAGCGGCTTTTCTACTTCCTTCTCCTCTAGAAGTTGTTTGGTCTGACTGTCTTCTTCTTTCTTCTAGCTGGGATGAATGTTCTTCGAGTTGCTGTAGGGAGGACCCGATTCTGCTCCAGAAAGTTCGCCATCATTTTTTGAGCACTTGGCGGAAGCGTATCTTTGGTAGTCTTTCTCCTCTTCATAGTCTTCAAAGTTGACTTGCTTTCTCGATCCTTCCATGGCACTTGATTGTATATCTCAACACAACCATACACTCACGGTAGTCAAGCTGGATATAGACCGAAGCTCTGATACCAATGTAACATGCAACGGTAATCTGATTGTTTAATCACAACAAGACCTTCTTTAAACCTTTAGCGAGGAATTAGTGTTATGCACCATCGAGAGAGAAAGGAGATAAGGGTAGAGAGAGAATGGAGTTGACAGCCGATTGGGTCCTTGTACCCACGCCCCCTCCCCTAATTAGGGGAGAATTTGCTTTATACGGAGAAATACAAATAACACTCTTCGAGAGAGCATGGAAACACGCTTCTGAAGAGTACACTGTGCACACGTATAGCAGACCCAAAGACGTGAGAGGCAACGCCGACCAATACCGAGACCTTGATGCTGTCCACATTGACAATGTAGGGCACTTCTGCAAGGCAAGGGGGAGGCTTGTGCTGTCCACCGGAATGTAGGGTTACTGCATGAGTGAGAGAGTGAAAGCTAGGAGTAATAGATTCTAAAAGAGACTTGAGAGATGACTGAAATATAGAGTTGAGAAGTGAGCTGTGCAAACGGTAAAAGGTAATTGAAAAGAGCTGCTGAAACAGAACCCCAAACCTTCATTTGCTGATCCGATTCCCCGTCTAATGCGTTGCGTGAACACCTTTGAGCTGAACTGAGGCCAAGAGCTGAGGCTGGTCAGAGGCCAACTTATGGAGGCGTCAGGCTGTTCAGGAGGGGCTACAGTGGAGCTGTAGGAGTGTGAAGGTAGGAGCGATGAATGAGAAATGAGAGGGCAGCAAGGGCCTATTTACAGGGGCTGAGGAGCCAGCCAACCAGCCTAGCTGTAGCCGAGTGAGCAGTTGGCTACAGCCGACTGGTTGCTGGCCCCTTGGCCTATAAAAGCCCTTGCTTGGCTCATTTTCTAGGGAGCTTTGTGGGCAGCCTTTGTAGGCTGCCTTGCTTGCTTCTCTTTGGTCTACTGGTCAGCCTTTGGGGGCCCCTTTGGGGCTCCTATCCTAGGCTATGACCTAGACCTAACCTAACATAAGATGGAAACACTAACTACCTGCTGTTCTCCAGTGGGTATCAGTGAACAAGTTGTTGAGAGTTCACGCTCAACATCATGTGATCATGTGTGCATAGCACCATCACGTGATCATATGTGCATAGCACTAACCTTATAGAGTGCTGTAGCCGAGTGAGCAATTGGCTATAGCCGACTGGTTGCTAGCCCCTTGGCCTATAAAAGCCCTTCCTTGGCTCATTTTCTAGGGAGCTTTGTGGGCAGCCTTTGTAGGCTGCCTCGCTTGCTTCCCTTTGGTCTACTGGTCAGCCTTTGGGGGCCCCTCTGGGGCTCCTATCCTAGGCTATGACCTAGACATAACCTAACATAAGATGGAAACACTAACTACCTGCTGTTCTCCAGTGGGTATCAGTGAACAAGTTGTTGAGAGTTCACGCTCAACATCATGTGATCATGTGTGCATAGCACCATCCCGTGATCATATGTGCATAGCACTAACCTTATAGAGTGCTATAAAGGAAAGGGTTAGATCCCCTAACCCTAACCCTAAAAGGGTTTGTATATATTCTATTTTTTCAACTAAATCTAGTGTACAGTTGGTCATTTGTGGTGTGCTCTCTAGTTGTGCCCTCTCTCCTCATCTCCACTCTTCTCCTCTCCCCTCTTCATATTTTGTCATGGAATCAGAGCTCCCTTGCCTTCCGCTGAGGCACTGCGATCCGTATGCGAGAGTATGAGAGAGTGTGAGAGATCGAAAGATTGAGAGAGTTCTTCTTGAGTGATCTTCACTTCCATTGAGTGGTGAATTTCCGTCCATTTCCATTTCTCTTGTGAGATTTTCTTTGAGAAAGAGACTTTGGATCTATTGCATTGCAAGAGGGAGAGAGTTCAAAGGTAGAGAGAGTGAGAGGGAGTGAGCTCAGCGACCTCTACACCTCCTCTTGCTCTCAGCAATGACAACAAACATTTGGCTGAATTTCTGAAACTGTTTTTCTGCAAAAGCTGCCATCAACGATCCTCCACCTCCGAAAGCTTCTTTTCATCTCAAGGGACACCGCCTTATCGGCATCATACAGCTTGTCCAAGGGTGATTGTGTGGACTGCAAGTGAAGGTATTCCTCTTTGAGGGAGGAGACCGTCGCGAAGGTCTCCCCCAGTAAAGCCTTCAAACTCTTCACTTTTTCATTGAAAGCTTCTCGGTGTCTCAGGCCAGGACATCCGCACACAGCCTACAGCCACAAAGAAACGACTCGGCTCCTAGTAGCGCCTCTCCAACAGAACAGCTGCAACCTACCAGCAGCCGCTGCACCTGATGGCAACTACAAGCCACTAAGCTAAGCTACTACGACAGCTCACCTGTAGCTCACAAAGCTCTACAGCTGCATCTACAACAGTATTGACTATAAGATGAAGGCGCCTCCTCCGTCAACCGGTTGTGCAACGAGATGGTCTCCTGCAACAATAACTGCTAACAAAGCAACCAACTGCGCTTCAGCAGCCCAAGCTCCTTCCACGCCCGCGTACCAGTGAGCTCCAGCGTCTCCAGCACCTTCAGCTCCAAATAGCTTTCATGGCGACCATCAAGTTACTACGACGTTGTCCCGCTTTGCAAGTGTGCTTTCAACCCTCGAAAAGAGGCTGCGAAGCGCGATTTGAAAGCCATTTTCCAAGTCCTTGAGCCTTGCACCGAGCTTTGCACCCAGGCGACCTCCGCCAACGACAGCCTCTACACGACATCGACGGAAATCCGCAGGCGGATCGAATCTTCTTAGATTCCGTCAAAATCTTCACACGATTCCGGCTTCTCAGAAAGCGACACGTGGCAGGATAAGATAGCACGTAGGCTAGGTCTCCAGTGTGCCACGTGGCAACCTTATCTCCAAGTGCCACGTCATCTGTCACGGTGGCAGTCATGTCATCACTGCCACGTCAGCTGTCACATCATCAGTGCCACGTAGGCAAGCCACGTCATTCTACCACGTCATCTGGCTACGTCATCCAGCCACGTCATCAGGACATGTCACCACTGCCACGCCATCAGCCCATGTCATTAGTGCCACGTCATTAGTGACACATCATCAGGCCACGTCATCAGTGCCATGTCATCAACGTCACCTCTGTCACATCATCTATGCCACCTCAACAGTGCCACCTCAGTTGTCCAGTCAGCACTGACCTCTGCAGGCACACACAGTGCTTCATAGTCACTTCATGTGACCACTTCTGTCACCTCAGCACAGGGCTTCACAGGCACACCTCTTGCTATGCACAATGCTGCATCATCACTGCATGTGACTCACAGTGACACATCATCATTGAGCACCATTTGCACTCCTTTTGCCCCTCCACCTAGATCAAGTCATATCTCTTGATCCATGAAGAATTTGAGGGCGCTCCAAAAAGGAAAGTCGCTCGTTTTTTTGTGCTCTACGCGCTCGTCACATCACGCGCACATTTCGGTGCAAGTTACACTCACATTTGAGCCTTGCTGACCACTTCCTTCACGCACATTTGCCTCTACATCGACGTATCTGATCCAGCACTTAAAATGAACAAAAGAAAAGGAATTATTTGCTGTTCTTTCATTGATCGACGGTTGGTCTAGATCTAGATCAGAGTAGACTAGATCGCCATAGAGGGGACGCTTTGAATTTCCCCAAGTTGCCAATCTAAGCCATGCTCGAAATTTCCGACTAGTATCTACTCGGAGTTAGTCCATACGCTCACATACGGTTTCACATCATTACATTACCAGAAACCTTACGTTCATCAGTTCAGTGAGCAGACTTCAGAGAGTACAGAGGCATTGCAGATTGTTTCAATGGGCAGATAGCATTTGATTTCACACACACATGCCACCATTGTAAAGCCTATTCGGCTATTTCACGACATCGTGCACATTATTTCAGCCTTGTAAAGCCTCTTGGCTATTCTCGGCATCATTGCCACAAGCCTTGTAATACAGATCATATTTTATATACTGCAGTTCTATCTTCACCGACGGTACAGAGATTTCACTTGGCATATTCAGTGTATTTGCAGTTGATTCATACAGAGATCTTCACGACACTTTTGAGTACATTTCTTGCACCATGTCGACTAGTAACCTCAATCTGGAGGCATCTGCTAAGTTAGACAACTCCAATTACGGTACATGGAAATACCGAATGGAGACCATTCTTGTACTTTAGGACAAATGGGAGTATGTCGATGGGTCTGCACCTAGACCATTGGCCGATCCAGCTACCAGTAGCTCTACTCCATCTGTTGTCATAGCACCAGAATCAGTATTGGACAGAAGCAATAGCTACAGCTAACTACTTGCTTAATCGGCTTCCTATCGAACCGATACAAGGTATGACTCCTTACGAAGCATTCACTGGACACAAGCCACACAATGGGCATCTCCGCATATTTGGTTGCATAGCATATGTCCACATACATGATGATCATCGCAGGAAATTGGATGCAAAGTCATGCAAATGCATCATGGTTGGCTACAGTGAAGAAAGCAAAGCATACAAATTGTATGATCCCATCAACCGCAAAGTCATTATCTCCAGAGATGTAATCTTTGATGAGAATCAGAATAGAAAACCTCACCTACACAGGAGATAGAAGCATCGACTTCACAGTCATCTACAGAACAGGTTGATGAAGAAGAGCAAGAATTGCCTGCAACACCCCAAGCAGAGCCACAGTAACTCAGACGGTCTACTAGGGAAAGCAGACCTCCAGCCAGATTGACATATGCTCAGAAAGGCAAAGCAATTCAGGTGGAAACCACCAACTATGCTCTTATGACTACCATCATGGCTACAGAAGAGCCAGTGTACTTCGAAGACGACTTCGAAGACGCAGTAGACTAGCCAGAATGGCAAACTGCTATGAATGAAGAAATGGATGCTTTGTATAAGAATAGTACTTGGGAATTATGCGACCTTCCACCAGGAAAGAAGGCCATAGTTAACAAATGGGTATACAAAGTGAAGTACAGACCAGATGGCAATATTCAGAGATACAAAGCCAGATTAGTCGCAAAAGGATTTGCACAACAATATGGTCAAGACTATGATGAGACTTATGCTCCAGTAGCAAAGATGGATTCCATACGGTTCTTAATATCACTAGCGACACTTAGCAAATGGAATGTGTATCAGCTCGATGTCAAGAATGCATTTCTCAATGGTCACCTAGACGAGGAAGTCTACATGCAACAACCAGCAGGTTATGTTGAACCAGGAAAGGAGAATAAGGTTTGCCACCTCAAGAAAAATCTCTACGGCTTAAAGTAAGTACCAAGAAGTTGGTACAGCAGAATTGACAAGTATTTTGCTGATCTGGGATACATGAAGTCCAATGCAGATCATACTCTCTACTACAAAGTTCAAGGGGAAGACATTACTATTGTACTTTTGTACGTAGATGATCTGATTGTGACAGGAAGCAAGGATAGCTTCATCACTTATCTGCAGAGTTCGACATGAAAGATCTTGGACTTACGCACTATTGTCTTGGAATTGAGTTCTGGAGAGATTCAGATAGCACATTCATGAGTCAGCTCAAGTATGTTGGCAGTCTCCTGAAGAAGTTTCATATGGCAGATTGCAAGATTGCAGCCACTCCCATGGAACAGAGTTTGAAACTTACTAAAGATTTAGAAAAGCCTACAGTCAATGACAGATACTACAGGCAGCTCATCGGATCTCTTATATATCTGACAATCACACGGCCAGATATTTGTTATGCAGTAAGCTCACTAGCACAGTTTATGGCAAATCCAAAACAGTCTCACTGGAATGCAGCCAAAAGAGTCTGGAGATACATAAGAGGTACAAGACAGTTTGGGATAGAATACAGAGGAAGTCATCCACGGTTGCATGGATACTGTGACAGTGACTATGCCGGAGATCATGAGACCAAGAGATCGACACAGGAATATGCATTTTTCCTTGGTCAAGGTGCTATATCATGGTTGTCAAACAAACAGCCAACTGTTTCTTTGTCTTCGACTGAAGCAGAATATAGAGCACTCACTACAGGTGCATGTGAGGCTATATGGCTCAGAAGACTATTGTCAGAAACAGATTACTTTGATGAGTCAAATCCAACAACAATATATTGTGATAATCAATCGGCTCAAGCATTGGCAAAAAATCTAGTATATCACTCCAGGACAAAGCACATTGATGTCAGAGAGCACTTCATCAGAGAAAGAGTGTTACTCGGTGACATCACACTGCAGCATTGTGATAGCAAAGAGAATGTTGTAGACATCTTTACCAAACTACTCGGTAAAGAGCTATTCGAGAAACATCGACTAGCTCTTGGTTTGACGCAGAGGAAGGACATTCCCATTAAAGGGTGTAATGCTCAGTCCTTCTTCGATTTCCCAGAATCATCATCTTGAGGGAAGGCCTACTTCATGATGTTGATCTTGAGGGAAGGTGTTGAGAGTTCACGCTCAACATCATGTGATCATGTGTGCATAGCACCATCACGTGATCATATGTGCATAGTACTAACCTTATAGAGTGCTATCAAGGAAAGGGTTAGATCCCCTAACCCTAACCCTAAAAGGGTTTGTATATATTCTATTTTTTCAACTAAATCTAGTGTACAGTTAGTCATTTGTGGTGTGCTCTCTAGCTGTGCCCTCTCTCCTCATCTCCACTCTTCTCCTCTCCCCTCTTCATATTTTGTCACAGGTATGATTGTTTGACTTGACCTAAGGCTTAGAGACTGACTTACGTAGCTTGTGCCTGACCATAGTCACAAGACGTCCATTTTGTTGTTCGAGGTTTCGACAAGTTTCGTTTCGAATCTTCGGATGAAACGGATAGGTTTCGAAATGATACTTGATATATACAAGGATAGGGGCAGATAAGACATGTTATATTCAAGTTTAGAGTGAACAAAGAGAAATACAAGTGTCAAGTCCTTAGTCAAGACACCCAGTGTCTAGGTAATCCAAAACACAAACACATTCAGAATTCAAGTCTTCTTTCTAAAGTTTCAAATTTAGACCAATTAATATTTATGGAGTCAAAACTTAAAAGCATATTGACATTGGACATTGGATTTTAGCATCTAGATATATGAACATCATTGATTCATTGAAATTTGAATCTAGATATATGAGTCATTACTTTCCAAAATGTCAAGTAAATATAAGTTCCCAAAATAGACATATGAAATAATAAGTTTCCAAAGTGACGAGTTGTAAGCTCAAACTTCAAAGCTCCAAAAATGAGTAGCATGAGTGATAACAAATCATAATTTGAAACTACTGAGTGCTCACTACTCTCTCTACCAAGTTCACTATCACTATTTGCATCTTAATCTGTGGATTCTGTGCCATCGGAACTCTCTTCCTCCTCTACCCTTGCTACCATCTCCTCAAAGGAATCACTACTATGACCACTAGTAGCAAGGGTACGACCACGATCTCGTTGGCGTCTATAACAACGTGGTAAAGATGAACTGCCAATGCTTGCAATCAAGGGTGGTGCACTAGTAGATGCTTGTGCAATAACCCTTGATTGCGAACGTGTGACGCGCCGAAAGCGTGCCTCATCCTCTCGAAGGAAATCATATGCTATATCCTCATCGCTGCGCCTTTGGATGAATGATATATCAATATTCTCCCCTCGAGCCAAGCCTCGCTCAAGCTTTCTTAGAACTTCAGGATCAACCTCTTTCACCTTCCAATGTAACACTTCAGCCCCTTCAGCCCCACTGGTACTTTCTTTGTCTTTGAACTGCTCCAAGAGACGAAGGTTGGCATTTACATAGACTAACCTATCAAGCTGTGATGTGCTCAATCTGTAACATGATACATCACATAAAACATAAATATTTTGAACCAAAACAAGATTGAAAATGCATCTAGATTCTAATTAGTCATGATTTGTAAAATTGGAGAAGACTCAAGACTCAAGAAATGCATCCAACCATTCATAACTTATAAGTTGGATTACCTATTTCTTTTCTTAGTATGGATGTCCGCACATATGCTCCATATGCGCTCAGCTGATCCACTAGTACAATCCTGTGATAAAACTCGAAGAGCTAATCTTTGCAAAGTGGGAGTAAGTCGCCCATTTATCTCCCACCATGATACAACAAATTTCCTTTGCTCTAGACTCATAGCCACGTCTTGCCTGAATTGGCTATGGTCATGAACATAGAGGACAGACTGTCTTTCAATCCTATAAGATGAGTCATGGACATCACTTTATTTATTTTTTTTGCCGAAAAAATAGTGCTGATTATATTACTTCGAAAAAACAAGATACATGGGGTCAGTTTTGCAGATGACGGGGCTGCGTTCTCAAATCGGACGCAGCCCTAAGAGGAAACAAAAAGCTCTCTCTCACGGAGGGATCAGGCGGGTGTGAATAAACAGCCAAAGAGGCGGTGAGTAGCGCCACTGAAGGCCCTGAGAAGTATGCTTGAAGAAGAGGCCTTGCGTATCCCAATCTCGGAGGAAACGTCTCCGCTTCTCCCGGCCAGCCTGGGAATCCCCTTGGATCTGGTCCCACTGGCCTCTGAGCATGTGGATAATCTCGCTCCAGATGTCGGCCATGACCTGAGCAGTCGAAAGAGAGGTACCTCCGAGGATCTGCGCGCAGCGCGAGGTCCAAATGTGCCATCCGACGATGCTGCTAATGATCTCCCAGACTGGCTGCCTCACCTGAGATCCTGTGTCCGCCTCTGCCAAGTGCTGCGGGATGCCCTCAAGCGGCCCCCAAGTCCCCTGTGTGATAAGGAACATAGGGTCCTGCGGGCCTGCCTCGAACAACTAGTGATAGCCAGGTGTGGTGCTGCACCAGCAGAACGCGCCCCAAGCGATCAAACCTAACTCCGGTGCTGCGCGAGTAAGGATCCTGAAGGCCCACCTCCACACGTCCTGGGCGCGAGTACAGCTCCACAGGCAGTGCTTTGGTGACTCCTTGTCCTCATGACAAATCTGACAGAGTCCATCCTGACCAATCTGCCGCAACCAGCTCCCCACTGGAAGACCCTTGTGGGCGAGTAGCCAAAGGAAGTAGGAAATCTTCCGGGGCCGCCAGCTCTCCCACAAGGCCTTCCAGAAGGCCTGCAAAAATAGCCTGGAAATACCCTGAGAATACCAACTGGGCCGCTGGGTGGGCGGTCTGCTCTGCATCCTCCCGAGAACGCTCCTGCCCAGTTTCGTGTTGTAAGCGAAGAAAGGGGTCGGCCCCTGGTCTGCCACAACCTCTGGCCATCTCCACTCTCCTGGGTCCCAATCAAGCTCTGACAGGGCCCGCCCCTCCCAAAGCCAAAGGCGCCATGACTGCAGCTGATCTTGCTCTATACGACAAGGCCTACGACACGGACCCTCTGCCACGAGAGAAGGGGGTCGATGAGCGCACCCTCACTCCTGAGTCGGCCGTCCCCCAAAACGGCGAAGGAGACAGAGGTGTTGTCCAGCCGGCCTGCAACAACCAGTGGGATGCCACGAGGGGTGAACTGTCCAAGCCAACGGGCATCACCAGGCATGAGGATCTGAATCTCGGGTGGAACCAACCAATCGGCAGGAATCGCTCCATCTATCTCTGTGCGCCTCGCTTGAGCTCCACGGACACCTCCGGCTGCGGCTGCTAGAGCAACGGTCTCCAAGTGTCTATAAGTGTCCCTCCAAACTCGAAGGGATCGGGCAGGCCCCCGCATCCAGCCGTCCCACGGGATATGTGACCTCTCCCCCAGCTGAAGGCCCAAGGCATCTCTGACCAGATCGTTCCAGATGAGCGGCTGGCGGTCGATCTCCTCCTGACTGCTAGGAGGCGACTGAGACAGAGTCGCCTCCAAACCGTGAGCAGGCTACGAATGAGCGGGGAGCGGGGGTGGGTAAGCGGTGCAGAGGTGAAGATCCATCTGAGGGACGGTAGCCACTCTCCTCCTCGGCGCGAGGTACAAGAACTGATCCCCTGCTGAAGTAACATCTTCCACGTTTGCCCCCCCGGGGTCAAACCGCGGATAACTAACTTGCCCAGCAGGGCCTGACTCTGAAGCTCAGGATCAATGACCCCCAAGCCACCCTCAACCTGCGGAAGAATGACTGTGCCAGGCTACCCTGGCTCTGGTATCTCTGAGACCATCCCCCCCAGACCATAGGAAATTCCGGACCATCCTCCTGAGCTGTGCCACGCAGGATCTCGAGAAGCACCAACAAGAGGCCACATACCAGGCCGTGGCCAGGAGAACTTGGTTGACTACAAGAGCACGACCTGCAAGAGAGAGCTTAGCAGTGCTCGACAAAGGACAAGTTTAGGCTTTGCTAAACCACTCTAAGAAATCTTTGTCCTATAAGGTTTCTAGCTCAAAGCATCCAAAGAGCTCCAAGCCAATTCTTCTTTTCTGGTTTATCTCCCATCTCTAATTTTCAAGTCGTCTCAAAGGGAAGCCACTATGGCTAAGGGAAGGCTAAAATGGCAACCGGAAAGTAGACATAGCCAACTTCCAAGTATTTCCAACCTAGCCAATAAGTAAATGAGAAGGATGATGAGTGGCATCAACACGTACTGTGATGGCCATGACAAAACCAAAAGAAAGTTTCCATCTTTAAAGAGGTGTTAGCTCTTCTACTGCAGCAGCATTTTCTCGTGAGGGGATGTGTATCCAGTTTGCTTCATTACATGGTGATCAAGCATGTGCACTTTTGATACAATGGGCTTATAGCAAAAGAGGCCTATTGTTTCTTTCCTCCTTGTGAGGTTCATCTTGTAAAGTTGAGTTACTTGAAAAATAAGGCCATGCATATTCAGCTAACCTCTGTTTGAGACCAGCCCCTCTGTAAGTGGTTGCTATTTTCTTTTGAATGCAGAGCTTTCAGCCAGATTGGAAGCCTGTCTAATCTTGTAGTTTGGATCTCGTGCATTTTTACGAATTTCTTGTTTTGGTTATTATAAAATGGACCCCAAGACCTCCTCTTGGTCGGTAATGATGTGACCCTCTGTTGTCCTAAGACTCCGGAGCTGGTCACCTGCTGCCCTCTGACTATGCGTCCTGAAGAACTCTTTGCTCATCCGGTCGCCCTTCCGAGCCCAGTAAGAGAGGGAGGCGTGATAAGAAAACTCTGAGCGACGTTGGAGAGTCTCCTCAAGAAGGGCACTGGCTCGAAGGGCCTGGATCCGAAGCTCCTCCGAACCCGGAGCTGCCTGCTGGAGCCGCTGAATGCAGGCGAGGTCCCTACGAAGAGCTCTCTCTCTGCCCCACCACTCTTGGCGAATCTGAAGGGCTGCAAGCTGGCAAATCTGGTTGGACTCCTGCAGAGCCTGCGCCACCGACTCTACCAGATCCACGCACTCGCCCCAATCTCTGTCCCAAAGGCTACCGATACTACTGCGCACCTCCTCCCTAGAGAAGATGGAATCAGGAATCCTGCACGAACGGGGAGGAAGGGATTGAGCTGCCGAGTCTAGTGACAAGAGCACTGGCGCGTGGTCGGAGAGTGTCGTCCTTGGCACTACACCCACCTGACCACCTCTGCTGATGGCCCAATCACTGACATAAAATCTGTCCAATCTCTCCAGGACTCTGCCCCCTTCCCTGCGGAAACCCCACGAGAAGTCCAAGCTCCCGTGCCATCGGCGGAAGGACGGGTCTCTCCAGCTATCCCTACCTCCTGTCGCGAAGAGAAAGGAGTCCCAAGCGGACTGCTCTGCGTGAGCTATACCTGTAAACTCTGGTCCTCTGCCCTGCTGGTCCTCCAAAGTCTCCAGATTGTTGAAGTCACCTCCAACAATCCACGAATCCATGTCTGGGAGAATATCTGTGAGTGTCCTCCAAAAGGTGGCTCTGCGTCGGAGGTCTGTGGGTGCATAGATGTTGAGGATTCCTATTTTGGAACCCTCCAACTCTAGGCCAACCCAAAGTGCACGGCCTGGGATCAACGTACCATGGCCAAAAACTCCCTGGGCAATCGACTCGCAAACGGAAGTGCAGACACCGCCACTCCTCTCCTGTGCACCGATCGAGGGCTCCCAATAAGTGTAAGAGCGTCCAGGGAGGATCTTCCCACAGCTACGGGTATGAGCCATTGAAAGCTTATGCTCCTGGAGCAGGAGTATATCCAAGCGACCAATCACTGCTGGTTGAAGTTCCTGTCTCAAGATGAGCTTCCTAGGACCACGGGTGCCAGAAGAATGAAACCCGTTCACGTTCCAGGAGATAAGGTGTAAGCTCATGATGAGGACTGGTAGGCTGCAAACAACTGTGTGCTCGCGGCCGAGGTCGATGAAGAGGCTAGTAGTTTGGGATGAAGGCGCTGACGCTTCTGTGAGGGTTTGGAGGGGGAGGCGGGGTCATCCTGCCCGTTCTTCAAAACTTTTAGCAGAGGCGTGAGGCCTTTGGTGCCATGGATAAACGCTTTCTCGAGCCAACTCGAGATCTCTGAGGTAGTCATCCCGTAGAAGGCGCGAAGTTTCTGTGGTATCCAGGGTTTGACATCCTGGGGGAGGGGCCACGACAGAGGGGGCCTGAGGATCACAATCAATCTGAAACGCTTGGTGGCGCATCGCCACCGCAGGCGCACGTCACCCTCGGACCACTGAGTCTCGAGAAGCTGTCCACCCGTCGGGCCTATCCAGGAGCAAATCTGAGCGTGCGTCTGCTCTCTGAGAGCCTCCTAGACCGAGTCGTCTGTCCAAATCTCGGTACCGTCGCTGAGAAAAGTGAAAGCGAAGCTGGGGCCATCCCTCGGGGCCAAGGTTGTGATCTTCCCATCCGCCCCTTTACGGAGCAGGAAGATACTGATGTCGAGGCAAGCTGGGAAAGTCCCGAGGTCGGCCACATCCAAGTAATCCCAGGGACCGGACCTGAAGAAGTCGCGAGGGAGCTCTCTCTCCTGGAGTTAAGGCCCGCCAGAATCTGCAACTGAGGGGGCCGGACTAGCAGATAAGGAAGGCTGCTCCAGGGGTGGTGCAGTCTCGGGGTGCCCTACCTGTGGTGAGGAAGGGGAAGGAGGCTGTGGGGTAGGAGACACAGACTCCACGGAAGCGACTAGTGGGGGGGCCGGAGGTGGGGGAGTGGGGGCTACACGCGGTTGAGAGACCACCGGTGAAGCTGACATTGCGGAAGAGCTGAGAGGGGCGGGGGAGGAGGGATGGGGCTGGGGTTGGGACTGAGGCTGAAGAGGAAGAGGCGGGGGTTGAAGAGGAAGAGGCGGGGTTGATGCTGAGGGATGGAAGAAGGGGACTGCGGCTGAGGTAGGGGTTGGGGCTGGGTGGGGGGGAGCTGGGGATCAGGAGAGAGGGGGACCTGAGGCTGCGAAGGGCGGGTTACAGATGAAGAGGAAGCTCTCCCTAGACCCTGGGGCGGCTGCCTGTCAGGTCGCTGAGGCACTGCTGCAGGCTGGGTAACCTCTGCCTCCTTGCCTTTGTCAGAAGTCTTCTTATTCTTTCCTCTTTTTCTTCTGACCTCGGTCCAGCCGCCAGCCACCTCTGGACCGGGCTCCGGCTGCCTCTGCTCAGCGTGACGTGGCTGCCTGGAGGGAGGGGGGGGGGGCGGGGGGGGCCGAGACGGGTTGGAGAAGCGTGGACAAGCAGCAGCCAGGTGCCCAAAGCCATGACACCTCAGGCACTGGCCTGGCTGCCCTGTGACTACCATGCTCTGAGTAATGCTGCCAGCATCTGTCACAATCTCAATCACTGCAAGGAGGGACGCAGGATCTGCCACAGCCACACGGACTCTGGGAGCTCCTGCCGCAGCAACCGCGTCGACAAAAGTGTCATGCATCACCCAGCCAAAGTGGGAACCTAGGTCCCTGACTATTGGCCGCAACTCAGTAGCAAGGCCTGGAAATACTAGCGTCACTGGGTGGCGAGGTATGCGGAAACGAGCATCAAAGTCCGCTGCGCTGAATCCTCGGTACCAAGGGACTATCATGATGATCTTTCCATCCACAGATGTGGGGGAACCAGCAATCAGGTTGCTCGCAGCTTTCGCAGTGGAGAGTTTAAGCCAGAAGATGCCCCTTCCCATAAGGGCCACCTCCTCGATGTGGCTATCCTCTAGCATAAGAGTGGATTGAAGCCAATCCCTGATGGTTGGTCTGGAGGGAGAGTGTCCAATGACTCTGCCATAGACTGAAGTGTGGGCAAAGTCATTGGCAACCTGTTGTACCCGGGACGACTGTTGCTCTGTCAAGATCACACGGTAGGCTTCTGGAGAGGGGGGGTCCGGATGGGCCTCCGGTTTCGGGCAGGGAGCCGCCATACCGCCAAGACAGACTGCGAGACCTCCGATGAGGAAGAGGCTGCCACCAAAAAGGGGAGGGGGCTAGACGAGGGATGGAGCCTGGGTGTGGAAGAGGAAGAGGCGAGGCGAGGCGACGACGGAACGGTGGCGAGGCGGGGCTGCGGTGGGTAGTGGCGAGGCGAGGCGGGGCAGAGGAGGAGGTGAGGCGAGGCGAGGCGGGACGAGGCGGGCGGGATGTGGCGGGTGAGGTGAGGTGGAAGCGGAGGAGGCGGGGCGAGGCGAGGCGAGGCGGAAGAAGAGGGGGCGATGGCGAGGCGAGGCGGTGGGTATAGGGCGGAGGCGAAGGCGAGGGCGAGGGCAAAGGCGAGGGCGAAGGCGAGGGCGTGGCGAAGGGAAGGGCGAGGCGACGGCGAGGCTGGGCGGAAGCGAAGGCGGTGGCGAGGCGATGCGACGGGCGAGGGGCGCGAGGCGAGGCGAAAAGGAAGGTAGGGAGGTAGAGGCTATGGCGAGGGGAGAAGGCTCGCAGGAGCAGCGTTCATGGACATCACTTTAGTGTTAGATAGGAATTAGGATAATGATTCATGAAGTAGACTTTAAAGGCATGCATGCCAGAGTCAAAAGAGGTTGCAAGTAAAAGCTAATTGATCGTACAATATACTAGAATCAAGAATCAAGATACTTAGAAGTTAGTACTCACATTCCTTGCTCTTCAGAGGGGATAACCGTATCGACATAGGATGTCCATCCATTCATAAGAACAATATTGGACCAATGACTTTCCTGCTTGTACAATGGATGCACCATGTAGGAAACAATATGGATTGGTTTATGAAACCAGTTCCATCTTTTTGTCCATATGGCACGAAGATCATCCACCCTGTAAATTGCAATATATTAAATTTCAATACTATGTATAAATAAACATTCTCTAAATTCTATGTAGTAGCTCATGAGTCATGATAGAATCATCAAAGAGTTCGCATACCTATGACTTTAGAGAGATCTACAGTTGAGCATACTCTCTTTAAGCTTTTGCATGTAGTGATAAAGATGACTCATTGTACTTCCCTCATGGTCGAGGCTAAGCATCATTGAATATAAAAAAACACAATTGGGTTTACCTAGTTGGGGGGGGGGGGGGGAGCAGCCTCATTCTCCTCCAGTCGGGTGCTGGTGTACTTGTCTCTCTCTCTCTTTTATTGTCCTGTTGTTATGTGGCATGAATGCATTTAAAGTTGTGGTATTTTTATGTGGAATTTATAAAAGTTCTAAAATTCTAAGTTTATCAAGTTATTGGACTGAAAATCATGCTTCCGTGTAAGCACGACTCTTACAGTTCATGAGAGAGATGTAGAACCCGCAATAGATATATTTCTGTCCAAGAGACCTCCTTGCTGCCCTGATGTGCAGCCAAGGGTGAGGCCCAAGCTTCTCCTGACTCCCGTTCTCCTTGCTGCCCTAGAAGACAGCCAAGGGTCTTGATTCCTGTGGGCTCTTTGTCTGCTGCTAATGCGCCACCTCCCTTGTCCTTGAACTGGTTCCTGAGGCAGGCCTCCTGCAGCTCCAATTTGCTCCTTGCTTGGATCCCTAATCAGTGAGTTGTGAGACCCCAAGTGGGCTCCTTTTAGAGGCCCTCAAGGGCCAAAACTGGTCGACGTGCAGCCCCATAATAACTGACCCAGCCAGTTTGTAAACCCAACTAGGCTGGTCTGTTACACTGACCTGTGGGCACCTTTTTGCTGCCCTAACAGATCCGCCTGGTCACGTGGCAGGCAGACACTAGCCCAGGCCATCCTGTGCCCAAGTTGGTGTTTATACCAGGCCGTATGCAGGCCATTACTGCTCCAAACAGGCACAGACCTGCTCTGTCTATCCTTGCACTGTTCTGGACATGTCCAGCCCTGCTCATGCTCTGTACAGGCACCTGCAAGCATCCACACAGTAGGCGCATCTGTGCTATACATTCGCGTCAGGGTCCCATGATCTGAACATCTCTTCTCCTGCGCAAATCTGCTCTGTATACCTCCTGACATACACACGTCTGAGCTGTACCAGATCTGTCCTCCATAAGAGCTCCATCCTGCCAGGTATGTTCTGCCCACATGGCAGCTTGTGTGCTCCCATGTGGTAGCCACTTTTCATGTCTTTTCTCTGTGTGTGCCAATGTGCTTTTCCAACAAGGTAAGGATGTGGGTGTGCTTACACTTGATTCTTCTAGGCATGCAAACTTTGAGGATAAATTTTTCGAGGCGGAGGTGAGTATCCAGCATTGTATGGTCTCCCTAAAGGAAGAAGATATGGAAGACCACACAGACGATAACAAAGGATGCCAAAGTAAACTTACACACAATGACAAGGAGCAGCTTGTGCAGCATCAACAAGATATGTATGACAGATTCAATCCTGAAGCTACATCACAACGCATTCAAGAGCATGACAATAGGGACTATGGCCACAACTTTCACATACCTAAATCCCTTTACTACTGCTCACTAGGTGAGTATACCCGGGAGTTAACCCAGAGCAAAAGATATAACCAATACAACATCATAATCGAAGGATCACATAGTAAGGCAACTTGAAACAGTACGCCAACTTCAATTCTGCTGTTGGAGAGCTTCAGGGATTCTATTTTTGTAGAGAGATTGATAACTTTGGCAATGGATAGGAAAAATCGTGAGAAAGAGATAAATTCTGTTTTACTGCCTTCTCTATATGCTGAGGATATTGCAAAAACTTTTGTTCTACTAGTAGCAAGTGCAGATGATACTGCTTTGGACATTCAAATGAGCTTGCCTTGTTCTTGGCTAGGGCTGTGGTAGATGACAGTCTGGCTCCTTTAGACCTTCAGGAAATCAATGAAGAACTCAAGCATGAGTCACTTGGAAGTCACTCTACCAAGGCAGGCCTTTCCGCTTGACATGCAGGGGGATGTTGGGGTGGTAATTCTGGTTTGGCCATGGATGATACCAAAGCATGTGTGACGATGCAAGTCTCTTTACTGAGTTCACTCCCAGATGATTCTAAGAATTTAGAAAAGATTGGTATAGAAACATGTCAGCATATGCTTTTCAAAGTTGGAAATACTGCACTGAAACCTGCCTTCAAGGAGGATTCATTTTTGTCGAATGAAGGCAGGCAGTAAGGGATCTATGGGCAAATTTATGCAACATATAGGGTTTTTAGGGATGCAGTTTTACAAAGGGATATTTTTGCATCCAGTTGGGCATCAAGCACTGGTTTTCTCCTCTTTGAAAGAACAAGGAGTGTCTGCTGATATGCAAAACGCTGGCAAAGAATATTGGGAGGAAGGAGGGTTTAGAGTGCTGAAGACCTTACATCTTGAGTTTTATATCTGTACATTTAGCTCTCGAGCACATCTCATATGCCAAGCTCTAGAAGTCAAGGAACCAGGTTGCTTGTTTAAAGACCTCATGCTGTTCATGTGGGATTTCTACCTTGGCACAGTAAGAAATAACGATGGTAAATTCCTTGTACAGTTCCAATATGAAGGAGAGGAATACTGTGACCAGCCTAGTACCAATCAGGAACGAAGTACTTAAAAAGGATGCAGGATCATCAAGTGACAATGCTATTCAAGCAGGGGATCCGGCTGGAATTCAGTCTGCTACAGCCATTGTGCTCCCATCAAAGTAAAGATGCTTCTGGAGCCCAAATACAGCAGCTATAATGAGAATGATTTCTCCCCCTTACTCTCTCTTCTGCTCTTCTATCCCCTTTCTCTAATCTGCCCCTACCCCCTTTTCTACATAAAATGTGTTACACTCTTTCATTTGAGGTTCACAATGTTGTTTTTGCATCATGTTTATATGCAATAACCTCAAGAGCATGGTTTTCACATGTTGTCGGCCTTCAATTGTGTCTGAATAAGATATTAATTTCTGGTACAGGTATAATGGGATATGTGGCATGGTGACAAAACTGGTCAGTATATTGAAGAAATTGGATTCTATGGACCCTTTTCGGATAAAAATGACGGAGCAGCTACTGGAAAAATTGTAAGGTTGATGCTTGTGATCTAAAAAGGGGAGGAACTCTAGGTTTGCATTCTTTTCTTTTTTTAATACACGATGACTAATTTTGAAACATCAATGTTCTGCTGTCAATTTGCAGGTATTCAATGGGTGTAATTCCGAGCAAGAAAAGCTTGGCTCTTTGTGATAAATTGTCAGTGTCTTCTTTCTGTAGGTGAGTTATCTACAATTCTGTTTGGATGTGTTTAGACTGGATAATGATTTGGTCATATGCTTCATCATTTCACTTCCGATTTTTTGCTGTATGCAGAAGGAGGTTGGCTGTAGTGATTGTGAGGCTTCGCTTGGCTGAACATCTTCAGGAGGCTGTCACATTCATTGAACAAGGACGTATCCTTTTAATGTGAGAAGGGTTTTTCGTACCCTGATTTTGCTCTTCCTTTTAGTTGTATTAAGAATTATAAGCCTGAACTATTTTAAACTTTCCTTAATGTTTAATTTAGATGTTAGAATTGGACCGGAGACTGTGACAGATCCTGCTTTTCTTGTTACTCGGAACATGGAGGATCTTGTTACATGGGTGGACACTTCAAAAATTAGAAGGAAGGTGTTGCAGTACAATGATCGGCTTGATGATTACGATCTACTGAACTAGTAGCACATTCTCTTTTGTAGACCATGGGAATGAGCCAACACTTGGGTCAACCTTTCCTTCATGCCTGGTGAAACAGAAGTTTCTTTCTTGTGTTACACTTAAGAAAGGAAAAACCTTATTGCTGCCTTTCATTTCAATTTGGAAGGACTTTTAGCATTGCCAGACATCAAGCCCTTAAATGGTAATTCTGTGTATTGATATGAGAGCTTAGATAATAATCCAGAAGAGGCTTATCAGGAGCCGTTTGAGATGCATCAACTATTACAATCTCTGGCAAATCTTGTGGCCTGAATGCATCTGAAGACAAAATGGTTGGGCTTCCTTAGTATACTGGTTGTGCATTCTTGATCAACAATATCTGTCTGACAATGTTTTCTGTTTTACATGTGCTTCCTAATGTCCTTGACTGAGAGAGATTGAGCAGGGTAGGAAATATTGTCATGTTCTCATTGCTTATGTTAGTCTCATAATGAAGAGGTTACTCTTTCTTCCTTTTCCCCCCTAAAACAAGTACAAAAGTGGCTGCTTAAGTTTTTCATACAATCATAGTGCTTGCCTCCACTCCTTTGGAAAGGACAGAAAATGTAGGAAGGTAAGGTGCACCTTTTTTTGATATGGCATGCACAGTATTATACCTCATTATATATAGGATTATGTATATATCCCCCCCCTTCCCTGAAAACTGAAGCTAATGTGATTTCCCTGGCCCGAAGATCATGCATGGGAACTGTGTAGCTAAACTAGCCTCCAGCTAGATCTAGTTCACAGCCTAGTAAAGTAGAAATGGCAGCAAATGAATGCAAAGATAAAGGACAGCATATAGGTTGCGGAAATTCATGAGCTGAACCATCAAAGTACCTGGATTTGTGTGTAGATCCATAGCTAGTGAGGGGCTACACCAGCAACAGCGCGAGGAAGGGAGATTCCTAGGCTAGGAGTAAACATTCTAGTTTAGCTGAGAGCTAGTTAAGCTCAGCTGCAAATGAATGATCACAAGATTGCATTAAGAATGAATTCAGTACATAGTACAGCAGAGCCCCCTTTTATAGGTGTGGGCCTGGCATCAATTACAAGTCTATTTATGGGATGGCCAGCCTGTGATGCCATGTGGCAACTTATGGTTCCCCTTACTAAAAGAACTCTTTATTTACAAGCCATTTAAAGGCCCACCATTCTAAAAGCTAACTAAGTAAATTTACCCTTTGTTACAGTCACTCGGGCCCAAAACAAATTTGCCCTCAAATTTGCAATGGCTGTAACAAGGAATTACAATGATAGAAATGGGAAAGTAACTAATATCTGGTCAAAACATGTTGTGACAGCAAGTCCAAATGACACAATCATCTCTGATACATGTGGGTCTGCAACAACAATGATGGGGGTATAGAGAGCATTGCAATAAGTGTAGGATTGAGATTCCAGAGAATCCATCCATCAGGCTGAGGCTCAAATCTGTGAAGAGATCAGCTGAGTAGATGTGGATACTTTTCACTATCGATGATGGCTGCCATGATGACTACTCATCAGGTAAGCCCCTCCATTTAATGTAATATTCAGCATAAGATGTGTTTTCGAGTATCTCGTCCCTGAATCCAATAATTCTCAGGTATGTACTGAATTTGATCTTGCTCATATTGGAGGAAGCTCCTCTAAAATCTGATCAGTTGGACCCAAGTGCTTCTTTAAAAGGGAAATGTGAGATAATCATGTATCTTTGAGGAAGAGGGCAATTCCAGTCTTTAAGCCACTTCACCAATTTTTTGCAACACTTTGTAGGGATTGTAATACCTGTGAGTCAATTTAAGATTGGTATTCCTTCAGTGAGGCATATCTTGACTTATGATGTTGAGAAAAACATAATCCCCAACTTCAAATTCAAGCTCTTTCCTATGAGTATCAGCATAAGTCTTCATACGTGCTTGGGCTTTCATCATGTGGTCTTTGCACTGTTGAAGTAGGGCTGTCGTACGAGCTACATTCTGAATGGCCTGTTGATTGGACATGGTGCCATCAGGAATAGTGGAAGGGACATGAATTTTGTTCTCATACAGTGCCTCAAATAGGCTCATCCCTATGAAGTATGCTTGGTACTGTTACAGCAGAATTCAGCCAAGTGAAGCCATTTATCCTATGTGGTTTGAGTGCCAAAACAACAATGTCTGAGATATCCCGCAAGCCACCTATTGGCCCTTTCAGTGTGGATGGTCAACCATGCTTGGGTGAAGAGAGTGATGGCTTTAACAATTTTTGCCAAAACTGACCCATAAATTTAGTACTATTTCTTGAGGCCACCAGAGAAGTTGAGTATTGTGTCTTTGTGGGTATAAAATGTGATGCCTTGGCAAGCCTATCCACAACCACAAAGATGCTATTCCACCCCTTTGTTGTCGCTGGTAATCTAGTTATAAAGTCCATAGAAATGTGGGTCCATTTGCCCTTAGAGATGGGAAGAGGTTGAAGCAAGCCAACTAGTTTGAGATTTGATTCCCTATTTTGCTGACAGGGTTTGCATGCTCAGACAATTAATATTCATCTCTCTATCATGCCTTCCATATAAAACTGTCTGACCTTTTCATAAGCCTAAACAGTCCAATGTGACCAGCCATGAGAGAAGAATGCATCTCTTGAAGGACGAGCAAGTTATAGGCAGAATTGTCTATAAGAAAAATTCTCCCTTTATACCACAATAAATCATTAGACAACTTATGGTGAGGATGGTCTTCACATGAAGGATTTTGTAAGTCTTGGAACGTGACCGCAGCTTCATTAATTGAGAGATACTCTTCTTGAATACCATGTATCCACTCCTTATCTTTAACCTATTAACCACGGACACAAGGGGATAAAAAATGAGGACACATGGTAGCTTGGAGGAGAAGAGCTTGCCACGTGTCACAAAGAAGGAGCTCTTGGATGGAGGCTTGGATAGGGGAGGAGCCGGAAAGACAAGAGGAAGGCTTTCAGTGGAGAGGAGGTGGAAAGACAAGAGGCAACTTTGGGAGGAAGGAGAAGATAGAAGGTCAATGGAATGGAGGGGATGGAAGTTCTCCTTTGGGAGGAAGGAGGAGATGGAAGGTAAATGGAATGAAAGGAGGAGATGGCAGCACAGCCATGGGTTAAGACTTAGCCAAAATTTCAAAAGGTAATCCAAGTATGCAAGGTGAATTGATTAGCAATTTAAGAATCGATCAATGCATGTGCCAAAAGGAGCTTCTCTCTCTCTCTCTCTCTCTCTCTATATGTGTGTGTGTGTGTGTGAAGAGGGAGTAGTGTGTGTGTTTGGTATGAGAGAGAGATCCTGTGCTAGCCCTCGTGCTCTCACGTTGCAGTTGCTTGTTTCTCCCTCAGTTTGACGCCCTTGAGGTTCCATTTGACGCTCGTTTTGTGTCAGTACGCTCTATTAGAAAATTCACAAAAAAAATAAAAAATAAAAAATAATCATACTGTCAAAAATTCGTACGATTTTGACCGTATGGCCAGGAAAAATTCGTACAGTTTTGTCTTGTCCGTATAGTCCGTACAGTTTTGTTCGTATAGTCGGGTAAAATCCGTACAGTTTTGTTGTTAGAAAATGCGAACTTTTTTTTTTGTACTGTTAAAAATTCATACGATTTTATCTGTACAGCTAGAAAAAATCAGTACAGTTCATGCAATTTTGCCCGTACAGTTGGGAAAAATCCTTATAGTTTTGATATCAAAAAATTCGAAAAAAAATAAAAAATAAAATAAAATCGTAATGTCAAAAATTCGTACGATTTCGTCCGTACAGCTAGAAAAAATATGTACAGTTTTGTACCTGATGTGCTTTCCTCCTTGTAAAGTGTTGTTGCTTCCAAGTCTTTTCCTTAACTCGAATGGCGGATTATTCCTATGAGAAAACCTTTCACAAAGACAAGTCGGTTTTCAACAAGAAACAAAAACAGGTGATGGATTCAGATGATTCCTTTCATGACTCTGCTGAGGCTCGACTTGTTTATGAGGTTATGCATGAAGGGTTTGAAGACACCCACAAAGGTTCAAAAGATCCACTTCCCACCACTGGCATTATGGCGGAAGTGGATGATATATTTGATCCAGTTAAGGAGTATGCAAAGCATGCCATTATAATTTTTTTCCTAGGATGGATGCCTGCTGCAGTAGATGTTGGGAATTCTGTCTGATGCTTAGCAAGCTTTGGAACTTGAACATCCCTTCATTGAAAGGGAATTGTTTGATGTACTGAGATCCTGTGGCAGATGGAAATCTCCAGGATGGGATGGTCTCACTGTTGAGTTCTTTCTTGCATTCTTGGATCTTGTTAAATTCACATTGTTGCAAATGGTAAATACAGCATGGCAAAATTAGCAGATGCCTGTGTCATGGAAAAAGGGTCCTCTCAAGCTGATTCCAAAGAAGCAGCTATATGATTCACTTGGTGATTGGAGGCCAATCATGCTCATGCCAGTCATTTACAAGATCATTGCCAAAATGGTGGTTGACCGGATTAAAGGTTATTTGCATGATGGGTTGCATCTCTCCCAATATGGCTTTGTTCCACGTCACCATATCACAGATAACATTGCCAATGCTTATATTGGGATTGAATATGCCAAATACATGCAGCAGGATATTATACTCTTGTAGGTAGATATTGCAAAAGCCTTTGACACCGTTCAATGGGATTTCATCTTGCAAACTATGCGAGCTTTGGGGTTTGGACAAAAAATACAGTAGGTTATTTACTGGCTTTACAGAGATAGCAATGCGGCTTGCATTCTTTCTCAGGATATCTCTGATGAGTGGACTCTTCTTTGTTCAATCCGTCAAGGATGCCCTCTCAGTGCTTTACTGTATGCCATTGCTACTCATCCTATGCTGCAATATATTGATCATCTTGTGGCTATATGATCACTTCATGGCTTGGAATTGGATGCTAATCGCAGCATGGTTGCTCAAGCTTATGCTGATGATTCTTTCTTTACCCCGAAGAATATGCCACATGATCTTGGTGTCTTGATGCAGGCCCTCTCTGTTTATGGTTTGGCAACTGGTCTTCATGTTAATTTTCAGAAGTCTAAGCTGTTCCCTTTGCATATCAAAGACTGGCATAGTCTATTATGGCATGGAAATATCATTCCACCCACTCAGTTTGTTTGTCATCTTGGTTACCCTTTGGGGTGGGAACTCACTCATCGACAACAAACTGATTGGGTTTTGGCTAAGCTTCGAAAAAAGCTTGAGTATTGGAAACTGGCAACCTGGCCTTTGCACATTCGTCTTCGAATAGTGTAGTCCATCCTTGTGGCATATATTCAATTTGACTTGCCATTGATCATGTTCACTAAGGCAGATCTTACATCTTTCATGTTTGTCTTTATGGAAATCTTATGGCGATCCGAACATGGCAGAAAAAGTCATAGGCTGCTTTCGATGCATCACATTTGTTCTCCCAAGATGCATGATGGGTTGAACATCATGGATATTCATGTGCATATTCTTACCCACAGGGGGAAAATATTGCTGCAAAAAAAAAGTGTGTTCGGGGGCGAGGGGGTGGCACTTGCTATATGCACACACATATATATATACACGTGTGTGTGTATATGCACATATATATATACATTTGTGTATCACATATGTGCACACTTGCTCAAGTGTATGTATGCTATGAGAGAGAAATAAATATCAATAGATAGATAGATAGATAGATAGAAAGAGAGAGAGAGAGAGAGAGAGAGAGAGAGAGAGAGAGAGAGAGAGAGTCCTCATCACAATGATGTACAAAAGAACACAATGATATAAAAGAAAGTGTTAAAGCCTCCAAAGCCATATATAGAAAGATCCACATAGAGCTCCCCTAATAAGTTGAATTGTGTTTGTTGAGTATAGAGCAAAGACAACAAATCCAAAAAGATACAATAGATCTACATAGAGCTCTCCCAATAAATTGAATTGCATTTGTTGAGTAAATTGGGTTACATGAGACTTGAATTTTTGTTTATTGAATTTTTAAGATCCCACCTTGAGACCCAACAGAGCAAGTCTCTAAGCTATCCGTAGATGGGTGATGCAACTCGTACCCTCTGTGATAAAACTCAAAGTGCATGCCCACGTGTTGTTTCTTCTAAGAAGGTACACCAGCTCAGAGGTTTTCTTGGTCTTGCTTCCTTTTATAGGATATTTATTGAGCATTTTCTAAGATTGATGCACCACTCACTGACCTACTCAAGAAGGATTCCTATGTATGAACATCAAATGCAAAAAAGAGTTTCTAGCAATTAAAGATTGCCCTTTCCTCAACTCTTATATTGGTATGCCATGATTTTCCCCCCCCTTCACTATTGAAGTGATGCAAGTGGGAGAGGCATTGGTAGAAACCTTAAGCAGCATCATGAAGTTACTGCCTTCTTTGAAAGTAAAAGAGGTCACTTAAGCAGTCTCATGGAGTTAGAAAGTTAGATGCTAAAGAGGTCACTTACATATATGATCAAGAGATGTTGGTCATACTCCATGCCATACAGAAGTGATAGCATTATGTCTATGGTGGTTAGTTCAAGGTAAAGACAAATCACAGGACTCTTAACTATTTCCTGCCACAAAATAATCTCTCTCCAAACAAAGGAGATGGCTTTCTATAGTTCAAAATTATGATTTTGATATTGAGTTTAAGGCCAAAAGGACAATAATTGAGGTTGTTTGTGACCCTTCAAAAGTACCTCCTTACCTTCATGGAAGAACCTCATAAACATGTGATTGAAATCCATAGTAATCTCTCCAAGTGCTCTCAACCATTCATAGCAAAGTAGAATGTCTATTGGCCCCATATCCAAAGCAAACAAGTCTCCTTGGAAGGTATAATTTGGGAACAATTGAATTGGGTGGCTTGATAGCAATATCCACTAATGGAGTGCTCCCCATTGGCTACTTGAACTTGCAGGCCATGCTCAACCTGTGTGGGGTGTAGTTTAATAGGTTGGACATTGTCAACCAATATGTGAACTGGTCTGTCGTTGATGGCCCCTTTTAGCCGAAGTGTTTGGGCGCTTTGGAAACCCATAAATGCCTCTAGAGAAATGTTATAGATCTCAAATTGGGTGTTCTAGAACACATTTTCATCATCCACACGAGTTGCCTTGAGGTTCTCTATCATTCTCCATGTTATAATCAAGAATGTCCACATTCCATGATTGATGTGCTCTTTGGCAATTAGGTTGGCAGTCACCACTTATCTGGGGTTTCCCAAGGTAGAAATTAGGGGAGATTTGGGGTCAAAAAGGGCCCTTTACTTAAGGAGGTAATGAGATCACTATGTAGGAAACTAGAAATGCCTCTCATTGGTGGAGAGACTTGCCTTGGTCCCCACATATTGCCACTAGGTCCCCTCTTGTCCCCCCCACTCCCCCTCACTTGTCCTTTTGTGCCCCACCTCATTTTTCCTTTTGTGCATCACTTCCAGCCCCTCTCTTGTTCAACTACTCCCTTCTCTTGGTCAATTGCATCACTTTTTCCCTCCAAAAAATTGACTTTTTGGGAAAATTATCCAAAACACCCAAAACTCTTCCAAAAGCTCTCCCAAACCACTCCCTTGCACCCAAGCCCTCTACCAAGGTACAAACTACTCTTCCTCTTCTTCCAAAGTGAGGCCTGAAGGGCCTCTTTCTCCTCTTGGTATCCTCTCCATTTCAACATGGTGAAGCATTCCCCATCTTCTAAACCAAAGGTATCTCTTATTTGCCACAACTTGAAGGCTGCTAATGGTGTTTGGACTCCTCAAGGGTTCAAGATCATGTCTTGGGTTACAATGCAACCATCAGCAACAATAGCTCCACACAAGGTTCTTAGGAAGGACAAAGGCAACAAACAGAAGCATTAGAAAGGTTGTATCATTGGGTTCTTGAACACCAAGAAGGGCATCAAGGCAAGGGTCCAACACATGTACATGGCATGACATGAAATTGGATCCTTCAAATCAAGCTTGCTTTCCTTCACATTGTAAGTGTTTATTCAAATTTTATGTTATGTGTGTGTGTGTGTGTGTGTGTGTGGGTTTGTGTATGCACCATGTGTTGCTGAGCATTAAGAAACTCATTTGTGTGTTTCTGTGTGGCTTGCAAGTTATGAAAAATGTGTGTGTGCTTATGAAAAATGTGTGTGTGTGTTTATGAAAAATGTGTGTGTGTTTATGAGAAAACAAAAGTCTATGGCATGCAAGTTGTAAAACTTGTGTGTGTGTATGTGTGTGTGTGTGAGAGAGAGAGAGAGAGAGAGAGAGAGAGAGAGAGCACAAAAGTGTGTGTGATCACTGATGATTTCACAAAACAAAAGTGTGTGGCTTGCTTGTTTATGAAAAGTGTGTGTGTGTGAGAGAGAGAGAGAGAGAGAGAGAGAGAGAGAGAGAGAGAGAGAGAGCATGAACAAACTCTCTTGCTTGGCTATCTATATGTAGACATATTTCCTTCCACAAAGATTGAATACCAGCCTTTGGAGAGTCTAACCGGAAGATTCAAGCTTTCCACTTAGCGATTGAGGAGTTGACATTCCCAGGGCATAGTTCGGTCTCCTTAATCAATTTAATGGTTTTTTAAAATAATGCATGCTATCAAGTGCCTCAAAGAGATCGAGCATTTGGAAGAATTCATCCACTACCTCTTCCCACTTTTAATAGTATAGAATGGCCCATTCCTGATCATTCACCATAGAGGAATTTACAATGAAGATGCAAAAAGATATTCAAGCATCCATGAAATTCACTTTTGGTTCGAAATCCGTTGGTGTGAGTTGGTTCATGCCCTCTTTGGTGTTTGCCCATTGCTTTAAATCGATCTTCATGCATAGAACAAAGACGATGTGGGTTTGTAAACAAAGGGTGCAACGGTTCTTGGAGAATCTCCTCTATCTTGGTTGCGATATCAAGGAAGTTACATGAGGTATGCATACACGCATTGGAAGAATAATCACAATACTTGGATTGCATTGGATTGTGTTGTAGAAGAGACAACAGAGGTACATATTTCTATGCCACATGGTGTGATCGAGTGTCCTAAAGTAACCTATAGTTGGACCTTGCATGAAGCTACGTCATTGTACAATCATTGGAAACCATCATGTGAAATTTCTGTCCACAATTTGATCGACTAAATATATGAATATTTTGATTTTTTTTCTCATGAAAAATGTCTCTTATTTAATTGTAACCATGAGTCCTCTTATATTTTTTAATGATAAATTTGTTTAATTTTTAATAATTTATATTTTATAAAAGGTGGACCCTGCAAAGATAAAATAAAATTGTCATTGTTTCCTCACTCCTCACACTGCTCATGGCCACCCCACGCCTGGCCTTTCACAACTTTGTAGATGCTACTCCTTGTGCAAAAACGGAGGATAACTCTGCAAGATCTTTGATCGCCAGCTCAATGTAGAGCATACCATCCTTAAGCACCACCGTATTTTTAATGATGTGATAAGATTTATTCCGGCCATACACTATTCATGTTGGCATTGAGGGAGGTGATGGGGTTCCTTTGTAATTGGCTATTTGAATGTCATCACAAAGATGTAGTATTCAAACATAGGATTAAGAGGTTATGTAAGGATCTGTATGAGAGACACTCTTTGCAATTCTTAGACTTAGATTTACAAGATCTTGGTTTGCAAGGCCATGTCAACCGTTACTTGTCTTGGCAAATGGCTTATTGTCTTATTCTACTAGAGATGGAGGGCCCTGATGTTCCGCAATTTGTGCAAGGCATGCCAATGCTCTTGTCAATTGAAGAAGTTGCTAACGTCAAAGAGATTATGGGGATGCCAACATGGAGGAAATTTTGGCCATCCAATTATATGAAGAATCAAGTCTGCAACACCCACAATCGGAGCTAGGGGTGGAAGGCATGAAAGGGAGGGGAAGAGGGTAGGACCATCGACAGGAGTAGAGAGTTCTGAGGTAGAACCAAGTCTCCAAGACCCTGAATAGAGGAGCACAGGGTGACTGGTTTGGAGATGGTTGTATATCAACAACAACCAGAACCAGACACTCCTTTAGAATTTGAAGAGGCATTAGTGATAGATGTAGAAGATCGAGAACAAGGGGAGCTTGTATTGGATGAAGTAGTGTTATAATCCCTTATCATTCTTGATGGTAAAGAATACATTTTTTGGCAAGACATACAAATCCTGATAGGATTCCATGAAGATGAGGTTCTATCCACATTGTCTTATTGGAAATCAAGCAATGCCCTAAGCATTGTAGATGAAGAACTACATAGCAGCACTGATCTGGCAAAGGTGGAATATTTGGAGGGTGCACTCCATGCAACTTGGGAAGAGATGTTGCATACTGAACAAAGCTATGTCATAAAAGAAGAATATCAACAAGCCCAAGCTATGGTGGTGGAGAGAGGCTGAGCTACAAAATGATGTCAAGTTGAATCATCTGGAGAGGCTTCTTCGTCTGTTGGACCTTCAATGATTGATGAGTTTTAATTTCAATTCATGTTAAAAAATAATATAATCAATATGTTTTGTTGGATTTCTTAGGCTGGAATTGGGGTTGATGATTTTGGAATGCGGAAGGGAGGCACAAGGCAATGTTTTGCTCCCTTGCCCACTACATGGGGCTTTTTCAAAGGCACACAATTGTATGCATGCATGCAAAGTACGCACCCCATGGAAAAGAGGAACTAATAAAGTGCAAGGCACTATCCAAATTTACATCCTTTGCACCATTATCACATGTAAATAAATCAAGTTTGCTGCATTAAGAAGTAGCACTTGGATGTTTTGGGCAAAAGGTCTCTGGAAGGATCTTGGCACTTGTAGGAGTTGGTGTGGCAATCGACTTTATGGATGGGATCCACTACTCACTCAAGGCTTTGCAAGTCCAACGATCTTACCAACTCAAAGACAAAAGCTTCAGTTCAATATAGGCTAGAAGAAGCAAAAAAAGAGGGTAAGGATTAAAATATACTTGTAAAGATATAGTTGTATATTGCAATGTACATTTGAGTACATACGCGTAACAAATGACAAAGGTTATAGTTGTATACTTCCATCAATATGAATACAAACACTTTTTATGCTACATTGTTTGCATTCTTCAGGGCATTAATTTTTCTTGTCATTCCATAAATTCACATTTAAAAGTGTAAATGTTAATGTGAGTTTGTAAAAGAACTAGGGTTCAAACTTGAGGTTTTCTCATTGGGAGTACAAAGCTTTTGGATGGAGCGTTGGTGGAGGGAATCAATTAATAGCAAATGTAATCTGTCTGCATAGAGATAAACATGAAAAATTTAATAGATAGAATTTCATTGATATGAAATTCTTAATTGTTGTACTAAAGAAAAAAATCAACAAAAATTTCTCGTGTATTGCAAGGTCCCTTTAATTGAAAAATCTAGGATGCTTGGATTTTATATGATTGATTGCAAATTTGGAAGAAATTAATTGATTGAATTTCAAATGACCGTATGTCTTGTGATGCATATTTTTTGAATGTACAACAAAAAAGCTATTGTTGTTATAATATTGCAAGGGCCTTTATTGCATGAACCATGAATGCGTTGCCCAAAAAAAAATTTGAATAGAAAAAAATGGGGCGCACTACCGCGCCCAAGGTCCAGGAGTGTGGCCCTTGGGCGTGCTAGTGCGCCCCTTTTTTTTTCCTCTCCAATTTATTTTTTTAGGGCAATAACTTTTAGTTGGAAGTGGATTCACTTTGCCATTGCATAAGGTAATTAAAACAAAGAAAATTAAGCCTAAAAAACGGGGGGATGCACTGGCCCAAGGGCCAGATAGGGTTCCGGTTTGGCCCTTAGGCACACGAGTGCACCCCCTTTTTTTTTCCCTCTCCAATTTTTTTCGGAGGCAATGCATTCATGGCCCATGCACTAATGGCCCTTGCAATTATTACAACAAAAATATTTGATTCATTCAAAAAACTTTGTTGTACATTCAAAAATTTTGCATTACAAGCACATTCAAACACTTTGATTAAAATTTTTTGGTAGAAACTATGACCATTTACATCTTTAAAAAAAAAATCATGAAAAAAACAAAATAATATGTAAGATTCCATAGAAATATCAACAATTTCTTCCGATACATCTTTTAACAAAATTGTATTTCATTGATTCCGAAATTTTGGTAACATTGGTTTAAAAAATATACAACTCAGCATTTTCTCAACGATGGATCATTTTTGATATGAATAGCAAGAGCTATATCTTTGTGCATAATGGTTGCTCTCTTTGCATGTATGCATCACAAGGTAGCATATTCCATAATAGTGATAATCTGTACTTTTGCATCCTCTTGCAATGCCACTAACACAACACTTTGAATTCGTGCATCATCCATGTGTTCTTGCAAATCTCCTTCACCAAATGGGAAAAAGGAACTCTAGGAATAAACAATTCAACACTCTTTTGATACTTATTTATTTCCAAGAGTTCCCCCCTCCATGGTTTCATTCGGTAGTGTCTTTTGCGACCTCTGCCACTACCACTGCCACTGTCACTCACCACCACTACCACCGTCGCCACCACCAGCATCACCACCACCACCACCAATAGCAATGACCACCTCTAGATCATTTTATCTTGTGGGTTATTTGGGTTGGAGCTACTCTTGTGGGATGTTGGCTTGGATCTACTCTGGATTGTTGGGTTGGACGTGCTTGTGGGGTCCTCCTTGGGAGTGACTTTCCTCCCACCATAGGCCTCCCATGCAAAAAATTATTGACAACTTTGGGCCATAGACTTTCTCGTTGTGGTTGGGGTTTGAGCTTCCTCCTATGCTCCATTCTTTGCTGCCTTTTGTGTTCTTGTTCCTATTTCCATTGCTCCATTTCCTTATCTCGGCAAATCCCCCAACTGCTTCATTCAAAGGAGCATCCGAGTCCAGTATCTGTTGACTCTGTGCCAACATGGACTTAGGTAGAATAGAATGTGTGTGTAGAGTAGCGGCAAAGCTCTGCTTGTACTTGCATAAGGCTAGAAATAATCCCTCTTAGAAATCCAACCTACATGTTCTACATGCAAGTTCTACATACGACTTCTACATACAACTCCTACATGCGAATTGTACATGCAACTCCTATATGCTAGTTGTACATGCGAGTTCTACATGCAAGTTCTACATGTGAGTTGTACATGCAAGTTATACATATGACTTCTACATGCAACTCCTACATGCGACTTGTACATGCAACTCCTACATGTGAGTTGTACATGCAAGTTCTACATACGACTTACATGCAACTCCTACATGTGACTTGTACATGCAAGTTCTACATACGACTTGTACATGCAAGTTCTACATACGACTTGTACATGCGAGTTCTACATGTAGAGAGAGAATGTGTTACACTTCCTACATGCAGAGAGAGAAGCTCTCCAACTTGTATAAATACCCCATAATGGAATGAAGTCCACACTCTTTGGGGCATTGTGTTGAGTTCTACTTTAGTATTCCAAGCAATTGTCTCAAGTGTCCATGCTTCCTTGCACTCCACGTCCAAAAGCATGTCCTAACCTTGCAACTCCTCCTCCCCTCTCCTCCAACCTTGTAACCCATCCTCTCCCTCTCCTCCTCCCTCCTCCTCCTCCCTTGTCCTCCTCCCTCTTCCTCCTCCTCCTCCCTCCTCCTCCTCCTCCTCCTCCTCCTCCATCCTCTCTCTTCTTTCCCCCATGCTCTTACACCTTCTTCCTCTCCCACTCCTATGCTCCCCCTAAACCCTTAGTTCCTCAACCCTTAATCTCCACGATCTACAAGGGAGACCGGTTCTGCACCATGTACTCTACCCTAAACCTTGGAACCTCCTTCTAAACCTTGGAACTGCTTCTAATTCTAGAACCTCCCTCTAAACCTTGGAACCTCCTTCTAACCCTGGAACCTTTTCTGAACCCTGGAACCTCCTCCTAACCCTTAAACTCCTCCTAAACCCTACTATTCTCAATGATCTAGCCAAACATATCAACCCAAAGCATCAACCTTGGGTTACTATCTTAAGAAATTTTCTTTATTTCTTAAAAAGAAGCCACTTGATAAACAATCAGGCTAGGTAGTGGACATGAATGTGTAGAGCTTGCAATTTTGATCATTTCACCTTTTTGCAGAAGAGCAAACTGAGCTATTCATAAAAAGTTACGGCTTGGGAAGAGTTTAGGGTTTAACCCTAAACCTAAACCCTAAACCTAAACTCATTTCCTATAAAAACCCACTCCACCCCCTCATTCTTCATCTTTCACATTTTGCCTCCATCCTCTTCTTCATTCCGAGCCCTACGTAAGACACTCCTCCCTCTCCATCGACCACCATCCTCACATGGTAAGTGACTTCGAGCCCATCTCGCAGTGATAACCTAGTCATCCACCCACCGTCCATTGTTCCTCAACAATTCCGTTACATCGAGAAAGACTTGGAGAGCATTCAAGTGAGCACCTCTTCCTCCCTTTGGATTTCCGTCCGTCAATTTTTTTTCTTGTCTCTTTTTTCCCCCTCCCATTTCCACCACCCCCTCTCCCTCCCCTTCCCTCTCTCTTTTCCTACCCCCCCCTCTCTCTCTCTCTCCCTCTCTCTCTCTTTCCCTCCCCCTTTCTCTCTCTTTCCCTCCCCCTCTTCTCTTTATTTCTCTCTCTTTATTTCTCTCTCTTTCTCTCTCTTTCTTTCTCTCTCTCTTTCTCTCTCTCTTTCCCTCTCCCCCCCCTCTCCCTCTCTCTCCCTCTCTCTCTCTCTCTCTCTCTATCCCTCCCCTCCCTCTTCTCTCTTTCTCTCTCTATCCCTCCCCCTCTCTTTCTTTCTCTCTCTTTCTAGCTCTCTATCCCTCCCCCTCTCTTTCTTTCTCTCTCTTTCTAGCTCTCTTTCCCTCCCCCTCTCTCTTTCTTTCTTTCTCTTTCTACCTCTCTTTCCCTCCCCCTCTCTTTCTTTCCTTCTCTCTCTCTTTCCCTCCCTCCCTCCCTCTCTCTCTCTCTCTCTCTCTCTCTCTCTTTCTCTTTCCCCCCATTCTCACTCTCACACACTCTCTCTCTCTCTCTCTCTCTCTCTCTCTCTCTCTTTCTACCCCCCCTCGCCAGCCACTCCCTACCATAAGCTACCACCAACCTACCTAAGCTACCAACTAAGAGCTACCTAAGCAAGGGCCTTAAGGCCCTTGCTGCCACAGGCCAGCACTTGCACGTAGCACCGGCCATAGGGCAACACGGTGCCCGCCCGCCCACCCGCTCGTGCCATCGCTCCCCTCCTCTCCCCTCCCCACTGCTCCCCTGTGCCCGCTCGCCTGCACACCCACCCCGTCACTCCCCTCCTCTCCCCTCCCCACTACTCCCTTGCACACCCCCCCTCCGACCCCGTTCCCCCTCCCCTCCCCGCCCGCCCCTGTGCAACAACCCTCTCCCCTCCCCTCCCTTGCATACCTCTCCTCTCCCCTCCCCTCCCCTTCTGCCCCCGTCCCCTTTCCCCTTCCCCCCTGCTCAAAACCCCCCTGCGCCGCTGTCGGGGAAGCCCCCCCCCACAGTAAAAAAAAAAAAAGTAACGACTATATTAACCTAGGTTAGACTAATCCCGATTAGGTTAGTCGCACCTAGGTTAGGTTAGATTACCTTAGTTAGTTTAGTTAACCTAGGTTCGGTTAGGTTAGTTGGTTTTATTAACCTTGGTTAGGTTAGTTTAACCTTGATTAGTATTGATAGTTAGGTTAGTCTAACTAACCTCTAGTTAGTAACTAACTATAGTTAGTTATCTTAGTTAGGTTAACCTCCCAGTTACAATAACTCAGAGGATCTAGGTTAGTTGAGACACTTGGTTCCAACCCCTCAGTTGGACTTAAAGTCCATTCACACCACCCTTAGGACTCCCCCTCCATAAAAAGCAAATTTTACTCCTACTTTAACCCCTCGTATCTCATCCGTTTGGGACCCAAACTGAACCGCGTTTGAACCCAAATTTCACACACAAAAACACCACATTATGGGGTATTTTTTCAGCCCATTGCACACCATTTTGGCATCCCTAGAACTCATTCATTTGCACCCCCGTGTGGGCCTCGTTTCGCACAAATTTGCTCATATCTTCACACCATGACCTCCGATTAATGGTCCATTTGCACTGGCACAATTCCCTACACACGTAGGACAATCTTAGGCACATTATTAACCGGATGGTCCCTACACAAACTAACACCACTCTAACTCTCCCAACAAAACTACATTCACACCCGCACTTGTGGCAAAGACACCCTTGGCAAATCTCGCCCAATCTACATGCAGCTACGTTCAAGCCAACGCCTCTGACTCCAATGCTCACCACTCCACATACAACTCCATTGCAACCATCGCCCCCACCAATCCTCTACCCTGAATCCCCCCCCTGAAATTCAATCTCTCCCTTTAACTCCTCCACGCCCCAACATGGCTGGACGCCATCACAACAATGATGGGGATATCGACCTCGATGCAGAAGCTGACAATGGAAGAAATAATAACAATCAAGGCAGATGCCCCTTGGGAAAACTAAGAATTCCCAAATATAATGGTAGGGGAGATCCAGCCCGCTTCCTCTAGCATTTTGATGCCGCATGCCGAGTAGGTGGAGATCAATCCCATGAAACCAAGGTGGCTTGGTTTCCCATGGCCTTAACTGATGAAGCATCTGAATGGAACCTAGATCTTCTAGTGGAAGAACGCACCACATGGGACCTACTTCAAATAGAATTCAAACGAGGCTTTCAGATGGAGAGGCTACAAGATGATCTTGCTCTCCAGCTAAGCAAGATCAAACAAGGCCGGTGAGAAGATGTACACACGTACCTGGGTAAGATGAAAAGATTAATCGCCAAATGTGACCCACGCCCAGATGCAAAGTACCTCACGACATGGTTCATTGCAGGACTAAGAAAGAAAATCCGAAAGGATATGAAAAATATAAGTAGCTATGAAACATTCAGTGCTGCTCATGCGGCAGCCATTGACATCGAAGATGGCATGACAGACTCAAACACTAGCAGTGATGACGGCAAATCTAGTACACGTGATAAGCGCTCGAAAAAGGGCAAATCAAAGGCCACTACCGAAACATAAAATGAAGATCCCCTAGAGGCCATGACCCTAAAGCTAAAAGAAGACATGATGCAGGCCATGGAACAAAAACTTCAATTGTCTCAACCACAAACTCAAACATATCCACGGCGAGAAAGTGTATGGTGTCCACATTACCTGGCCAATCATACAGCAAATGAGTGTCCGGTCCTAAAAGCAGGATCACTGCATAAGTAAATCCACTGCCAAGGTTGTGGTGCAATATCTGCATCATCAGTGGCCATGATGAGTACAGTTGCATCTTCAACATGCGTAATAACCCACCACGGCCTCAACAATACCAGGCGGCACCCATGCCAGTATACAGGCAACCGACACTTGCATAAGTGCCCTAGCTCCGAGGCTAAATCTTGTTCCCGTTTGGACACAAGTCCCACAACTACTCAGGAATCCGAATCCATGACCATATCCAAGAGCACCAAATCCAGCTCCTCAGGCAGTTCCTATACATCAATTACAAGTACAAGCCGAGGAAATAGACTTGCCATTTGAGTATGAAGTAGAGTACCCAGTGTACTATGTAGAAGGTGCAGAGGGTCTAATACCAGTTTATGCAACTCAAAGTACATCCCAACACATATCGTGCACCAATCAAGTGCTACGGTTGTGGAGAAAATCACCAGATCACAGAGAGCCCTCATCGTGGAAGCCCAACTACTTTCCAACCTCTCTGTAGAGATTGTTGCATAGGACATGCTTGTATGGATTGTACCATGAAAAATAAAGGCCCAGAACAAACAAAGGTTAAGCTTGACATCCCAATCGGCATCATTGGGGTGGACCATCAAAGTCTGGGTCCGGCAAGTGTAAAATCACAACCTGTAAATGTAATTACATGCCAACAGAAAGAGGCCACCAAGGACCCTAACATTCCAATCCAACCAAAGTGACTTCTAAAAAAGAAAGCACAAGTGCCTCCACCTCCACCAAGTAATGAGCAGCCGAGCTCATCCACATCAACTCTCGAGCCTCAAATAAAAAAAGCTACATACCCAAATGAAGAGGTGGAGAAGGCTCATTTTCAGGCACTTCAACAATGGGTACAAAACGAACAAGCTCAATTTGAGGCTAAGAAACAAGCTCAAGACCCAATCCATGACTTGGCCCCACAAAGTATTAATATTGTACTCGAGCCTCTGTTCTAACAACAAACTCCACAACATGATGTACTGCCATGTCAACTTGAAGGAGCAGCACTCTCTAGCATCCTGAGTTGCCCTGTGTCAATTCCCATCGGAATCCTCCTACGGAATTGTCCCAATCTCTGGGAGACTTTCAAAGGATGGATTGGACTCGCAAATCCCCCTCCACCTATGAACGACATTGAAGATATCCTTGTGCAGATAGGTGAGAGAGATGACATACGCAACATTACTGTGCCTTTGATCCACAAGGCATATAATGAAGTCCAAGCCATAGTGGATGGTGGAGTAGGTGTAAATGTCCTATCAAAGGAGCTCTACAAAGAATGGGGTCTCCCACCAATGCAAAAGGCTAATTTCAACATATGCCTTGCCGATGATTCACGGGCTAAACCCTTGGGAATAGTGAATCGCATGTCCACAAAGATCACAGGAGTCCGCTTTTCCCTTCAATTCACAATCTTGGATCTCCCCAAAAAATCCTATCAAATCTTATTGGGACGTCCTTGGTTAAGGGAAGCATTAGTCCTCCATGACTGGGAAACTGATAGACTAACAATTCAGAATCGTGACACTGCCGTCAGGGTGAATGTGGGGATAGGAGCTATTAAACCAATTGTGCCTAGAGCGTTGGATGACACATCTTCAACAACAATCTCAAGCAAATCAGCTCCCTTGCAACAGCATGCCATAGTAGGTGACACACAAAGCAATGTCAATAACTAGATACAAACATTGGAAACCATCAACAACTGCCATACATTAGACCCCATCTTTCACAGATAGATGCTAAGGTGCTACTAGTAGATCCTCCACTCCCACATGAAGAACCAATCGATCTAGAGATGCCATTCTTTACGGCTGACCTTGAGTGGAATAATGAACCTGAAGAAGGTACCCATACCAATGATGGCTCATATTTTCCTTGGGACCTTGAAACAGAGGTTGAGAATGCTGAAATTGAAGATCAAATCCTTGATAATGACTTAGCCATTCTACATGCCCTAATGGTAGTCGAGCTCCCAAAAGTTAAACCTCCAAAGTTGAATAACAGCAGAAGATCCTGCAAGAAAGCTGAAGGAGGAAATTGTAGAAAAGCCAAGGCTGATCACTTCAATGAATTTGAATGAGTCCAAACAAGGATCGTCGAATTGTACCTTGCAAAGTCAGCTCCCTCAAAATCAGAACCACCACCTCTTGAATGGTCCGTGAGGGACTGGAAGGAGTATGCACAGCAAATGAACCCTTGGAAACACCTTACCAGTGGAAAAGTTACCCACAGTTCCCAATGTAAGAAGTTTTGGAAATATAAGCCACATGTACGAATGAAGCTCGATCAAGAGACTTAAAAAAAAGAAAGTCAAGAAGAACCTAACAAATTAGTAAATGTAAGTATGCCACCCAGTATACATAACACATGTCAGGCTAGTTCAACACCATCAGAGGCTGATCTTTGAGAAGTGACGGAATACTTCAAGAATTATACAAGTGGCAGTGCGCCAATAGCAATGCCAAGACCACTAAGGGAATCTGAAGTCCAAGAAATTGATAGCATTGGAGAAACTCCAATCTATGAGGGACCGGCAAAAACATGCACAATAAACCTTGCCCTTGAAGGGGAGGAAGAAAAACTGGTTTTCATTGGGAAACAACTTTGACAAGAAGATGAAACCAAACTCAAAGCATTCCATATGGAATACCGCGACTACCTAGCATGGTCATACAAAGAGATGAAAGGAATTTCACCCGAAGTGGCAGTACACACGATACCTATAAGGGAAGGTGCTCACCCTAAGGTATGTGGAACTTATTGCACAAATCCTAAATATGGCACCATGGTTTATGATGAGCTAGAATAACTCCTAGATGCCAAATTCATCTACGAGATAGAGCACACTGATTGGGTTTCACCCATTGTCATTGTGCCTAAATGCAACAAGAAGCTCAGAATATGCATAAACTTAAAAAATGTGAATGCCGCCACAATTAGGGATCACTATCCTCTACCCTTAATAGAAACAATGTTGGAAAAGGTGGCAGGATCCGAAATATATAGTTTTTGGGATGGCTTCAGTGGCTATAACCAAGTGCAAATTGCTCTTAAAGACCAATCCAAAACAACATTTGCTACAGAATGGGGTATTTTTGCATATAGAGTCATGCCATTCGACCTTTGTAATGCCCCGGTCACATTCCAACGAGTCATGTTCATAGCTTTCATGTCATTTCTGAATAAGTTTTTATGGGTGTTCTTGGATGATTTGTGCATCCATTCAAACAAACAAGACCACTTCAAATGTCTTGAAGAAGTACTAATCAAATGCAGGGAGTATGGCATCTCCCTAAATCCAACAAAATGCTAGTTCATGGTCACCCACGGTGTTGTTTTGGGACACATCATCTCTCAACATGGGATTGCAACTGACATGGATAAAATAAAAATCATCATGGAATTGCCTCCTACAAATTACAAAGGCATACAGGTCTTTATGGGACATGCTGGCTATTATAGAAGATTTATATTGCGGTATGCCATGATAGCTAGACCACTTTACAAATTATTATTATGGACCAAAGAGTGCGACCAAGCTTTTGAGCTTTTAAAGTGGTGCCTAATCACAGCACCCATCCTTATATCTCCCAATTCGGATATCGATTTTCATGTTCATACTGATGGATCCAAGCATGTAATTGGGACTGTGCTTTATCAACCTGGTGAATATAAGAAAGACTATCCATTCTACTTCACCAGTTGACAACTCAATGATGCAGAGATCAACTATACCCCCACCGAAAGAGAAGCCCTAGCAATGGTGTATAGTGTAAAGAAATTTCGGCACTATCTATTGGCAAATGATTTTGTCTTCTACACTGACCATCAAGCATTGCTTTATCTTGTGAACCATCCATGTACAACAGGAAGAATAACTAGATGACTCCTCTTGCTTCAAGAATTCAACTTCAAAATAGTGGTCCGCAAAGGTGCCCAACACTACATTGCGGATCACATGTCTCAAGTCAAGTCGGGAGAAGAAGCCATTGGAGTCAAAGACGACTTACCAGATGCCACACTATTTCAAATAGATGTTGTTCCAGAGTGGTGTGGAGATATCATTAGGTACTTGATGGCAGGAAGACCACCCCCTGAAATGAAAGTAGTAGATGCCAGAAAATTGATTCTAAAGGCTACACCCTATCAACTCATTGCAGGACAATTGTACAAGATGGGCAAGGACCAGATATTAAGAAGATGTGCAATGCCTCATGAGATCATGCCAATCCTGGGTGAAGTCTATGAAGGCATTGCAGGAGGACACTTCCAAGGGGAAGCCACAGCAAGAAAAGTTCTCCTCGCAGGCTACTGGTGGCCAACACTGTGGGCAGATGCCTATGAATATGTAAAAGGCTATGATATATGCCAATGGACTACTAAACCACAACACAAAGACTTCAATCCCCTAACAATAGTTGTTGCACAAAAACCATTTGAAAAATGGGGGATTGACTATGTGAGTCCATACATCCAGTAGCAAAAGGAACACAGGCATGCTACATCATTGTGGCCATTGATTACTTTACAAAATGGGCTGAAGCTAAAGCAGTCAGAAAGGCAGATGCCAGAAGCATAGCAAGATTCTTATATGAAAATGTGATCACCCGATTCGGATGCCCCATTGAAATTGTGTCAGATAGAAGCACACATTTTGTCAATGAGTTAATCCAAGAAATTTTGTCTGGCTTCATGGTAATCCATAGAAAAAGCACACCCTACTACCCCCAAGGGAATGGACAGGCCGAATCCACCAACAAAATAATATGCATTATCCTCACCAAGGTAGTAGAACCACAGCGTTTTGATTGGGCAAAGAAACTGAATGCAGCCTTATGGGCATACAGAACCACATTCAAGGTTAGTATAGGGTACACACCTTTTCAATTGGTGTACGGCCTTGAAGCTGTGGTCCCACTCAATTTTGTAATGCCAAGTCTACACATAGCAGTACAAGAACGCATGGGAGACCATGAATCCTTGCAAGAAAGGCTCTATCAGTTGGAGAAGCATACAAAGACAAGACTAGTCGCCTACCATGCCATGACAACAGAAAAACGTAAAAGGTCAAGGACCTACCGAGTACGAAAGATGAATCCCAACAGAGTTGTGCTGCTAGAGACATTGGATGGAGTCCAATTCAACACAACAATAAACGAGAGCTGACTAAAGCGCTACTACATGAACACACAAGCCATCCCGACAAAAATGAAGATTTGGGAAACCAAGTCTTCCTTAGTTAGGATTAGATTGTATCACGAGCACTCACTAGCATATGCACTTTTTTGCACATATAGTTTGCATTAGATTGTTACATGCACACTCACTAGCATATGCACGTTTTTGGACATTTAGGAAGACCTAATCAATTTTGTATTAGGGATGATTGAGTCTTAGTTTCCCTATTAAATCCCACAAATAAGCATATAGTTAGACACATCACATACACTCACACGATTTTGCATAGACACATAATAGTTTGCATCAATAATAGTATCACACACTTTCATTCCATACTCTCAAAGCATGCAATGAATTCACAAGTAAGACAAGAAGCTATGCCAAAACTCAAGATGAATTGGCAAAAGAGTCTGCAGTCTCAGCAACGAGACCCCCACCAAACATCACAGCCATGTCCCATATGCAAAAATATCGTACTTGCATACAAATTATCTACAAGCTCAATGATACGAGTACAATCGCATCCAACATGTATGCAAGATAGCAGGAAATGCCAGCCTCAACAACAAGACCCCCGCCAAACCTCTTCCCAAGAAGATTCAATGGCAGAGTCCGCAACCTCAGTGACAAGATCCCCTCTGAAATTCACAACTGTCTACCCCTCCTTAAGAGGAGATAAGCTTCCTGACTATAGACCACAAATTGTATGGTGCAAAGGCATTATAGCAGGAGTGACCCACATGCCACAAGATCAACAGCCATTGGGTTATGCACATGGCATCCCAACTTAGAAATCAAAATAAGACATAACCCGAGGACGGGTAATAAATGGATCTGGGAGTATGTTGACTCTATGCCAATATGGATTTAGGTAGAACAGAATGTGTGTGTAGAGTAGCAGCAAAGCTCTGCTTGTACTTGCATAAGGCTAGAAATAATCCCTCTTAGAAAAATCCAACCTGCATGCTCTACATGCAAGTTCTACATACGACTTCTACATACAACTCCTACATGCGAGTTGTACATGCAACTCCTACATGTGAGTTGTACATGCGAGTTCTACATGCAAGTTCTACATGCGAGTTCTACATGCAAGTTCTACATATGACTTCTACATGCAACTCCTACATGCAACTTGTTCATGCAACTTCTACATGCAACTCCTACATGCGACTTATAAATGCAAGTTCTACATATGACTTCTACATGCAACTCCTACATGCGACTTGTACATGCAAGTTCTACATACGACTTGTACATGCAAGTTCTACATGCAAGTTCTACATACGACTTGTACATGCAAGTTCTACATGTAGAGAGAGAATGTGTTACACTTCCTACATGCAGAGAGAGAAGCTCTCCAACTTGTATAAATACCCCATAATGGAATGAAGTCCACACTCTTTGGGGCATTGTGTCGAGTTCTACTTTGGTATTCCAAGCAATTGTCTCAAGTGTCCATGCTTCGTTGCACTCCACGTCCAAAAGTATGTCCTAACCTTGCAACTCCTCCTCCCCTCTCCTCCAGCCTTGCAACCCATCCTCTCCCTCTCCTCCTCCCTCCTCCTCCTCCCTTCTCCTCCTCCCTCTTCCTCCTCCTCCTCCCTCCTCCTCCTCCCTCCTCCTCTCTCTTCTTTCCCCGATGCTCTTACACCTTCTTCCTCTCCTACTCCTATGCTCCCCCTAAACCCTTAGTTCCTCAATCCTGAATCTCCATGATCTACAAGGGAGACGAGTTCTCCACCATGTACTCTACCCTTAACCTTGGAACCTCTTCTAAACTCTAGAACTCCTTCTAACCCTGGAACCTCCTTCTAAACCTTGGAACTCCTTCTAACTTTGGAACCCCCTTCTAAACCTTGGAACCTCCTTCTAACCCTGGAACCTCTTCTAAACCCTAGAACCTCCTCCTAACCCTGAAACTCCTCCTAAACCCTACAACCCTCAATGAAGGCGAAAGCCTTCATTACCTCAACCATGATGATACACGTTCCTTTTACACATGCATGCACTATGTTTGCTAACCACACTTAAGCCTACCTCTCTCACCGAAACACAAGTCGAGGTCTTGAGCTACACATATACTACAAACGACAACCCCAATATATTTGTAGGTGACAAAAAGCCTTGGAACCCTACATACTAAGAATACCCTGCTCTTCCTACGAAAGCAGTATGAAAGAGCCAACATTTCCCTGGCATGCTCGTCTACATGTGTATATATACAGAGATATTGGGGTTGTCGTTTGTAGTATACGTGTAGCTTAGGACCTCGAGTCGTGTTTTGGTGAGAGACGTAGGCTTAAGTGTGGTAAGCAAACATAGTGCATGCATGTGTAAAAGGAACGTGCATCATCATGGTTGAGGTAATGAAGGCTTTTGCCTTCATTGAGGGTTGTAGGGTTTAGGAGGAGGTTCCAAGGTTTAGAAGAGGTTCTAGGATTAGAAGGAGGTTCCAAGGTTTAGAAGGAGGTTCCCAAGTTAGAAGGAGTTCCAAGGTTTAGGAGGTTCCAGGGTTAGAAGGAGTTCTAGAGTTTAGAAGAGGTTCCAAGGTTTAGGGTCAAGTACATGGTGGAGAACTCATCTCCCTTGTAGATCATGGAGATGAAGGGTTGAGGAACTAAGGGTTTAGGGGGAGCATAGGAGTGGGAGAGAAAGAAGGTGTAAGAGCATGGGGGAAAGAAGAGAGAGAAGGGAGGAGGAGGAGGAGGAGGAGGAGTAGGGAGGAGGAGGAGGGAGTAGGAGGAGGAAGAGGGAGGAGGAGAAGGGAGGAGGAGGAGGGAGGAGGAGAGGGAGAGGATGGGTTGCAAGGTTGGAGGAGAGGGGAGGAGGAGTTGCAAGGTTTAAAGAGTGTGGACTTCATTCCATTATGGGGTATTTATACAAGTTGGAGAGCTTCTCTCTCTGCATGTAGGAAGTGTAGCACATTCTCTCTCTACATGTAGAATTGCATGTAGAACTCGCATGTACAAGTCGTATGTAGGACTTGCATGTACAAGTCGTATGTAGAACTTGCATGTAAAGGTCGCATATAGGAGTTGTATGTAGAAGTCGTATGTAGAACTTGCATGTACAACTCGCATGTAGGAGTTGCATGTACAAGTCACATGTAGGAGTTGCATGGAGAAGTCATATGTAGAACTTGCATGTACAACTCACATGTAGAACTTGCATGTAGAACTCGCATGTACAAGTCCCATGTAGGAGTTGCATGTACAACTCACATGTAGGAGTTGTATGTAGAAGTCGTATGTAGAACTTGCATGTAGAACATGCAGGTTGGATTTCTAAGAGGGATTATTTCTAGCTTCATGCAAGTACAAGCGGAGCTTTGCCGCTACTCTACACACACATTCTGTTCTACCTTAGTCCATGGTGGCACAGAGTCAACAATATTTGAATCAGTTGTGCTGCTGCATAGTTAGACTCATCACTTTCTTCCTCTTCTAATTTAGCCGCTGTGTCCTCATGCCTTTCTTCCTCTTGCTGCTCTGCAATCTGCTATTCTAGGATTTTCCTTCTCCTAAGAATCTCTTTTGCTATCTGCTCGTGTGACTTTTTAGTCATTTGCACTTCATGTTGGTGATATCTTGCAAAAATGAAGCCATGACATGATATGAAATTTACAAAATACCAACAAGGTTAGAGGAGAATAGATTTGGGAATGAAGATGGTTTGGGTGAATGGATATGTGGATAAAGATTGTTTTTTTGAATGGATATGGGTTACAGAAAGGTTTGGGAGGGTTTCTACTCAATTTGGGGGACGAAATTTAGTTTACATCAATATGTATGGAGTTTTGGGATGATATCAAGCCATAAGGTGCATTGAACTTGGGATGGGTTATGAGGCATGGAGGTGCATGGAGATATTCTTTCAAGAATGTTACATCCAAGAGCTTGGGGCAGTGCCATTCACGTTGGGGATCCAACTTGCAAATCCAAGCTTCAGTAATTTGGTGCCAACGAATGTTGGTAGGGAAGTTGTGTTGAGATATTGAGCTCCACTCGTGATATGCCAGGGTGACCGTTGTGCATTTATGTCACCGACTTGTTAGCTACAGATGCGGTTGGTACACCGCCCATGAATAATAGCTGGATGACAGCTATCCTTATGTACTCTAGTTCGTGGCTCAGTTAGTATGCCACCTTAGTTAGCTGAGTTTGGTTTGAGACCCACATATAGGGTTCTTCTATTTCTGTGTACTAGAGTTCTTTTGGCTTTCACAACTAAGAAGAGGTAAACTGTTTTCAGCCTCCACCTTTGTGTGTATTCCCCCATTGTGTATGTGAAGTTGTGTTGAGATATTGAGCTCCACTTGTGATATGCCAGGGTGACCGTTGTGCATTTATGTCACTGACTTGTTAGCTACAGATGCGGTTGGTACACCGCCCATGAATAATAGCTGGATGACAGCTATCCTTATCTACTCTAGTTCGTGGCTCACTTAGTATGCCACCTTAGTTAGCTGAGTTTGGTTTGAGACCCACATATAGGGTTCTTCTATTTCTGTGTACTAGAGTTCTTTTGGCTTTCACAACTAAGAAGAGGAAAACTGTTTTCAGCCTCCACCTTTGTGTGTATTCCCCCATTGTGTATGTGAGAAAGCCGCAAGTGAGAATCCTTCCTTCTCTCCCACTATCTTCACATGGTATCAAAGCCTAGTTTGTGGTAAGGAGCTCAAGAAAGCAAACCAAGTTCGCAGTGTCCTAGTAAGAGGACCAGTGTTGCTTTCCTTTTTCGAGTTTGGGAGCAAATCTCTACAGGTAGCACAGCCGAAAAGTGCAAGAGTGCATTGTCTCAGATTGAGACGCCCTTCGTTGTGTGACGAGAGGGCAGTATATGCTGCGGGAAGAAGGCAAAGCCCCTGGTGACTTTATTTTTCTAATTCGAGGCCATTTTGAGGCCCGTTTTGGAGGCAGAAGTTCTCCGCAAGCACTGAGAAAAAGGCCCTGTTTTTACTGTGCGACCACTGTTCTACAGGTCGGTGAAAAGTTGCCACAGAAATTGCATCGTATGCCTATGTGCAGAGATATTGGGAGTTACAAAATCATCCTTATTGCCTGTTCATGCAAAATCATCACTAGGAAGTGACTGTGTGGTCAAATACCACTTTTGTCAGTTTTGCAGATTTGCCCTTGTGAGGTAGAAGCTGTGTTTTTTGCAGTGACAGAATATTTTGTAGTGTTCTATAATGGCATATGATTCTCTTTCACAAATTGTCACTGAAAATCTTGACAAGAACAACTTCCAAGCATGGAAGTTTAGAATGACGAATTTCCTAATGGGAAAAGGCTATTGGGAGTTCAGTATAGGAAATGAAGAAGAACCAGTTCTTCCTAATGTTCCCAATCAATAGGAAATGCAGGCATTTAAAGGATGGCATAAGAGAGCCAGAAAAGTTATGTATCGGTTGTCTATCAGTATTTCAGATTCTATGATTGTGTATATTCAAGATGTAAGTTGCCAAAGGAGGCATGGGATACTTTGGCAAAAATGTACAGCACAAATACGCAAGCCAGGAAAATGCAGCTCAAGTAGGAGTTGCATAATGTGCAGAGAGAAAATATGAGCATCAATGACTACCACATGAAGGTGAAGAAAATTGTAGATGCACTTGCTTCCATTGGGTCGCTAGTGGAAGATGATGATTTAGTTTCTGTGACCTTGAATGGTCTAGGAAAGGATTATGCACAGTTTCGGACATCCACTGCCGTCTGTGAAAAATTTCCTGATTTTGAGGAGCTGTTTGCTCTTCTAATTTCTGACGAGCAGAGAAATGGTGGTGCATATTCTTCAGGAGGAACTTCAAAAGAAACTATCTTCTACTCAAATGCTAGAAGAGGTAGAGGCAGAGGTAGAGCAGGCCGATCTGGAGGCCGTGGTAGAAATCAGAATATGTAGCAAACTCAAGAAAACCAGTCCTATGGAGGAGGACATGGTAACTCTAGAGGCAGGAGGAGCCAAAGAGATCATGGTGGATGGCAGAGAGGCCAAAATGCAAACAGCAATGTTGAATGCTACTATTGTGGTAAAATGAGTCATATGGCTGAAGACTGCAAACAACAATGTTGAATGCTACTATTGTGGTAAAATGAGTCATATGATTGCTACAAAAAGCAGAATGACATTATGAATGAAAATTGCAGTAAGGCAATTATGCATCCTCTAGTAGATAGGGTGATGATAGAAATGAGCATCTGTTTATGGTGCAGCACATGACCAATTCTGTGACAAGTGCAGAAGAAAGCAATGATGTGTGGTATGTTGACTCAGGTGCATCAAACCACATGACAGGTCATGCAGAATTGATGCAGGATGATGCAAGGAAAATGGAAAGACCAGGATTTGTGGAGACTGGTGATGATACTGCACATCCTATTGTGCAGATTGGTAAAATTCCTTTGTCTATGCAGGATAGGAAAAAGAAATACCTGTCTGATGTACTTCATGTCCCAAATATCACCAAGAACCTGGTTTCTGTTGGTCAAATGGTTGAGCAGGGCTTGCAGGTCAGATTACCTCATGGATGCTTTGTTGAGGATATGAAAAATAACGATCGCTTGATAGCAAAAGGAAAGAAGAAGGGCAAGATGTTGCGGACATGCCTGAATTGAGTGTAGCAATGTTTGCACATGGGATCAATGTAGTTGCAGATATTGATATCTGGCATAAATGCATTGGTCATGTTAATGTACAACGACTTAAATCAATGTAGGCCCAAAATATTGTTGCAGGATTGCCTAAATTCAAGGTGGCAAAAATGCATAAGGTATGTGAAGCCTGTCAATATGGAAAATAGGCAAGGAAACCATTTCCTAGACATGTTCAAGAGAGTAAGAAGCCATTGGAATTAATCCACTCTGATGTATGGTCTACTAAAGCTGCATCTATTGGAGGCTATCATTATTTTGTCACTTTTATTAATGACTACAACAGAAATGTTTGGGTGTATTTTATGAAAAAGAAAAGTGAAGTGTTTGGGCATCTCAAAGCCTTTAAAGCTATGGTTGAAAAAGAAACAGGCCTGCAAATAAAATGCCTAAGGTCAGATGGAGGGGGAGAGTACCTCTCAAATGAGTTTGCAAGGTTACTGCAGGAGCATAGCATAAAGCAGCAATATTCATGCAGTCATACCCCACAGCAAAATGGACTTGCCGAAAGGAAAAATAGGCATATTGGAGAGGTATCTTGGGCCATGCTAAATAAAAAAGACCTACCAGATTATTATTGGGCTGAAGCAATTGCTATAGTAGTTTACATAATGAACAGGACTCCCACTGCAGCAATACATGGCATGATGCTAGAGGAGATGTATACTGGTAAAAAAAACAAATATTTCTCATTTGAAAATTTTTGGTTGCATTGCCTATGTTCATGTGCCAGATGAGTTGAGGTCCAAGTTGGATCCAAAAGCTGAGAAGTGCATCTTTATTGGTTATTCTCTGTAGCAGAAAGGGTATAGATGCTATAACCCTTCTAGTTGCAAGTTTACAGTGAGCAGAGATGTTGTTTTTGATGAGATGAGCAGCTGGTATAAACCAGTAAATGTGATTGATGATGTAGATGCACAAAATGGTAATGCTGCACAGAATTCACAGCAGCAATCACAAAATATTAGTGGACCTACAGTGTCCTGTAGCAGTGGTTCACATACTTCGCCATGGACAGGCAGATTGAGATCAGGAGAATCTCCTCAAAGCAATGCAAATAGTGGTATGCAGGTATCACGAAAAGGAAAAGAGAAGGTAGATCAACCCATGTTTGATGTGAATGCAGGTCAGTCTTATGTGGATGGTGAATCCAGTGGCTCAGAATAGAGCATTGATGATGAGTTGGGTATTCCTTCTGTTGTTACACCTGGAGTAAGGAAGACCAGGGATGTTTTGAGAGCACCTAGAAGTGATCCTATTTTGCACAGGTTTACCAGAGCTAGGTATCCTATGGATAGGTTGAAATATGATGGATTTATAGCCATTCACTATGCCTATATGGTCAAAGTGATACAGGAACTAGAACCCACTTCTTTTGAGCAAGCCATGGGAAAAGAAAAATAGGAGAAAGCCATGGATGAAGAAATGGATGCCTTGGAAGCAAATGCTACGTGGGAATTGGTGCCTTTGCCTAAAGACAAGAATGCAATTGGCTGTAAGTGGGTTTATAAGGTGAAGCACAATGCAGATGGTTCTGTGAACAGATACAAGGCAAGATTAGTTGTCAAGGGGTATGCACATACATATGGCATTGATTATGAAGAAACATTTAGCCCGGTTGCAAGGATGGCAATTGTAAGAGCAGTCATTGCTATGGCTGCATCAAAGGGATGGTCTTTACATCAGATGGATGTAAAGAATGCCTTCTTGCATGGTGATTTGCAAGAAGAGGTCTTTATGGAGCAGCCACCAGGTTATGTTCATGCTGTTCATCCTGAGTTTGTTTGTAGGTTGAAGAAAGCCTTGTATGGCTTGAAGCAAGCACCTAGAGCATGGTTTGACAAGATAGGACAGTATCTTGTCACTATCGGCTTTCAGATTTCCAAGGCAGATTTCTCACTTTATGTGAGAAAAACAGAGAAAGGTATTATACTGCTTGTCATTTATGTTGATAATTTGATCATCACAGGTGATAGTGATGAAGATATCCTTCATGTGAAAATGCTATCGAAGTAGAAGTTTGAGATGAAGGATTTGGGAGAGCTGCATTATTTCTTGGGCATTGAGGTGATTAGATCACCAAGTGGGATACGACTCTTGCAAAGGCAGTATGGATTGGACATGCTGTCCAAATATGGGATGACAGGCTGTAAACCTATTTCAGTTCCTTTAGAGTAGAATGTGAAGTTGAGCGCAGACGCAGGTGAGCTTCTAGAAGACCCTACTATGTACAGACACATAGTAGGAAGTTTAATTTATATGACTATTACCAGGCCAGATTTGAGCTATGCGGTTGGATTGGTAAGTTAGTTTATGCAGGCTCCAAGCAAACCGCATTTGGATGCGGCTAGACGCATACTCAGGTATGTGAAGTCCACATTGCAGTATGGACTATTTTATGAGACTGGGGTTCAGATACAGTTGCATGGACACACTGATGCTGATTGGGTTGGTAGTATTTTTGATAGACGATATACCAATGGATATGTGTTCTCTTTTGGGAGTGCTACAGTCACTTGAAGCAGCAAGAAACAGCCTACAGTTTCCTTGTCGAGCATAGAGGCTGAGTACAGGGGTGCAGTAATGGCTGCATGTGAGGTAGCTTGGTTGCATAAGCTACTTTATGATATGCATCAGTCTACAGATGGGCCAATTGTCATTTATTGTGACAAGATGAGCAGTATACACTTGGCAAATAACCCAGTCTATCATGCTAGAACAAAGCACATTGAGGTGCATTATCACTATGTGTGGGAGAAGGTTTTACTAGGTCTTATTGATCTAGTTTATGTCAGCACAGAGGATCAGCAGGTAGCTGACATATTCACGAAGGCATTGGGCACAGAGAAGCTGTGCAAGTTCAAAGACCTGCTTGGTGTGTAGGAATTGGGATTGAGCTCGAGGGGGAGTGTTGAGATATCGAGCTCCACTCATGATATGCCAGGGTGACCGTTGTGCATTTATGTCACCGACTTGTTAGCTACAGATGCGGTTGGTACACTGCCCATGAATAATAACTGGATGACAACTATCCTTATGCACTCTAGTTCGTGGCTCAGTTAGTATGCCACCTTAGTTAGCTGAGTTTGGTTTGAGACCCACATATAGGGTTCTTCTATTTCTTTGTACTAGAGTTCTTTCTTTCACAACTAAGAAGAGGAAAACTGTTTTTAGCCTCCACCTTTGTGTGTATTCCCCCATTGTGTATGTGAGAAAGCCACAAGTGAGACTCCTTCCTTCTCTCCCACTATCTTCACAAGTTGTTCACGGTCCATCCACCTCGAGTTTTCATATTAGGATATTTGTTCCAAAAATCCTTGATGTGGTTACTGGGAAGTGGTATTACATCAAAATCATACCCATCATTATTGGAAGTTGGCATGGGAATGTGATTTGGATAATCTGGATCCTGATATTCGAAATTAAATATTGGGTCCATTTCTGCTGATGACAACACAAGTAGTGTCAGAGGTGATGCCGGGGCATGGAGAAAATCTAGGGACATGGTAGAGTAATATGGAAGGGTGTTAGTTGTTGCAAAAAGGTTTCAAAAGAGTTTAATGGTTAGAGGGAGGTTCATGCGTTAGAAGGGGCTCCAAGGTTCATAAGAGGTTCTAGGGCTTAGAAGAGGTTTCAAGGCTGAGAAGGAGTTTAAGGGTTAGAAGGATATCTAACATGACAGAGAACTCGTCTTCGTCATAGATCATGGAGGTAAAGGGTTGTGGAACTAGACTAAGAGAGTAAGGGTGTAAGGGGAGCATAGGAGAGGGAGATGAAGAAGGTGTAAGAGCATGGGGGTGGGGGGAAGACAGGAGAGGGAGAGGAGGAGGTGCAAGGTTGGAAGAGAGGGAGAGGAGTTGCAAGGTTGGAGGAAAGGGGAGTAGGAGGCAAGGTTAGGACATGCTTTTGGACATGGAGTGCAAGGGAGCATGGACACTTGGAGACAATTGCATGGAACACCAAAGTAGAACTCAACACATTGCCCCAAAGAGTATGGGCTTCATTCCATTAGGATGCGCATATAGATGTTGCATGTAGGAGTTGCATGTTGCATATAGGAGTTGGATGTAGGAACTGCATGTGGAAGTTGAATGTAGAACATCCATGTAGGAGTTGCATGTAGAAATTGCATGTAGGAATCGTATGTAGAACTTGCATATAGAACATGCATGTAGGGGTTGCATGTAGAACATGCATGTCATAGGATTCCTAAGAGAGATTATTCCTAGCCTTATGCAAGTACAAGCAGAGCTTTGCCACTACTCTACACATAAATTCTATGCTACTTAAGTCCATGTTGGCACAGAGACAACATCTAGTTTGAGTTTCAGCAGAACGGGATGTCCTAGGCATCCACAAGCCCATAGCCATGCTAGCTAGTGCCAATGTAGGTAGCCGAGTCGATTGCCATGTAGGAATTTGTATAGCCATGTAGGCAGCCTTATGCATCAATAATCAGCATACATTCAATATACAGTCAATGCCACATCAGCATAGGTAGAAAAACACAAAGTTTACTTTATGTTTAGACATTAACATGTTGACTTTTTTGTAAACATAGACTTTTTGACCGATCGTGTCAATGATCGGGATTGACTAGATGAATGAGGTTGACCTAATAGCCTCTAAAAGGGAAACCTTTGGCCCTCATTCTTGATCCCATAGTTGGCACTTCAACCCTAAGAATGGTAGAAACAAGGCCTCCCCGTAGCGGATCAACAGGGTAGCCTCAACCTCTTTAGGGATCTAGTGAGGATTCACCTCCTCTAGGTAGTCTAGTCTTTTTAGTTTTGCTGTGAGGGTTTCAGCCCCTTCATACAGTTGTTTTTAGCCATTTGGGCATTCATTGTTTAGTTGTATCTATTTTCTCTTTAGAGGTCAACTACATTCTCTCCCTTTGATTCTCTCACTCACATCCACAATTTCACTTTGTGTATTGATTGCATAATCTTGCAGTTCCAGTTAGTATTGAGCAAGAGAGAGAGTGAGGAAAGTCTATCTCCCACTATAACTGCCATGTGCCATTTCAGTAAATGGAATCAAGTTCAGCTCTCATGGCATCAATCCATTCCCTGCTATCAAATGGCTTAGAGGTTCTTCATTGCAAGATGTAGCAAATCAAAGCAACATCAACCAAATTGCCATGCATCTATCTCTATGCATTTGTTGTGTTGGCAGCCAAGGGTTCATCTTGCTTGCTCTGTCTGTGAGGATATTGAAGAGCCATCTTGAGATAGTGGCATGCCTCTCCTCTGCAACTTCCTATTCAATAGCATGATCATCAAGTGGCTGCAAATTAGGCTAAGCATGGGCATTGCTCTAAGGAGGTCGAGGGCTCCTAGAAGCATTGGGGTTTGAACCCTACATTTGTTGTTCTGAATCTATATTTCATTGAAAGAGAAGCTATAATGCTCACAATGTGCATTCACCAAGACAATGATTTCAATGTGCATTCCACATAGAATTATGCAATGATTTTCAAATTATGTCTCCCTCTCTCATTCTCTCAGTATCGAATTTCTAAGCCTTGTGTCACATGGTGATGTGGATTCCTCTTGGTAAGAAGCCTTAGCCCCTTAAAACTAGGACACTTTAACCCCTCATGGTACCTGCAATAAAAGTATTAACTGTTAGCTTTTGCATGCAAAATAATCTCTAGACTCTAATCCTAGTCTCTGTGGGTAAGAAAACCAATGCACACGCACATACATTAATTTCTTTAGTTGATCAGGGTCAACCCACTTTGACTATAATCAAGGGACCTTCACCTATAGTAAAGGCACCTTAATTATACAAATATCTCCAACGGAGGTTGGAATATCTTGATTGACTAAAGTCGACCCTCTTGGCCTAAACCAAATCTCCCTGGCCGAAGTCAGGCCTTCTTGACTAAAGTCAAGTGTCTTTGATCAAAGTCAATGCTTTGACCAATTAGAAGAACTCTTTGACCATAATCATAAATAAATAAGAAACTCTTGGTCAAATAAAAGTTCAAATTTGTAGTTTAATTGAAACATTTTATAACTTGGTGACATCCCCTCAGCTTCTAATTAGTTGACCTAACTGAAAAGATTCTTTGTAAAAATCCAGAACTAGTGAATAATCAGACAACATGTTTTCATCCATCCACTTGGCATTCAATGCCAAATAATTTTTGAACTTGATGAGGTACCTATAAAATACCTTGCCTTGAGGTCCCTTACTTACCATATGATACATGATTTGCCCTGGTTAAAGGATCTCCTCTAGCTCAGCCACATTGCTGAGTGGTTTATATAAAAATTAACAACAGTTTATACTGAGAGCCTCATGGAGCAAAAATTGAACAAAATAGATTACATTTGTAAAAACTCAACAATTGTTGAGAGCCTTAAAGACCAAAAGTTTACGTCCAGTGAGCTAAAAGATCACTGAGAGCCTTAGAGGCTAGGAGATTACATCCAACCATTGCTAAGTGGTTATGACCCTCATTGAGCAAGAGGATATTTGTACAACTAAGTATTGTTGCCGGCCTAGCTTGTTGTATTCGAATTTTTTGGGGAGCCAATGGAAGAGATGATGGAGAGGCCAAAGACCATGCACATTGCACAAATGTAGGACTCAGAATATGGCCCCCCCAACAAGATGCGAGACCTGCAGTAGTGAAAAGCCTTAGCCCTTCATCAACATTCCTAGGGGAGTGAAGATATTCCACAAGAGCAAGCATTTCAAGTCCTAATGAGTGCAACACAATGACCTTATATGAGAAGGCAAACAAGATTGGGATCACGTTACATTGAGGGGTGATAGTAGTAACAGGAATGGTTTTCAGAGTGGTTGATCAGTGGAGCAGATGAGCGGGGAAGCAGATGAGTAAATGAAAGTTGGAGGAGGGAGCGTGGAGCAAAGTAGAGAAAGGGTGGAAGAGAGCTGGAAGAAGGTGTGTGGAGCAAAGTACCAGAGCAAGGGTGGATTAGATAAAAGTAAACACATGCCAAATTCCACAGACCATATATGTTACAAAGTTCAAGCCACTATGGTGGTGACTGGAGGCCCGGTGTGCCATTCAAATAATCATAAGCCATAATGCTACATGGCAATCTTTTTAAATAATATAAATTAAATTTTATTGGGTGTGTTTGTTTTGTAGGTTTTGTATATGTGTGTGTTGAATATTTTTAAGAAGGAAATTCTACTTTGATTGTTTTCAAATGGTAGGCTCAAATGTTAGACTGCTCGAATGACCCTCTCAAGAACTTTTGTAGGCCATTTCTAGTTTTGAAAAAGGTGAACCATCGACACCCCTCGATATACCAGAGGCTGTCCAGCATACCCTGGATATTGTATCGACAATCATGTGCAAGATTGCCGATAATGCGGAAAAAGCAAAGGGCCAGGTGTGCATGCTTAGTCTTTGTTTGATAATACGGTTGTAGATATTTGGTCGTCATCGCCTTTTTTGCTCCACATTTGTTGTACACGGTCGTCGGATTCGAACTGTTTTGAAAATCATCAGTGGCAAACAAATTTTTGACAGGTACACGATTTTTTTACAAGAGCCATGGCCAAAGTATTATCAGATGTGCTAGGAGCTGCTGGAAATCTCCATTGGACTGCTACCGCACTATCAATGGTGGCATACATTTTGAGACAACAAAACCTAAGCTGTCAAAATCGTGAAAAATGCAGAGATCTGTTAAAAGAGATGCGAGATCTCGCCAAATATGTGCTACGACTTCACAAAGATGATGGTGAAATTGATGACAATGAGTGTCGTGAGAACTTAAGGAGTGCGACATTCGTGATTGTACGTAGTACAATAGCATGCCTCAAAATGGTCTCCTCTCGCTAGGCTTCTAGGTTTATACACCTCCACCGTTAATGATTATTACTTGACATTTGCTTGAACTGCTCTGGCACGACTGAATCTCTAGGAACAGCCTCGAATCATCTCCCTTCAGTTGTTGTTCAGGTTGTTAGGTAGTCGTTGATTACATTTGTAACAACTAAGTAGATGAACAGTAGAAGCCTAGAACCATCACAAGAGAAGAGAAGCAAGCAACGAGAAGCGAGACTGAAGAGAAGAAGTACGGCACGACAAAGGAGCTGTGCGCATTACATGTATACCAGGTTTTAATGTTATGGGCCTTGGACTCAACCGGCTCGTTAGCCTCAAACTTAATGAGTTAATAAGGAGTGTACGGCCACATGTCGATTTGGCCTTGCTGAGAATCCGGACTCTGGAGCTGGCCTTGCTATTACGGTGGTCGTGACTCATAGGAACCGGGAATCCCCGCCCTTTAAAATGAACGGCATGTATAGAGGTTCTCCATCGACATCGATGTCAACCCCTAATGCTGAACCCTCATTATGCACCAAGCACTGCTGAGCCTCCTGCTCCTCTTTTCCTTAAAAAAATGTGCCGTTCATTTTAAAGGGTGGGGATTCCCGGTTCCTACAGATGCTAATTTTGGGATTGGATGGGAGACCAAGAACTCAGTGCTAGACTGGTGACAGTCGGTGAATTCAGCCACTTTTCTACGATGCAGGAGCAGCATGGCTTTGTAGAAGCTCGTCAGCTTGGCCTGTTAGATACGAGACCCACATGGTACAGAAGAAGAGCTTGCAATTTGTAGTCAGCTGTGCTTGACCTATGTTGGTTCAGTGGGGGTGCTTCTTGGACCTGCCCACCTTGGGAAGGGGAGGTAGACCATTCACAAACCTTCTTCGATCACATGCCATGCATTTTTTCTTTTGTAGTTGGGATGCAGCCAGCAGTTAGGAAGGGTCGCCAATCCTTCAAACTCAATGCCTCTTTATTGAGTGAAGACAATTGCAAGGCTTTGGAAGCCGCCTGGAGACATGGGGTCAGAGGTGCAAAAGATCCAGTCAGAGCCTTTGACAAAGGAATTTCTGATGTTATCAAGGTTGCGCGGATGCTGGGTAAGTTGCAGGCGGCTCGAAAGTGCATTCTAGACTCCTCTGCAAGAGAGAAACTGAAGAAACTGAGGGAGAAAGATGACTTGGAGGAACAGGACATTAGGGAGATGCAATGGTGTGAAGCTGTGCTTAGACAGCTCGAATTTCACAAAGCAGAGGGGGCCACAATTTGCTCGTCTGCCAGATGGATTGCACAAGGAGATGCTCCCTCCGCATTCTTCTTTAGGACAATAAGGGCAGATAAGGCTCGGGACAATATTTGTAGAGTCTGTGACTCTCTAGGCATCTAGATCACTGAGTAGGACAGCATCAGCCAGCACTTTACCTCGTCTCTAGAGGCAATTTTCGGAGCCAAGTAAGAGCAATCAGATGCAAAGATGGAGGCCTTGCAGCTCCTACTGGAGTGTGTGGAAAAAAGAATAGGGGAAAGTGATCTATCTATGCTGTGCAAGCCTTTCACCCTCGAGGAAGTAGACGCAATGATTCTACACATGAAGAGAAACAAATCCCCAGGTCCTGATGGACTAACATTCGAATTTTATCAGGTGTTATAGGGCACTCTCAGAGGCGACTTTGTGAGGATGGCTAACGAGATATGGGTTAGGGAACCCTTCTCTCCAAACATCAATAAGGGACTCATCAGGCTCATTCCCAAGAGATTTCCAGCGGAAAGATTTGGTGATTGGAGGCCTCTGTCACTTCTAAATGTCTCATGCAAAATCATTGCCAAAATGTTCGCTACAAGAATCACACATCTGATACCCGAAGTGGTCTCTAATCAACAATATGGTTTTGTCAAGGGAAGGCACATCCATGATAATGTACTGAATGTCATTGCTACTCTAGAACACGCTTGGACACAGAAAAGGAGAGATTATTCTGCTCAACATTGATTTCAATAAAGCAAATGACCGGGTGGAATGGGGCTACATCCCGGCAGTCATGAAGACAATGGGATTTGGAGATAAGTTTCTCGCGCTAGTAAAGGCACTTCTAGCCAATGCTTCAGCCTCCATCTGCATCAACAGAACTGAGGTAGGGTCGTTTGAGCTCAGGAGGTCTATCAGACAGGGATGCCCCTTGGCACCATTGCTGTTTGCTCTGGTTATAGAACCGTTGCTCGCTTTGTTCCGCAAGCTCAGTGCAAGGGGTTCCTTGGATCCCATGAGACTTCCAAGATCCAACACTCCTCTCTTCGCTCAGCTGTTTGTTGATGACTCCAACACGATCTGCAAGGCTGACCTTGACCAACTGAACTTAGTCCTAGGTCTGTTTGAAATGCTCTGCCCTTAATGACCGATGGCTTAGAGATGATAGTGAGGCCATGTGGAGTGGCAGATTTGCGAGGCTGTGGAAATCGACGCCCTATAACAAGATTAACTACTTTCTGTGGAGAATATGCGGAGGGCATTTCCCTATTGGCAGTCACGTACCGTGGCTCCGCGTGGATGACAGATGTAAGCTTTGCAAATGCGCAGCAGAATCACTTTCCCACCTTTTCTGAGGTTGCCCCTGGGTCTGAAATCTGTGGGGAATTTTGCGAGGGCGGTGTGCCAAAACCTTGGGCATGCAATTCATTTCAAAAGGAGCAGCTATCTTTGGCACAGGTCCTAGTCTAGATAGAGCCACTTTGTGGGAGGTGATAAGATACGCCACACTTCACAAAATCTAGTCTGCTCGTTATGAGGCATCCGTTAGTAGTTCGGTTATCTTCTTTCTCAATTGTAAACAAGCAGTAGTTGACATAGGGATCTAAGTGAAATGGCTAGTGGCTAATTGGCCCGAGGAGAGCGCTAGAGTCCCTCTTGAGTATTTTGAGTGAGATGTCTTTTGTTTGAGCCGTATGTAAGAAATTGTGTGTGATGTATATAAGATACTATTTTGTGGAATATATGAGAATACCTCTTTCAATAAAAAAATGAACGGCACGTGAATAGAAGGGCTTGTGATGTGAGCCACTCCACGGATCTCCACACTCCAACATTAAAATGGGCACCGGGCGGGTTTTGTGTCGGCGGTCTTACAACCTTGTTAGATAGTTGGTCAATACTATTATGTATTTGTTGCCTGAAGAGGATGTAGGGAAGAGGCCCATAATGTCGTAGACCACTAACTAGAATGGGTGGGTGGTTGTATATCACCAGAGCGCTTGGTGGTTGGTGTCTAAATGATTGGCAAGTAGCAAACGACTGACGACAGAGGTGTAGCAAGTGTCTTAGCTTGGGCCAGGAAAAAACTTTGATTAAATTTTGGTAAGGACCTCTGAAGTCTTCATCATGAAAGGCATGAAGATAAAGGTGTCAGTGGCAGACAACTAGACCATAGATCCTAGGTTGAAATGGTGGCTGATGATAGTTGAGTAAACTATCCATCATCTATCATGTGATAATAGAGAGGCAGCTTGCTGGATTCTAGCTGCTAGCAGGTTTTGATGACTTATGGGTCTTCGCCCTAGAGAAGCTTTAGTTCTATCACTATCAGAAGTTGAGGCATATGAGAAGGGAGGGGTAAAGGTGTGCATGATAAAAGGAGATTTTGATGCTTGAGCAATGATCACATGAGAATGAGAGAGTGCATATGCACTGTCATTCAACCTCCTAGAATGATAAGATGCAAACCAAGGCAATGTTTTTAAGTTGAATATCTAGAAGGTCCCATTATACATGTTGTAGGCCTTTTCTAGGGAGTTTCAAGGTCTAAACCAAATAGTAGAATATGCATCCTATGGCACTGACATGGTCAAGATCCATCGAGACATTTAGGATGTTTTCCAATATGTCCCTCCCTTCACAAAGTCGTTTTGCTCACAGTCCACAACTGACACGTAGATATCATGGATTCACACTACTAGCACCTTAGCAATCACTTTGTACGGGATTGTTTAGCATTATGATCAGGTGCCAGACATCAACTCTCAAGCAGCTTTGTCTCTTGGAAAAGTGCTTCATTAAGCTAGCATTCATGTCCTCTGACAATGTGCCCCTCTCAACTATAGCTAAGTTGGCCATATTAGTTAGATGGACCTATCCAATAAGTTCTAGAAGGCCCTAAAAAACTCTGTGATAAGGTTGTTAGGCCTTGGAGACTTGTGTTTGGCCATAGCATTGAGTGCTTCTTGGAGTTCATCTTTGATAATAGGGTGGGGAAGTCATGCTCTTTGATATTCAAAGAACTAGCAATCCAATCCATCCAATATCGCATTAATACAACATCCTCCCCAACACCTTCATCTATTATGGCACTCAATTCCTTATGAAATCTACCACATGCCAAAACTCATTCATGTGCATCTTGCACTCTATCGATCATTTCCTTCATCTGCTTTCTCTTGAAGGAGTGTAAAAAATCTTTCAATAGGCAATTTCCTATGGCAAGGCACAACTACCAACTCTTAAACCTTGTAGATCCCTCTTCATTGAGTTCCCATTCCTACATGGCAAGCTCAGTTTCAATAAGGAGGGTAGATACGAACCCTCTACGAACTGGTCTTGGGGTGTGAGTGGGGTGTTAGGGCATCACCGCTCTCAATGGTTGCTTGACAGCCACCAACAACTCATTTGCATCCTTCCTACTAGTCCTATATCTGAAATCCCACTCCCAAGCCTTTTACATGACACTTGGATGGCAGTGTCTCACTTTGACCTCCTACCCACCTTCCTGATAGACACACAAAATGTATCAAAAGTAATCTTTTATTAAACTTGAATAGAATGTCCCTTAATTCCTAGCTAGCTGAATCGTATGGATCATTCACATGCTAGGAGATCCACTTAGCATCATGCACTTTTGATATGACCGTTTCGTTCTTTCCCATTGTTTTCCATTGCTCAACTTGAGGGGGAGCATCGACTTCCTCCAAGGTATAGACTTGGGGCCTATCACCCTCATTGATGCAAGATGGCACCTATAATTCTTGATGAATGATATTGCTCAGGATCCTTTCTTCATATGCATCTTCTACATTAGCCATCTTCTCCCCTTGTGCGGCCTCCCTACTGGGACATTCCCTTGCAAAGTGACCCAACTTCTTGCAGACAAAATAGGCATCAGGAAATGTTCCAAACAGCTTGCTGCACAAACAACATGTCGTCTAGAAATATTCCGGCACCACCTGCATATGATCCCATAGTTCCAAGATCTTATCCACCCTGATGGAGCCTTAGCAGCATGCGGGGGGATGAGTAGAATTTTGCATGTTGTCATCTTTGCCTCGGAGTCACCTAGCCAAGTGGGAAGGTTCAAAAATTCAATCCATATAGGGCAGTCATGGTAAAGGAACTTGTCCATGCTAAAGGCGGGGGGCTCCATGGCATGACCAAAACAGATGTTCTCAAAAATAAAAATGAGCTCATCACGAGCTCATCACGGTGGTTGCCTCAAAAATCCACCAGAACAAGAAGAAGCCCTTTCCCATGAATGAGTTTGTAAAGCTATTGGTAGGCAGATGCATTCTATGCCATAAATTGTGTGAGTTCATCCATTGATGCGACTTGACCTATCGTCCATCTACATCTCACACATTGAGAAGGAGTACTTCCTACTGTCTCAAACCAATCTTTATCTCATCTTTATGCTTAGTTTCTTTCACTCATCAAGATATTTTTGCACACAAAATCTTTTGAGATTCCTCATCGGGGAGTGGGGAGAAGCCACCAAGCATTTTTTCTATGAGGATATCAGCATATGACAAGGCACCTTTGCTCTTGGTATCATCCTCGTCGGAAGATTCCATTGTAGTTCACTCTACCTCCTTGGAAGTGCTCCCATACTCCCCTGTCTCTCCACTCATAGTCTTTTGAATGTGGTTAATAAGACATACAAACCATGGATGAATTTTTCGTGCTAGTTTTGTTAAGAAGCAAAACTTTTATATTAGTGTCGAAAGTTTGTATGCCCTAATAAAAATAAATGTTTGGAACATTAGCCATGATTTGAAACTTTTATACAAAAAAATATGAAGTTTCACTAGGATTTGCATCTTCTACTTCAAAATTGAAAAGAAAATATATAAAAGCATACTATGTTATTTTAATATTGTGAAACTTAAAAAATTACCTCAATAAACTTTCGCCCAAATTTTATATTAATATATTAGTATAGCTTCGATAAAAACATCCCTAATACAGACTCTAAGTGGGGTCGGTTCACACTCCCCCTGCTCTCCCCTCCATACATCAGCTACACCATAAGCATGCACAAGTGCTCACTCCTAGCATCTATAGCAGCAAGAGTTAATATGAGTGTTTCTTTAAAGAACAAAATGTTTAATGTATGAAGAATTTAATAAATGTCTAAGTAGTTGTACTAAAGGAATCATCATTTCAGAATGTAGAGTTCTTCAAAATAGTTAATAAGAGTGTTTCTTTAAAGAACATAACATTTAGTGTATAAAGAATTTAATACATGTCCAAGTAGTTGTACTAAAGAAATTATAAATTCAGAATGTAGAGTGAGATTTTGGTGCATTTCATGCCCGTCCACCTACATATTAACAGACAAGGTTTCTGCCAATGAAAATTCAACCACATCGGGATACCCACAACAATTGTTAGACTGAAAATTCTACTTAAGCTAGGGTTCTCAATCTAAAAAATGCTAGCATGTACCGGGCACCATAGCAGATGAAAGTGATGCTTGTCCCTAGACTATTCCCTTTCCCTCTCTCGATCCCTACTCTTCCCTCTCTCCCTAGGTCCTTCCTAACCTGTGTGTGTTGCTTGTGTTGATGTGCTAAGTTTGTTGCATTCATTCTTCTCTTCTTGCTACATTAAAGTCCCAAACAAGGATGTAAGACTGCTTATTCGAAGTCTCTTTTCTTCCATCTTGCACGCTCTTAGCCACAACAAAGGTTGGTCAACGAAGCCATTTTGTGGTGGTAGCATGTACCAACTATGGCAAAAGGAGGAGGAGGAGAAGGAGGAGCTATAGCAATGGGTGGTCAGCTATGGCGGATGGGTTTGCCCTACCTATGGTTAGGTTATGGGTTAAGTTAGGTTAGGTTAGGGACAAGATCGTGTTAGATTGGGTGAACCATGTTGGGCTAGGTCAAGTTCAGCTAGACTATTCCCTTTCCCTCTCTCCTTCCCTACTCTTCCCTCTCTCCCTAGGTCCTTTCTAACTTGTGTGTTTTTCTTGTTTTGATGTGCTAAGTTTGTTGCATTCATTCTTCTCTTCTTGCTACATTAAAGTCCCAAAAAAGGGTGTAAGACTGCTTATTCGAAGTCTCTTTTCTTCCATCTTGGATGCTCTAATGAAGGTTGGTCAACAAAACCATTTTGTGGTGGTAGCATGGGAGGTGGAGGATTATACCAACTATGGCAAAAGGAGGAGGAGGAGGAGGAGGAAGAGCTATAGCAATGGGTAGTCAGCTATGGCGGATGGGTTTGCCCTACCTATGGTTAGGTTATGGGCTAAGTTAGGTTAGGTTAGGGACAAGATCGCGTTAGATTGGGTGAACCATGCTGGGTAAGGTCAAGTTCAACTAGCGTAGGTTAATCAAGTATTGTTGATACTACCCTAAGGAAGGTAATAGCAATGTCTTTTAATGTGAATTAATTTGAAATTTGAAGTTTTGGTTTTTTAGTATGTGATTTTTATATGCTTAGAACAAAAATGTTGGCTTCGGTAGTATGATCATCTGAGTTGTAGATTGTAATTTACGGAATTTAGAAGAAAGAAGATCCATTATTATGTAGCCATTGTAAGGCTAGGGAAGCTCATACTACTTATGAGGGACACAAGGTATTCCTTAAACATTGTTGCTTATAGGTACTTCTTAGCTATAGGTAGGAGTAATCCATGATGTATGAACTTGGCACCGTTGCCATGAAGTAAGCAAGCAAGTGGAGAGAATATAGTAGAATGTCTAGGAAATCACTATCTTTTAATCATATAGATGTATGTGAAGATGCTCAAAAGTAATCACTTGAAGTAGGGAAGTGGGGAGAAGAAGGTAGAGTGTCCAAGAAAATGCCAATCATGCCAATGTGAGAGGAAGAGAGTGCTAACTATCAGAGGAAGCATCAATGGAGAGAGAGGTACAGTGAGGAGAGAGTCAAGATAAGAGTGGAGAGTTAAGTTAGGGCTCTACAAATAAAACAACACATTTTTCGGACTTAGATTGCATGCATTGGTATATCTTATCTAAACAATCTTCGAAATTAGATATTCTCAAATATCATCATGTTAACAACCAAGTGTCCTTGGAGTTTTGTGAGGTATAATCTCTTTGATTATAACAATGTGCAAGTGTCATAGACTCAGTTCATGACATAGTAACCTATAAGCTGAAACTACTTGGTGAGGATTGTAGAGTTGTCCAAGTGTACTAGCCCATGTCAACCATCATGTTGGTTGTTGCTGACACAACCACCAATTAAGGAAATGTGGAGCTCTATTTTAGGGTTTGCACCCCCAAGCTATTCTAGAGCTAGTTTTTACAACCTAATACTCAATGACGAGTCATGTGCCATATTCACCTGTAAGGATGGTGGAGTGGAGAACTCATGGAGAATGGGATGTTCCTTTCTCAATTTCCATATGTGATTCTTTTGAAAATAAGGTTGCCTACTCGTTTAATACAAAACTCTCTCTCTCTCTCTCTCTCCCTCCCTCCCTTTCAATCATGCAAAAATAATACAATTGTACACAAAGGTATCAAAAAAATGATCAATGATAGATGGTCTGATGCTATATTAAGGGGACACGTGCGTTGTTGTGGCACAACATAATTGTACCTGGTGGCAACTATTGTCCTAGAAGCAATGGACATGGAAGTAGTAACCAACCCATGTGTGATGCATGCTCTTGCATCACCACCATGCCTTCTCTAGAAAGGAGTCATGCATCTGAAAAGAGCTCTAATTTCCTTTTTTTCTTCTGGATTAGAGTTTGTTTATGCAATAAAATTAGCAGTGCAAGCTTGCATATATAAAATGGATGCTCTTCCTCCTCCTTTTGGTATTGAGCCTACTCATGCATTGCAACCTAGCTTGCATGATGGGATGAACATCTGATCCATTAGAGCTCAAATTGTCTGCTCTATATCCAAAATTCCCCAATGACCAAGTGTTTCAGATCGTAGGCTAGGCCACCAATGTGATGGACACTAATCAACTTTAAGTTATCATCCACCCTTGTCTCCACCACCCTCCTCTCCTATTCCACCCTCATCTCTATCCTCTGGCTCCACCACTCTAGCAACTATATTGCCTCATGACCAGGTAATCCCTTATTTTATTTGGCTTCAAACAAAGTGGTGGCCTTGCTTTCCCACATTAGAGAATGTCAAATATAATCTAAGGGGTCTTAGAGTTTGGATGTTCCGTTGCAGCAGCTGAGCCTAGCTTGTGAGCTTGGCGATACCGTGGCCATGAGCTAAGTTGTAGATTGTTGGAGCAGGTTGGCTGGAGCACGGGCATCGATGGAAGCTGCCTTGTAGTTTGGAGAAGGCGTAGGGCATCGTCTCTATTGTCTGCTTGTTGAAGAGTTTGCTTAAGCTCGTTTGGAAGGCCTTTCTCTTGCATATAGTTTTAGAGTTGCCTATGTTGGAGTTGTACGCAATCAAGATGCTGATAAATCAAGACAAAGCTCTCAAAATAAAGCTCTGTTTCTCTCAAGCTGCATAGGTAGAAGGCTGCTCTCTCTTCTTAACAGAAGAACAAATATCTTTCTCAAAAGAATGACGGAACCTCTCAATGAAATGCAATAGAAATCTCTCAATCCTCACAATGACGGAAATATCTCTCATGAACGGAATTGAACACTCAATGAATGAAAATGTCTCTCTCAACGGAAGTGAACTTGCTTGAAGAACACTCAAGAGAACTATCAATCTCACAATCTCTCTCACACTCTCAAGGATCACAATGCCTCAGCGGAAGGGCAAGGGAGCTTTGATACCATGACAAAATATGAAGAGGGGAGAGGAGAAGAGTGGAGATGAGGAGAGAGGGCACAGCTAGAGAGCACACCACAAATGACTAACTGTACACTTACACTAGATTAGTTGAAAAAATAGAATATATACAAACCCTTTTAGGGTTAGGGTTAGGAGATCTAACCCTTTCCTTTATAGCGCTCTATAAGGTTAGTGCTATGCACATATGATCATGTGATGGTGCTATGCACACATGATCACATGATGTTGAGTGTGAACTCTAAATAGTAATCTAAGTAAGGATTTCATGCTTGATTTCTGAAATACCGTTGTCGAATTTTTTCAAAAAAATATGTTTTTTATGTCTTTTGCCAAAGACATTGTGCAAAATGGCCATCTTTTTAAAAAATATGTAAATTTCACATGTAAAGAAGGGAATCTTTGAAAGATTCCCCTAGAGTTCTCCTTTTGAGGTTACAGTTCTCAAATTAGATGTTACAATGTTGGAGGACAAGAAGATGAGCAAACCGAGAACCAAAGAAGCCAAGAGGAGCCCTCTCCATCCCTAAACCTCACACGACCTGAAGGTTTGCAAGATGTTGATGTACTAGAATCCATAAGAGGTATGGCACAATGCATGATGTTAATGATTTTATTTGCAAAATGTCAAGTAGCTAATAAGCTTGAGAGGAAGCAAAAGAATCCAGACATACAACAACATGATGTTATGGATGAGGTATTATGATTCAATGATAAGAATATGAATGAAGAGGATAAAGTGATGGATCAATTCTTACTTTCTCTTGAAAATGAATATGGTGTGTCCAGCCCTCATTATCATTGACCCACATGTTACAAAAGCAAGCAGTTTGTAGCCCGTACCTATGTCAAGAGGTTGATTTAGATGTTTTGTTGGATAAATTTATGATGGAGTTTCATCAAGTGGGCTTGGGTATTCCAAGACCAATTATGGACATCAATTTCATCAATTTGGATCTCATTTTGAATATGATTTGGGTGTGTTTCAGTCTATGCCAAAATGCAAGCCTAGTTGGAAACTGCATTGTAGGCTATTGGTTGGCAGTTTTGAGGAGCTTCAAAAGTAGGTCAAATGGACTCATATGACTGATGTTATATGGCTGAGTGTTAGTCATATATATGGTCTATATCCACCTAAAAGGGTTTTTGATTTGGATAAGGCTAACCCATTCATCCGAGTGTGTTTTTTCAGTAAAAAAATTGCTTTTCTGCAATCCACAAATGACAATACATGGCAAAGTGATGATCGGATTGAGGGTGAGGTTTAAAAAAAAAAGAAGCTAGATGAAGATAAAGCTGAAGACCAACTCTTTGAAGATTACAAAATGCAATTAACTTCAGTTCAATCATTGGGTGAAGAAAATGGTAAGGATAGTGTTTCAGAAGAATCACTCAGTGAGGTGGTTTCCTAAACAAAAATTTTAGATTTGAAGGATGATATATCTGAAATATTTTATGATGCTTTTACTGAGTTTAAGGATGAATTTTATGATGCAAAAGATGATATTATGCAATCAAAATTTGGTTTACAGTCAAATCCAAGTGTTGGCAAAGTTCCAGTTGTGTGGGAGGACTTGAGTGCAAAGCACAAACCAAAAGTTCAAACACAAATACCAAAACAAAATCAGAAAATGATAATAATGATATTGATGCTGAAGTGGATGAAATGGTAAGGATGAAAGATGAAGGGAAAAGGAGAAGGTTAAACCAGGGCTAAAAGAGCCCAAAATGGAGTGGAAACAGCCTGGAGGAGTCCCCTAATCACCTCTACTTCATACCAAAAACATTCCAACACTTGGCAAGTGTTCAAGGTCAAATAATACAACAAATGAAAGCTGGGAATCATGAAAAATAACAAACATAAATTCAACAAACAACTCAGAAGTATGTCTGATAAAAAAAAGCAGTTTGGGCATGTTTCGGACAGTCCAAATTCTGATTATCAAATTGATTTCAAAGAGAGGAAGTTCAAAAATTCTGAATGATAGAAAAATAGTAATTTTTGTGTTCTTTAATTCAACATACATTGTTGAAATAGTACGAATAATTCATACATGAATGTGATGGATGCTAGTCCCCGAAGTCAAAATTCAATCATGGAAATCAATTAAATTCAGAATTTAACATTCTTATTGTTTAATCATAGCCAAATTCAAATTTTTAAAAGAAAAATGCTAGTCCGAAGTCAAAAGTCAGTCATGGAAATCGATCAAATTTAGAATTTAGAATTCCTATTGTTTAATCACATCCAAATTCAGAATTTTAAAAGAAAAATGAAGGATTTCTTTGAGGACTCTACACCAACATATGTTGTGGACACTAGAGCTTCATCGACATATTCCTATTTGCTTGATTGGAGAAATATGTTGATTTTGTGCTGGTGGAATGTGAACATACTTATTCATGCATGGTTCTATTTATTCATTTTGTATAAACTAGCATGGATGACACTTTATTTTATGGGGTTCCTAGCCCGCCGGCATGTTACCCTAAAATGGTAGCACTGTATTTACACTCACATAATCATGATATGCACTATAGCTTAGTTTTACTTTACTGTAGAATAATCTCTTCCTTTTGGAAGGTAGTGGACATCTATGTATGGGAGTAGTTTGAACCTTGGTACTACACCAATCTCTCCACTCTACTAACTGCATGGTCTTGAATTGATGTGATGTTTACATCATGAATGGGGTCTACTAACTTCCATTAGGTTGAACCTAGAAATAAATTAGTGGGTTCGAGTCTTGGAATTTTTCAAATTCCAACCACGGGGTGTGCCAGTGTAGGTCTCACCTGGCCGCAATGCAAAAAAGCCAAGCTGGTAAATGGCTGAGCCCCCATGGCTGATCAATCCTCCCTAGTGGGCCCATCCATTACTTCATCATGCAATACATATGATCAGTCATCCTTCCCCTAACACGTGAGTAAGTTGGCTCTAGAGCCCTTGTAGTCAGGCTAGAGGGCAGGGGATTAGCCCCTTGTAGGGTTGCCTAGTAGCAAAGCATGGAGGGGTCAGTCCCTAGGGCTATGGATCATCAGCCCACATTTCAGGATGCTTGTCCCCCTTCATTTGTTCCTATCATCTCATTGTGGAGCAGTTAAATCATAAATAGAAAGAGGTTTTCCCCATCAAACAGGGGTTTTCTTGAGATTATTTGCAGTTCTCTCATTTCTCTCTCCTGTTTTCAGTTTGTTGTGTGTGAGGTTGGTTCTCTCTCTCTTCACTTTTGTTCAGTTCCACTTCACTTCTCATGTGGTATCAAAGCCACTATTGGCTAGAGCCCCGAGGTGTGGAAGTAGTGTTGAGCTAGCATATAGAGCAAGAGGGGTTGCCCCTAGGGCTCTGGGCCAGCCCACATTGCCAGTTGGTCGGCCCCCTGGGGCGCCAACTCCCTTTAGTAAGAAAACATATCAAAATCTTGAGTATGAGATGAATTTAACAATATGCCATGTGTAGAAATTATTCAAATTAACATAGTTGTGTTCTACACTAAAAGAGCTTGAAATATGTATTTACACCTTGAAATTTGGGTAACACATGAAAAAGTTACATTCATTTGAAAGGAGATGGGTTTTCATATTTTAGTATATTTTTTGTTTTACCCCCCCTCATCCAAAAGACCCCCCCCTTGGACCTCACATATTATGAAAAATATGTACAAAACTTAAAATCTTGCATATTTTTCAAGGTATATACCTTATATTTTGTGGGAGGGGGGACATGAAATTTTCATATTTTTCCCTTGCATATTTGAAAATTTTAAAGGAAATCCATGCATATTATTTATGGAGCTTGTCCCCCCCATACCCTGGATTTTGGACGAGGGTAGTAACATATTACATATTGAGGTGGTGCCCCAGGGTTGTGGCCCCCTAGTATACATACTGACTAGGGGGGAGATGGGGATATATATAGCCCCCCCCCCCCCCCCCCCCCCCCCGATTTGTTCTTATCATTTAATTTTGGAGCAATTCAGCCATATATAGCCTAAGGTTTACCCCATGAGATTTTCTTGAGATCACTTGTTGCAGTTCTCTCATCTCTCTCTGCCCTTTTCAGTTTGTTGTATGTGAGGGAGGTTGAGGCTCTCTCTCTCTCTCTCTCTCTCTCTCTCCCCCCTTTCTAGTTTGCTGTGTGTGAGGTTGACTCTCTCTCTCTCTCTCTCTGTTCACTTCTATTCAATTCCATTGCACTTCTCACATTTCTTACTAAAGTTCATGTAACTTGTTTATGTGCTTCCACATTGATGAGTACTTCTTGGGATCCAACAATCTCATCTGGACTTCCAAGGAAACCCTCTTCATGGGAGAGGTTTGATTGTATAGGGATGCCAAGTACTCCTAGATACTCTTCACCACCACTGTCATGTGCTTCACATGATTAATCACTTGAGGAGTGCTATTAAGAAAGATAAACAACCTCCCAGTTCATCTATTGGATTTACAAGGGTGTTCCACCTCAACCTTCGATATGAATCATTCGAGGGGCTCAACATTGGTGCCATCAAGACACAGACTATAGTAGGATACAATATTATAGCAAGCAATAGGGTTACAAGAAGACCTGGATGCCTCTCTCAAACCTAGTCTTCCTTCATCCCTATCACCTATATGCAGTGATAAAAAACACGTGGAACATCATCCTATAGCATTATACCATAGCCAATATCCCCTCAATATCCTAACAAGAAGTTATCACCAGACCTAAGACTTCAGTTTCTATAGATTGAGTTTCATGACTTAAGAGATCACCTCTCTGAATTCATGAACTAGGCATTTAGATCAGGATTTATCATCCAGGTATACCACTTACAGTCACCACTATTAGCATGGTGGGAGGCCCCTTTCCTACCCTAGTGCTGTCTCTTTCCCATGGCTTCTACAAGAAGAGTAGGGTGTTCTTAGTTTGCAGGGCTCCATGGCCTTTGTCACCTATAGATATATCGGTGTTGTCTTTGTAGTCTAAGTGTAGCTTAGGACCTCGAATCATATTTTGGTGCGAGACGTAGTCTTAAGTGTGGGAAGCACATGATTGTATGAAAGGAACATGCATCATCGTGGTTGGGGTAATGAAGGATTTCACCTCCATTGGGGGTTGAAAGGTTTAGAAAGAGTTTAAAGGTTAGAGGGAGATTCAAGGTTCAAAGGGGTTCCAAGGTTTAGAAGAGGTTCTAGGGTTAAGAAGGAGTTCCAAGGTTCAGAAGGAGTTTAAGGGTTAGCAGGAGGATCTAAAGTTCAAAGTAGAGTACATGGTGGAGAACTCCTCTTTCTCATAGATCATGGTGGTCAAGGGTTGAGGAACTAGGCTAAGAGAGTAAGGGTGTAAGGGGAGCATAGGAGAGGGAGAGGAAGAAGATGTAAGAGCATGGGGGTGAGAAGAAGAGACGAGAAGGGAGGAGGAGAGGGAGAGGGATGCGACATTCTTCTAAGAAGATGATTCTTTCATAGAGTCTGCTTGTAGTCTGAGCATTGATCTAACCATTGGGATTGAAACTGAGTGTAGGCAAATGGTGATCAATATGGTTGGGAACCTCCAGAATGTATTCCAAGGTTTTGCAAAAGATGGTGCTTTGTTGAAGTATGCGTCAATGTTTCCTCGCATTATTGTCTCATGCTTTTGAAGTGCTCGGATGAGTGTGCCTTGGATGTTCCATTTTATGCTAGAGTATGGCTCAATCATTAGCCAATTAATGGTGTGATCCTCACCCAAAGTGTGTGTTTGGCCTCCCATATGTGGCGTCGTGGAAGTGCATTGAATTTGGGATGGGTCATGAGGCATGGAGGTGCACGGAGATATTCTTTCAACAATGTTACATCCAAGAGCTTGGGGCACTGCCATTCACATTGGGGATCCAACTTGCAGATCCAAGCTTCAGTAATTTGGTGCTAACAAAGGCTGGTAGGGAAGTCGTTTAGGGTCCATCCACCTCGAGTTTTCATATCAAGATATTTGTCCCAAAAATCCTTGATGTGGTTTAGAAGGAGTTCCAAGGTTCATAATGAGTTTAAGGGTTAGAAGGATATCCAAGGTTCAGAGTAGAGTACATGGTGGAGAACTCATCTTCCTCATACATCATGGAGGTCAAGGGTTGAGGAGCTAGACTAAGAGAGTAAGGGTGTAAGGGGAGCATAGGAGACGGAGAGGAAGAAGGTGTAAGAGCATGGGGGTGGGGGGAAGAGAGGAGACGGGAGGAGGAGGGGGAGAGGAGGAGGTGCAAGGTTGGAAGAGACGGTGAGAAGGAGTTGCAAGGTTGGAGGAGAGGGAGTAGGAGGAAAGGTTAGGACATGCTTTTGGACATGGAGTGCAAGGGAGCATGGACACTTGGAGACAATTGCATGGAACACCAAAGTAGAGCTCAATACATTGCCCCAAAGAATGTGGGCTTCATTCCATTATGGGGTATTTATACAAGTTGAGAGCTTCTCTCTCTACATGTAGGAATTGTAAGGCATTCTCTCTCTACATGTAGAACTTGCATCTAGGACGTGCATATAGACATTGCATGTAGGAGTTTCATGTTGCATATAGGAGTTGCATGTAGGAACTGCATGTAGGAGTTGCATGTAGAACATCCATGTAGGAGTTGCACGTAGAAACTACATGTAGGAATTGTATGTAGAACTTGCATGTAGAACATGCATGTAGGAGTTGCATGTAGAACATGAATGTTAAGGATTCCTAAGAGAGATTATTCCTAGCCTTATGCAAGTATAAGAGAAGCTTTGCCGCTACTCTACACAAATTATGTGCTACTTAAGTCCATGTAGGAGATGTCCTAGGCATCCACAAGCCCATGGCCATGCTAGTTGGTGCCAATGTAGGTAGCCAAGTCGATTGCCATGTAGGCATCCATATAGACATGCAACCTTATGCATCATAATCAGCGTACATTCAATATACAGTCAATGCCACATCATCATAGGTAAAAAAACACAAAGTTGACTTTAAGTCTAGATGTCAACACATTGACTTTTTGTAAACATGTCAACGATCGGCATTGACTAGATGAATGAGGCTAACCTAATAGCTTATAAAAGGGAAACCTTTGGCTCTCATTCTTGATCCCACAGTTGACCACTTCAACCCAAAGAATAGTAGCAACAAGGCCTCTTTGCTGGAGTGGATGACGAACAAGGTAGCCTCAACCTCTTTAGGGTTGTAGTGAGGATTCACCTCCTCTAGGTAGTCTAGTCTTTCGAGTTTTGTAGTGAGGATTTCAGCCCCTTCATACAGTTGTTTTCAGCCCTTTGGGCATTCATTGTTTAGTTGTATCTATTTCCTCTTTGGAGGTCCACTACATTCTCTCCCTTTTATTCTCTCACTCACATCCACAACATCACTTTGTGTATTGATTGCATCATCTTGTAGTTCCAATTAGTATTAAGCAAAAGAGAGAGTGAGGATAGTCTATCTCTTGCTATAACTCCCATGTGCCATTTTAGTAAATGGAATCAAGTTCAGATGGCCACACTCTCCCTGATTACAACATCTAGAAGGAGTCATCTCCTCCTTTGTCTATGAGGTGGCATGTAGATCTTCATCATCAATCCATTCCCTGTTATCAAATGCATCTATATGGCTTAGAGGTTCTTCATTGCAAGCTGTGGCAATCAAAGCACCATCAATCAAATTTCCATGCATCTATCTCTATGTATTTGTTGTGTTGGCAGCTAAGGGTTCATCTAGCTTGCTGTCTGTGAGGATATCGAAGAGCCAACTTGGGATAGTGGCATGCCTCTCCTCTGCAACTGCCTATTCAATAGCATGATCATCAAGTGGCTGCACATCATCAAGTGGCTGCAAATCAGGGGCATCACTCTAATGAGGCTGAGGGCTCCTAGAAGGATTGGGGTTTGAACACTACATTGGCTATTCTAAATCTATATTTCATTGAAAGAGAAGCTAAAATTCTCACAACATGCATTCACCAACACAATGATCTCAACGTGCAAATTTCCATAGAGAATTATGAAATGATCTTCAAATCATGTCTCCCTCTCTCATTCTTGAATTTCCAAGCCTTGGGTCACATGGTGATGTGGATTCCTCTTGGTAAGAAGCCTTAGCCCCTTAAAACTAGGACACTTTAACCCCTCTTGGTACCTGCAATAAAAGTATTAACTATTAGCTTTTGCATGAAAAAATAATCTCTAGACTAATCCTAGTCTCTGTGGGCAAGCAAACCAATGCGCACACACATACATTAATTTCTTTAGTTGATCAGGGTCAATCTTTTTTTACTATAATTAAGGGGCCTTTACCTATAGTCAACGAACCTTATATATAAACAATATCTCCAACAGAGGTTGGAATATCTTGATTGACTAAAGTCAACCCTCTTGGCTTGAACCAAATCTCCTTGACCAAAGTCAAGTGTCTTTGATCAAAGTCAATGCTTTGACCAATTAGAAGCACTCTTTGACCATAATCATAAATAAATAAGAAACTTTTGGTCCGATAAAAAGTCAAATTTGTAGTTTAATTGGAATATTTATAACTTGGTGACATCCCCTCGGCTTCTAATTAGTTGACCTAACTGAAAAGCTTCTTTGTAAAAATTCAGAACCAGTAGTGAATAGTCAAACAACATGTCTTCATCCATTCACTTGGCATTAAATGCCGAATAATTTTTAAACTTGATGAGGTACCTATAAAATACCCTACCTTGAGGTCCCTTACTTACGATATGATACACAATCTACTCTAGTTAAAGGATCTCCTGTAGCTCAAAGCCTCAACCATTGGTGAGTGGTTTATATAAAAAGTAACAACAGTTTATACCGAGAGCCTCATGGAGAAAAAATTGAACAAAAGAGATTATATTTGTAAAAACTCAACAATTGTTGAGAGCCTTAGAGGCCAAAAGTTTACATCTAGTGAGCTAAAAGATCACTGAGAGCCTTAGAGGCTAAGAGATTGCATCCAACCATTTTTTGGGGATCCAATGGATGAGATGATGGAGAGGCCAAGGAATTGCACAAATGCAAGACTCAAAATATGCCCCCCCCAACAAGATGCAAGTACCCTGTAGTGAAAATCCTTAGCCCTTCATCAACGTCTCCAGGTTATTCATAGAGCATAGACATATAGATGACAAAGGTGTGCATGCCATTTAAGGTGGTGACATGCAGTTGTGGGGGGAATCAATCGAGGGAACGAAGATATTCCACAAGAGCAAGCATTTCAAGTCCTAATGAGTGCAACACAATGACCTTATATGAGAAGGCAGGCAAGATTGGGATCACGTTGTATTGAGGGGTGATAGTAGTAATAGGCATGGTCTTTAGAGTGGGTGATCAGTGGAGCAGATGAGCAAGGGAGCAGATGAGTGGATGAGAGTTGGAGGAGGGAGCGTGGAGCAAAGTAGAGCAAGGGTGGAAGAGAGCTGGAAGAAGGTGCATGGAGCAAAGTAGCAGAGCAAGGGTGGATGAGAGCAAAGTAACCAAATGCCAAATGCCAATGACCTTATATATTACAAAGTTTGAGCCACTATGGTGACTGGAGGCCTGGTGTGCCATCCAAATAATCATGAGCCATTTAAACCACTGCCTTAATTAATCAAAATCCAAAGAGGGTGCCAACCAAATAATCATGAGCCATTTTAATCAAAGTACCAAAATGCCAAATGCCACAGTCAAAGGTCTAGCCAACGCAGAGACTGGAGGCTTGGTGTGCCATCCAAATAATCATGAGCCATTTTAAACCACCACCTTAATTAATCAAAATATGAGGCCAAATTTAATCATGAGCCATTTTAATTGTAGCCCACCATGGTGGCTAGCCAACCTAGTGGAATCTTAGGTGCCACCCACCTTGCCACTGAACGGCATTGGAAATTAACTATAACATGGCTGATAATCATAAAGAAGACACCACCAACCTAGTAATTAATTGGTAATTAATTGTGGTAATTAACTACACTCTATAGAGCATGCAAGCCTGATGATTGGTAATTAATTACACTCTACTAATCATGCAATCCCAGTGGTGGTAACTGGCATGTGAGTAATTGTAGGCCACTACGGTGGCTAGTAATTAACTGCTAGCTCCATGGAATCTTAGCCACCACCACAGATGTGGCTAGTAATCGTAGCCACCACCTCGATAGAATCTTAGCCACCACCATTGGCAGAAGGTGGTAGTAATTACCACAAATGTAAATCATGAATCCTAATCACGTCTAACCACTCATTACAATGCAAGGTAGTATTTTTGTCTTGAATTAATCAAAATTTGGGTCAACCACCCTAGTGGCTCTCACCTTGATAGTTCCATTCCCTTCACTATTTTGTATGATATCCATCTCCACCATTTCTTTCTCCCTTAAAGTTGGGCTATAAGCTTAATCGTCCACTATTCCATTCCCTTCAATATTTTTTCTTCTATCCCTCTTAGCCATATCTGTCTCCCTTGCACTCGGACCTGCAAAATTAAGCCTCCACTATTCCATTTCCTTCATTGTTTCATCTTCTATCCCTCTTGGTCCTTTCTTTCTCCCTTGCACTCTTCTTGCAACTTTTATCCCCTATCATAATGAATCCCCTTGGACACACCAAGCTCCAAAATGTGTCTACACAATCTAAAAGCTCCCCACATAATCTTTCCTCCCCCTCTGCATAGCCCAGGAGCTCCTCACACAATCTTTTTTCCCCCTTTGTAGCACAATGCGAGAGCCTCTCCTCTCCTGATCTTGAAATCGTGACATATGGGAGCTCCTCACTTGCTCTTCAAAATCCTTAAATGTATGCTCTCACCAACTTCACCCTGTTGGTATAGGAGGTGAACGTGAAGGAGGGACAAATAGTCTGTTAAGGAGGCGCTAGGCATTTCTAGAGGCAATTTGCAAGCACACTTCTTGGAGAAGCAGTGGAAGAGACATGATATTATAGATGTATACCACAATGGTTAGATTAGTGCAAATGGTGGAGTTAAGCTTTCTAGCTTGCCAATAGATGTATACCACAATGGTTAGATTAGTGAAAATGGTGGAGTAAAGCTTTGTAGCTTGCCAATAGACCTCTAGGATGTGCTGAAGAAGACAATTCACTTCTTTCCTGATATGAGAGGAACTATGAAGTTTTGGTATGTTCAAGCAATAGTAGAGAAACTAAAAGGACGTGATGTCTCAAGGAAGATCTCCAAGGGCATGATAATCAACTTAAAGAATTGCATGGATGGCAAATCCAAATTGTCAACTCAGTTTGTTGGAGCTGCAATGCACCTGATGACATCTACCCTCAAAGGGATTTTTGACTAATACGATAAGAAGATGTCTTAGAAGATGACTTTTTTACAAGAAAAACCACCAACACAGCAAAGGTAGCACTCCATGAGAAAATTCTTAGGGAGGGTGCAGAAGCCAAGGTAGAGGAGCAGAAGTGAGGGCCTTGCAAGCACAAAAGCAAGCTGAGCCCACTGAAAAAATGGTGGACATCAAAAGGCATAGAAGAAAAGAAACAAAGAAACACATCAAGGAGCTCCAGGATAGGCTTGAAGATGTCAAAACAGATGCGACATTGTGGAGAAGGAGATAGCAATGATGCAAAAGAATCTTAAAGATCAGAGATCCAAAAAGGAGGCTCTTTACAAATGGCTCTGCAACATGCAGAATGCATTGAACATTTGAAATAGACCAGATGATGGAGGAACTAAAAAGGGAGAATGAAAAAACCAAAGCGGTGATATAGGAGCTGCAAGAGAGCTTCAAGGCTAGGAAGGATGGGCAAAGAGAAGCCATGATGGAGAAGACAACGAGGAATCTCTCCAGCCTAGGAAAGATGCAGAGAGCAGCCTCCACGGTGGAGCAACTTGCAACAGCCAAAATGGAACTTGTTATGTAGAACCACTTTTGCAATTTTGGAAAGTTAAGCATAAAACCCCACAAAAGATTACGATAAGGTTGTGCACAAGCTTGCATTGGCTTTTAAAAGTTTTAAAAAGCAGTATGTCATCATGAGATATTTTGAAACTAGAGTGGAAGGGTTAGAAACGGCCCATCTTGTTGCTATTGATGAGTTTAAGCAGCTTCAAGAGATGTTGAGGGAATCAGCAGATGAAGATGTTGCATAGAGTGAGCAAAGAATGGAGGAGCTGAAGGAGAACATCAACAACCTTAGGATGAGGGAGGAAAAAATCAAGAAGAAACTTCATGTGCAGAGTCAAACTCTGGTATTGATGGCCGCAATAGTTAAATCGGATGCCTATCATGTTATGCATCAGGGTCCGAAATGCTCTATCAACAAGACCCACATCGTAGATGACTGCATGATTTGATGGCCTTCGTGCTACCACCCTGTGCATGTTTGTTTCTTTGGGGTGTTTGTGGATGAAAGCTTGTGCCACATCATTAGTAGGGTCATGAGGCAACATGTGGTAGACAACCACGGGGAGTGACACATGGTAGTGTACGAACTACCACATCAGCACTATTCGGTAGGACAAATGGTAGACTTCCACATTGATAGTATGAGGTAAACATGTGGCAGGCGATCCATGTCAGCAGGAATGTGCCACATCATCAGAGGTATGGTCAGGTGCCACATTAGCAAGGGTGACTAGGCAGGACACATGGCAGACAGCACATAGGCACAGCGGACTTGAGGGATTGGGCTAGTCACAATGGCGCATGTGGGCATGGGGCTCAAGGTGTGTGTAGCCACATAGGTGAGCGATAGGGGGTGACATGTGGTGATTCCACATAAGCGATAGCAACTAGCTACGTAGAGTGCCATGTGGTGCGACTGGCATGATGCCCGAGGCATGTGTCATAGGCGGCCGTGGAGAGGCATAGAGCTATTGTGGCAACTCAGACAGTAAGGAGGGGAGAGGTTAAAGAGAGAGAGGGTGGGGTTGTGAGGGGAGGGAGGGAGAGAGAGCGAGAGAGAGAGAGAGAGGAGAGAGAGAGAGCGAGAGAGAGCGAGAGCGAGAGAGAGAGAGAGAGAGAGAGAGAGAGAGAGAGAGAGAGAGAGAGAGAGAGAGAGAGAGAGAGAGAGAGAGAGAGAGAGAGAGAGAAGGGGGGGTGGGGCAGGGGGGGTCATGAGGAGAGAGGAGGGAGTGAGTGAGGAGAGAGAAACAGAGAGGAGGAAATAATGTAGAGAGAGGAGAGAGTAGGGGGAGGAGAGAGAGTGGAGGAGAGATAGAAAAGAAAGAGTGTGAGTCCACGAGGGGAGAGAGAAAGTAGCGATAGAGAGTGAGGGTAGGGAGAGGAGAGGGATCAAAAAGAATAGGGAGTGTAGAAAGAGATGGAAGGGAAGAGAGGGGTGTAAGTGTTGAGGGAGGTAGTGACAGAAAGAGAGTAGGAAAATGGATATCAAGCCCTTCTTTGTGTGTGATGGTCCCAAGCATAGGGATGCTATGCATCCCATTTCTAGGGGGGGTGGGAAATTATTATAGGCAAAAAATTTACCAAGGAGAATGAATATATAAATGTGTGTGTGAATGTGTGTGGCATTAGTAGAATAAAATATAGTGTGCTAAGGCCCAAGGTTGAGGTGGTAGGGAAAGTCCATGTGCCACCCTTCCGTGTAAGGGGACCCAGAGGGGTGTTGTACATAGTCCATGGCAAAACATAATATAGTATCATGAGTTGGCAGGGTATCCCATGTGCCACGCCTCCACCTAGGGAGGTCCCATGCAAGAGTTAAGTGAGATATGGCCACATTCAATGGGATATATAATACAAAATTGGTGGAGCTAGCAAGGAATCTTAGACTATATAGTCCAAGAAAAAATAATTCTATAAGGGAAGAGTAGATGAGGTGGCAAGCATCTTTGTGCCAACCCTCAACTTGTCCTCCTAGGTATTATAATATTGAGAAGGAGCCATGGGGCATCTTAGACTTAGGATAAGAAGGTTTGATTTTTGAGAAGAGGAATTGTTGCATGTTGTCGAGAATGTGTACCTCCTAGCTCAAATGGAAGATGCCTCCACCCACACTGGGTTTGTGTAAAGTCCAATTCTAGGATTGGACTTTAGACAAGTCCAAAAGTTATGAATACAGTGTTATATTTGCTAATTTTAATTCTTTATGTGGATGACATGCTTATTACTAGGCTTTCATACTCCGCAAATTGCAGCCTTCAAGGATGATTTGCAAAAATAATTTTCCATGTCAGATATGGGCAAGTTGCGTTACTATCTTGGCATCCAATTTTCTCACTTTCAAGGGGGTATAATGATAAGCCAATCTAAGTATAGCTCTTACATCACTTCTAGTTTGAGGATTGTAAGCCGGTATCAACCCCCTCCCCATTAAGTAGGTTCATGCACAAGTCAAATGCCTAGCATAGTGAAACGTGTTTGGGACTATTATATGATGGTAAGTCTTCACTAGTTATGTGTTTGGGACTATTATATGATGTTAATTCGTGGATAGTTATGCATGATTTTACGGAAAGTGATAAGGCTCATTGTTATGACACACGGATGTCTCACAGTGGCAACTACTGCAACCTATAGTCACTAGTTCTAGCTATGAATATGAGTACAAGGTAGCTTTTATAGCTACAATGGAGTGTGTCTAGCTTCTTTAGCTACTGGAAGAACTTGATGTTTTCTAGATCTCATCTATTACTATCTACACTGACAACCATAGTTCTTTGTCCATTGTGTGTAATCCTACCTTTCATGTGCATACCAAGCACATAGAGGTACAATATCACTATGTTCGAGAGTGATTGCCAACTAGAGATATACATGTACCCTATGTTCCCATGGAGGAAAACTTAGCATATCTCTTCATCAAGGATCTATCTTGACCTTAGGAATGGGTTATTGTGTGTCTGGCATAGTGGCTTTACTGATTAATGTTAAAAACTATCTAATGTTGGCAAAGCTTTTGCTTGTGTGGATTCTTCTTCTGTCGGTGGAGTTTATTGTGGTGGAGTTGTTTCTATTGTTGTTTTGGATGTTGGTACAGTTGAGAATTGCATTAGCATTGCTAGAGCTTCACCTAGCATAGTTGCTCATTGTCGTGTGAATAAGATGCCTTCAAACATTGAAATATGGAGCTGTGTATCAGGTTTTCTTGTTGCTCATTGTCGTGTGAATAAGATGCGTTCAAACATTGAAATATGGAGCTGTGTATCAAGGGGATAATGGTTGTTGAAGCTTCACCTAGCATGGTTCAAGAGGTATATCTGGTTCACTTGTTTCTCATTGTGGTGTGAATAAGATGCCTTCAAACGTTGAAATATGAAGCTGTGTATCGAGAGGATGATGGTTATGAGATACTTTCGTGTTTCTTCTATTGTGGCCCAAGCTTTGGCATTGGAATTTCATGGCACTCCTATTGCAGTGCTTCACGGTGCAGTGTTTAACAATTTTTGTGTGCAGTTCATTAATAATAACTAGTGTATCCAAGTATACTCGTAAATGACTTTTATAATAATGGACCCAGTTGGTTTTTTTCCACGTTTTGCAATCTGATGTGTCATTAAAGTTTTAATGGTTTGGCTAAGTTTTGAATATTTTGTGTTTTTAAAATTGTGGTATAAGTTTTTTGTAATATTGCCAATCATCGCAATTTTGGTGCTTTATGATTAAGTATGTTTTAGGATCCAATGGTCCATATTTAAATGATGTTGACCTTAGCCATTGATGGGGAGAAATGAGTAGACAATGAGAAAAGGTAGGACAAGGTCATAAGTGTCAAGATACTGAAGGAGGGGTGATAGCACAGGGATGGAAAGGGAAGGGGGAGTGGAGGCTAATGAAGAGAATGCCAATAGACTTAAGATCATGCCAAGGGATGAAACAAACATATTTCATACCATAAAACCAATAATCTTTTATGTAATGATACTTCATAGACAAAATCAAAGAAGCCTAGTCCTTGCTTTTGGCTAAATGGCTGCTTATACTAAGAGAGCCAAGACTCTCCTAACAAAATAAACATATCAAAGAAAAGAAGAGTTAATTACTTTGTAGCTCATTAAAATGCACAAATATGTGACACAAAATGCTAAAACAAAAGCATACTAATAGAAAAGGTGACCACCTATAGAATGACCAATTAGGAAAAATATATATATGAAAAAAGACCATAATGGAATTTCAATGACAAAAAAATCAACAAACTAGAGACTTGGCCAACATCTACATAATTTTGTGAAGCTTCTTTGACAGCAATGTTACGTGAGCAGATAAGCCAAGAAAGGCTTCGTGCTCAATACCATCTTCAAACAATCTCTCCTATGCATAAAGGATCCTTTACCATTCCATCACGAGTATCACTTGCATAGTCAACATAACCCATCAAAAATAACAAAAACCATGAAAGATGCTCCAAGCTACCTTTTGGCATCTACATTGTCTATGAGGTTTCCCTACTGCCTAGTATTTGAGACATGTACCAAAACATTGCATAAATCCCATCTTTTGGCAACAACAAAGTGCTCAATTATACTACAGACCTGCTTCAGGGAGATGTTTGCTTAGAAACCTACTTTATCAAGTATGTTGACTTACATACTGAATTAATGAAAGAAAACTCAATGGATCTGAAGTTGTAAGATCCTTTTCATTGTACCATAAAACAATCTGAACATCCCAAGGATCATCATTCATAACTAGATTTTCCAATTGATATAGTGCTTGCTCTGACACTTTCTCATCCATCCAATACAGATAAATAAACTTAGGGAGCTTCAGCATCATATTGTCATATTCATCATCCTCTTCCTCTTCATAGCTAACTAGTTGGTCACAAGTCCTCAATTGTATTTTGGAATTAGCATGCTCTGCACCTTCATCATAACGAGAACCTAAAATCTCCTCTCTCATTCTCTTTTTCCCCCCCTGAGGCTCCCTAAAACTCTTGGTAAGGGAAACCACTTTCCGTAGTCATTCAAATGAATCTAAAATTGTCTTGATACTCACATACTACTCCAACATCATACTTCTTGATTGCAGACCGAAAGCACCTGCTTTCCTTCACTCACTTATGTTGCACTAAGCTAAGGGTCAGGCCCAAAGTTTGCAGGTCCTATAAAGACATTACTAAAGTTTTGGTTATGCGAAAAAAATCCTCTGCTCTCTTGAGCTGATTAGAGGGCAGAATCTTTGTATGGTCCTCTAGTAGCATATAAAAAGACCATGCTTGCAAGAATTCAGGTACCACCACATATGGAGCAAACAGATCTCGTACTTTGAAAGTCTTCCAACAATAGGACAATTGCATGAGCTCAAGTTTAGCATGATAACTGAAATATGGGCATGCTCTGTCTTCTTCCACCATTGGTCATGCACATTTGGCATTGCAAATAGCCATGTTTTTCTCTCAAAGAGGATAAATTCCCTATCAAAGAGATGAAATAATAAGATAGGGAAAAATTGCACCTACAATTTGGCGTTTCCAACATCCGCAACTTCATCGACATGCCTCTCCTCAATACCTGGCTTTTGACCCCTGCTTTGCTTAGATAGACCATTTTGATAATGAACCTTCAATGCAATCAAACCCTTAGCTTCCAAATTGCCCCATGTATCATTGAAATTTGACCCTTCAATTACCTTGCCATTTCGACTAACAATTATGCCTAGCATTGAAGCTACTAGAGCCCGAAAAAGAAATACTTTCTCAGCATCTCCAAGGTAGCCTAAGAAATAATCATTTTCTCTTATCCTGCCCAAAAGCCTTCTCAAACCACAACAACCTCATCATAATTTCTATTTCTTCTCAAACTCACCAGCAAACTTGCAGGCGACTTAGTGTTGTGTTCATCCAAGAGAGCTCGCATTAACAATGCAAGCATCCGGGACATTCCACCACAAAATCGCAATATAAGGGAGAGACCTTCTAGCTATGAATCATCTAGTGCCTCTACCTCTGTAGTCAAAGCAAGCTGCTTCATGAGGCCTTAACTATGTTAGACATTTCATCAAATGAAAGAGGCAGCTTCATATTTTCTGCAGAAAACCTTGTTTTGCCTATTATCATAATGGGAAACATCAAGCTACCATTCGTGTGTACAACATCCAACATGTGCACATACTCTGAAATTGAAACCATGTAGGTTCACTATCAGACTACACAGCATCATTGTCATCCTTCAAGGAAAAACTCCCTTGTTGATCAGACTTTGTTCATATTTAACCAAGTTGAAGATTATCTTAATATGATCCAATTTTTTCATGATTTGAATTTGTGTTGCTACCATTCTCTCAAGATAGATGAAAGAGGGAGATGGCTAGTGGAGGAAAATGGCTTTCATGTAGCCCAGATTTTGGCACTACGTTGTCTCCATGTAGTTGTATATGCACCTATTCCAAGTAGATTAACTAGAGTCATGGGAGAAGGCCATCGAAGAACCAACACAAGAGAAACCTTTTCCGTCATGGAATACCCAAACCCAATCTGATGAACAAAATCATGTCCACTAGCTCGATTTTCTCATGAAGATGACGCCTATTCACTTGCAAGCCCTTCAAGAAATATTGATAACCTTCTCCTATGACTCGAGTCGAGATCTACTTGGAATAGGTGCATATACAACTACATGGAGACAACGTAGTGCCAAAATTTGGGTTGTATGAAAGCCATTTTCCTCTGCTAGCCATCTCCCTCATTCATCTACCTTGAGAGAATGGTAGCAACACAAATTCAAATCATGAAAAAATTGGATCCGGTTAAGATAATCTTCAACGTGGTTGCTTTCTAAATATAAACAAATAATTTTTGCTTTGGTCTCTTCAAGGATCTGCAACCATTGCTTGATCAAAAAACTACCAAAATCCAACCCAAAAGTGCTCTTTCTAGCACTAGGGAATGCCACCAAAGCAAAGAACAAGGATTGCTTGGAATAAGTAGAAGGGCTTCTTGATCTAGTAATAAAATCTTTGAATAAACTCAAACCCCCATGTAATAATACTCTATGAAGCGACTCCATCTTGTCTCTTTGAATTTCGAATTCTCTTCCTAGAGAGAACTCGATTCTCTTTGTAATCTTGAAGGAGAGTAGATAGGATATCTAAAGTTGCCCACCTTGGCTGATTCAAGTGAGGCTCTAAAGCTCTCATTATCTTCCCATTATTCCAAATGGATGCTTTCAAAATCAAAACGAACAATAGACGGATGGTTTATCAGCCAACATCTTCATGAGTCACTATACATGCGAATATCTCAGCTCTTTCTCGGAGGTAATGGATTTCTCAGAAATGCAAATTATGCACTATTTTCGACCCTATCCAAAATAACATAGATCATCTTTATGGAAGAAGCCGAGGTCCTCAACTTTTGTCCCTCCATTCTTCTTGCCATTGCCAAAAAGCAATGGATCAGTCAGAGACGTGTGGCATCTAGCTGATGCTCAACTCTAGTGTGTAGAACGTCTATTACTTACCCCAAAGTGAGAATGCGGAGTCAAAAAATCAAGGGATTTTGCAAAGCGAGAACTTGAAGTGGTACTGGAAAAGACAAGGGCTATGCCAGTCTCGGAAACACCAAGGCACCACCAACGTTGGGACTCAAGCCTTTCTGTGATGGGTTCTGGAAAATTTTGGGTAGCGTAACACATAAATTTAGTACTTTGTATGTGTCTGAGAGTCACAGAAGCTAGGGGGCAAGGACAAAAATTCAGCACCGTCCTCCCTTTTCTAAAGAAAATCAGTATTGATCCTCGACTTGTCATTGGCCCAAAATTCCTATGTGTATATATAAAAATGACAAAAATTTTCCCCATTTCCATTTTTCATTTGACAATTTTTTTTCGGGAGTGTTTGTAAATGAAAAAGAGAACACCCAATGACAATGATATCTTAGTCAATTTTTGTCCCTGCAGTAGTAGTAGTAGTAGTAGTAGTAGGGGGCTATTGTGGTAAGCACTTTAGTCATATATTGATGGAAATGCCCTATTGATGGCATACCCTGAACATCAGATGCACGATTTTGTCCACCATGTTCTAGAGTACCATATGTCAGAACCTGTTTCTCAGCAACATGAATTCCAAGAGAATCCATGTGGTGAATATGTAGCCCAATTGATGAATCAACTAGCTCAGACAAATCAGGCCCTTCTGTTAATCTTGGCTTCTCAGCACCACCATCCCCAACCTGTGCAACATCAAATTAATCACAAAGTACATCTAGAATCTTTTCATGGACTACCGACCCAAGAGGTGATGACATAGATCGACCATTTTAATAATATTTCAAAGTAAGGCCTTGGAATTGAGGACACTATTGGAGGGGATTGCATCAAAATGGTTTGTCCAGCAGCTGGAGACACACAAATCGCATTGGCCGACCTTGAAATCTCAGCTTTTGCAAAACTTTGCACACGCAAACGTCACTCAAACGGCGTTGTGGCAATTACAAGATCTAATGCTTTGGGCCTCGCGGGGGGCACACTATTTATTATCGTGCCATGCCTTTGTCCAATATCTAGTTTGGCGGAAAGGACAGGAACGGACACACGGCGCTGTTGCTAGGCTAGCGACTATGGCATGAAGATTAGTCAATAGCTGTGATCACGACTGTGTGTGACCGGTGTGTGTGCCCAAATTTTTGGCTGCCCTGCCACTAGGGACAAACTGGGTAGAAGAAGAAGAATATATCGATTGTTCAGTCAGCACACACCCGCCTAGGCGCTCCCGTTAGAAAATCTCAACAAGCTCAACTGCATCTGCCAAAACTTTGCGTTTGGTCGGAGCGTGCATCATCCATTGTAGTATCCATATTGCGCACATACTTTCTCATCAATGACAATGGCAATGACTTTTCCCACATCTGCTCTTGGCCTGCCCTCACAGGCGGGAAAAGAAAGGTGTATTTTGCAAAGGCTGATTAGTTGGGAAATAAGTTCCACAAGCCAGAACTAATTGAGATTTTGCGGAGCGCATATCTGTCGCCTTCTACACTATGTATGATTCGTGCGATAACCCTACACTCTACAAGCAAAACTCTCAGTCACGCTCCCGAGTCCCACCAAATTTGATGTGCCACCGACGCTAATCTTACCTAGTCGTTCCGCTCGTATAGTAGTTGCGTGGGTATAGTGAAATCCTGGCATATGTAGGTGCCCACCTAAACAAGATTATTACAACAAGTTTAGCCTCTTTTAAATTCTATTGGGTTGCAAAATCTGTAGATTGCTCAAGTTCCTCAACAACATCACTATGATGCAGGGCAAAGAGATGTTCAATACAATCAAGGAGATTTGGTGTCCCTATACTGTCCCGTTTGAAAGAAGGGCCTTTCAGAAAGCCTCATGCATAATTTGGCTTGGCTCTTACAAAGTGTTGAAATGGATCCGCCACTTCACATATCAACTGCAATGACTTTCCAATAGTCGCCTAACATGTGTTCATGTTTGTTGAATGAAACCCTTTGTGGTTTCTTCTTGAGGGGGGAGATGTGAGGAGATTGCTTGGTTAGCGCATGCACAGACTTGTAGTTGTAAGTGTCGATCTAATCAATAAAGAAGCTTGAGAGTTGTAGAAGCCAAGGGGCTACCAGTTTAGTACTTTGTATGTGTCTGGGCTTTTCACAGTATACTAGAGAACAATTGATATGCTCCCTATTTGTGCCACCCGTCCGACTCTTGTGCCAAACTTCCACTATCAATTAGCCAAATCTGCTTAGCCACCCCTTGTCCCAGAGGCTTTCTTTGCACAACCACTTAAAGTGCCTTCTCGTGCATGCTCATGGAGCTCTCCTAGCCCCAATAGCAAGCAAGTCCCACATCCCTATGCAAGCCTGGGCTAGGTGAGAATCAAGGGCTGGCATTACAGCTCTAGCTCAACATCCTTCAAGATTTTAGCCCATCCTTGCAATGGCCAAACATTCTCATTGGCCCAAAATACTCTGACGTTCATGTGATTGGTTGATATAGCCTGTAGGTTTCTAGGTTTATGCTTCATTAGACACATTCTAGAAAAGCGAGCCTTCACGAGGCATATTTTTTTCACTACTGGGTGGGAAAACAAATACTAAATGCTAAGCGGTGGCAAGATCACGGGGAAGCACTCTTAGACAACTCTAGGCTTGGAACTATGGTGGTGGCTCTTCTTCATGGACCTTACTTGAGCATTGGTTGCCATGCCTTCACACCATGAGTTGGTTAGTTCAAACACCCATACTAAATTAGCTTATTTCAACATTATAATTGCTTTGAGTCCATCTTGGAGAGGAAATAGTCAAGAGTGACATGGGTGAGCATCCTTAGACTTGTAGAAATGATCTGAGCACTTGAGATTATGTGAAAGTTGTAGAGCTATTTCGACATGTTGACATGAATTTCTACCTTAAGTATATCTGTTGGGGTAATGTTGTGCATTGTAGACTTCTTACATGTAGAATTTGCCATAAACTTGACTTGAGATGTCGTGGAGGTATGGAAGTGGTGCTTCACTCAGTTAAGTTGAATTAGCTACTATTTCAACATGATCTTATATTTGTGGCCTTTTGTGCTAGCATGGACTTCAGATATGGACTTCAGATGTGAATCAACAGGGGGTTGACTTAGCATGCATATGCCTCATGTGGACTAGCAAATAAGCATACAAACTAGTGATTCACCCAAGGGCATTGAGATAGCCTTGAATTCAACATGACGTCGTGTTTAGGACAAGTGTTCAGCGTTCTAGATACACCGATGGTTCAAGGACCATGACAGGGGTATGAATGGACACTAGGGGTGGTTATTGATACTAAGGTAACAAATGAGTGGACTGATTTGGAGGTAAGTTGAATTAGGTGACTTGGGAATAGACTTTTTTTGTTTGTTTCAATAGATAGAGAAGGTAGTGTAGAACACTTAGGAAACAAAAAACCCCGAACACAAGAAAAATTTAAGCAAGAAATTCTCGAAAACCCATCGGCGACCAGGGTGAAGTAAAGATGCTAACTTAGCAAATAGGACATTGACTTAGCATTCCAGTGCACTAAGATATATCTCAATGCCATTGGTATAGCCTGTCGTCACCTACCCCCTGACAAATTCACATAATGATAGCTGAACATTAAATGTGCACAGTTGGCATGCCAACTCATGAGGATGCTGCAATACAACCCATGACACTGAGATAGCATCTCAGGGCACAAAGTTAGCATAGTCACCAATTGAACTAAAATGGAATTACCTTGTCATATTCATATTCAAATATCATTGTAGAACCATGAGTTACACCAAAAGAGCCATCACGCTAAGTTAGCATTCCAAGCCATTGTGAAGATAGTGGGAGAGAGGGAAGGAGTCTCACTTGCGGCTTTCTCACATACACAATGGGGGAATACACACACAGGTGGAGGCTGAAAACAGTTTTTCTCTTCTTAGTTGTGAAAGCCAAAAGAACTCTTGTACAAAGAAATAGAAGAACCCTATATGTGGGTCTCAAACCAAACTCAACTAACTAAGGTGGCATACTAACTGAGCCACGAACTAGAGTAGATAAGGATAGCTATCATCCAGCTATTATTCGTGGGCGGTGTACCAATCGCATATGCAGCTAACAAGTCGGTGACATAAATGCACAACGGTCACCCTGGCATATCGCGAGTGGAGCTCGATATCTCAACACTCCCCCTCCAGCTCAATCCCAATTCTTGCACACCAAGTAGGTCTCTGAACTTGCACAGCTTCTCTGCGCCCAATGCCTTCGTGAATATGTCAGCTACCTGATCCTCTGTGTTGACATAAACTAGATCAATAAGACCTAGTAAAACCTTCTCCCACACATAGTGATAATGCACCTTATTGTGCTTTGTTCTAGCATGATAGACTGGGTTATTTGCCAAGTGTATACTGCTCATGTTGTCATAATAAATGACAACTGGCCCATCTGTAGACTGATGCATATCATAAAGTAGCTTATGCAACCAAGCTACCTCACATGCAGCCATTGCTGCACCCCTGTAATCAGCCTCTGTGCTCGAAAGGCAACTGTAGGCTGTTTCTTGCTGCTCCAGGTGACTGCAGCACTCCCAAAAGAGAACACATATCCACTGGTAGATCGTCTATCATAAGTACTACCAGCGCAATCAACATCAGTGTATCCATGCAACTGTATCTGAACCCCAGCCTCATAAAATAGTCCATACTGCAATGTGGACTTCACATACCTGAGTATGCGTCTAGCCGCATCCAAATGCGGTTTCCTTGGAGCTTACATAAACTGACTTACCAATCCAACAGCATAGCTTAAATCTGGCCTGGTAATAGTCATATAAATCAGACTTCCTACTATGCGTCTGTACATAGTAGGGTCTTCCAGAAGCTCACCTGCATCTGTGCTCAGCTTCACATTCTGCTCCAAAGGAACTGAAATAGGCTTACAGCTTGTCATCCCATATTTGGACGGCATGTCCAATCCATACTGCCTCTGCAAGAGCTGTATCCCACTTGGTGATCTAATCGCCTCAATGCCCAAGAAATAACGCAGCTCTCCCAAATCCTTCATCTCAAACTTCTGCTTCAATAGCATTTTCACATGAAGGATATCTTCATCACTATCACCTGTGATGATCAAATCATCAACATAAATGACAAGCAGCATAATACCTTTCTTTGTTTTTCTCACATAGAGTGAGAAATCTGCCTTGGAAATCTGAAAGCCATTAGTGACAAGATGCTGTCCTATCTTGTAAGACCATGCTCTAGGTGCTTGCTTCAAGCCATACAAGGCTTTCTTCAACCTGCAAACAAACTCAGGATGAATAGCATGAACATAACCTGGTGGCTGCTCCATAAAGGCCTCTTCTTGCAAATCACCATGCAAGAAGGCATTCTTTACATCCATTCGATGTAAAGACCATCCCTTTGATGCGGCCATAGCAATGACTTCTCTTACAGTTGCCATCCTTGCAACCGGACTGAATGTTTCTTCATAATCAATGCCATATGTCTGTGCATACCCCTTGACAACTAATCTTGCCTTGTATCTATTCACAGAACCATCTGCATTGTGCTTGATCTTATAAACCCACGTACAGCCAATTGCATTCTTGTCTTTAGGCAAAGGCACCAATTCCCATGTAGCATTTGCTTCCAAGGCATCCATTTCTTCATCCATGGCTTTCTCCCATTTTTCATTTCCCATGGCTTGCTCAAAAGAAGTGGGTTCTGGTTCCTGTATCACTTTGACCATATAGGCATAGTGAATGGCTGTAAATCCATCATATTTCAGCCTATCCACAGGATACCTAGCTCTGGTAGACCTACGCAAAATAGGCTCACTTCCAGGTGCTCTCAAAACATCCCTGATCTTCCTTACTCTAGGTGTAACAACAGAAGGAATACCCAACTCATCATCAATGCTTTGTTCAGAGCCACTGGATTCACCATCCACATAAGAGTGACCTGCATTCACATCAAACATGGGCTGATCTACCTTCTCTTTTCCTTTTTGTGATACCTGCGTACCACTATCTGCATTGCTTTGAGGAGATTCTCCTGATCTCAATCTGCCTATCCATGGCGAAGTATGTGAACCACTGCTAGAGGACACTACAGGTCCACTGATATTTTGTGATTGTTGCTATGAATTCTGTGCAGCATTACCATTTTGTGCATCTACATCAATCATCACATTTACTGGTTTATACCAGTTGCTCATCTCATCAAAAACAACATCTCTGCTCACTGTAAACTTATGAGTAGAAGGGTTATAGCATCTATACCCTTTTCTGTTGCAGAGAATAACCAATAAAGACGCACTTCTCAGCTTTTGGATCCAACTTGGACCTCAACTCATCTGGCACATGAACATAGGCAATGCAACAAAAAATTTTCAAATGAGAAATGTCTGGTTTCCTACCAGTATACATCTCCTCTGGCGTCATGCCATGTATTGCTGCAGTGGGAGTTCTGTTCATTATGTAAACTGCTGTAGCAACTGCTTTAGCCCAATAATAATCTGGTAGATCTTTTTCATTTAGCATGGCCCGAGATACCTCTCCAATATGCTTGTTTTTCCTTTCTGCAAGTCCATTTTGCTGTGGGGTATGATTGCATGAATATTGCTGCTTTATGCCATGCTCCTGTAGGAACCTTGCAAACTCATTTGAGAGGTACTCTCGCCCTCCATCTGACCTTAGGCATTTTATTTGCTAGCTTTAAAAGCTTTGAAGTGCCCAAACACTTCACTTTTCTTTTTCATAAAATACACCCAAACTTTTCTGCTGAAGTCATTAATAAAAGTGAGAAAATAGTGACAGCCTCCAATAGATGCAGCTTTAGTAGTCCACACATCAGAGTGGATTAATTCCAATGGCTTTTTACTCTCTTGAACATGCCTAGGAAATGGTTTCCTTGCCTGTTTTCCAAGTTGACAGCCTTCACAAACCTTATGCATTTCTGCAACCTTGAATTTAGGAAATCCTGCAACAATATTTTGGGCTTGCATTGATTTAAGTCACTGTATATTAACATGACCAATGTGTTTATGCTAGATATCAATATCTGCAACTACACTGGTCCCATGTGCAAACATTGCTGCACTCAATTCAGGCATGTCTGCATCCAACGTAAACATCCTGCCCTTCTTCTTTCCTTTTGCTATCAAGCGACCGTTATTTTTCATATCCTCAACAAAGCATCCATGAGGATTAAATGTGACCTGCAAGCCTTGCTCAACCATTTGACCAACAGAAACCAGGTTCTTGGTGATGTTCGGGACATGAAATACATCAGACAGGTATTTCTTTTTCCCATCCTGCATAGACAAAGGAATTTTACCAATCTGCACAATAGGATGTGCAGTATCATCACCAGTCTCCACAAATCCTGGTTTTTCCATTTTCCTTACATCCTGCATCCATTTTGCATGACCTGTCATGTGGTTTGACGCATCTGAGTCAACATACCACACATCATTTCGTTCTTCTGCACTTGTCACAGAATTGGTCATGTGCTGCACCATAAATAGATGCTCATTTATGTCATCACCCTGTCTACTAGAAGATGCATAATTGCCTTGCTGCAATTTTCCATTCATAATGTCATTCTGCTTTTTGTAGCAGTCCTTAGCCATATGACCCATTTTACCACAGTAGTAGCATTCAACATTGTTGTTTGCATTTTGGCCTCTCTGCCATCCACCACGGCCTCTTTGGCTCCCCCTGCCTCTAGAGTTACCACGTCCTCCTCCATAGGACTGGTTTTCTTGAGTTTGCTGCATATTTTGATTTCTACCATGGCCTGCAGATCGGCCTCCTCTACCTCTGCCTCTACCTCTTCCAGCATTTGAGTAGAAGAAGTTCCTCTTGAGGAAGATGCACCCCCATTTCTCTGCTCTTCAGAAATTAGAAGAGCAAACAACTCTTCAAAATCAGGAAATTTTTCACGGACGGCAATGGATGTCCGGAACTGTGCATAATCCTTTCTTAGACCATTCAAGGTCACAGAAACTAGATCATCATCTTCCACTGGTGACCCAATGGAAGCAAGTGCATCTGCAATTTTCTTCACCTTCATGTGGTAGTCATTGATGCTCATATTTTCGCTCTGCACATTGTGCAACTCCTGTTTGAGTTGCATTTTCCTGGCTTGCGTATTTGTGCTGTACATTTTTGCCAAAGTATCCCATGCCTCCTTTAGCGTACTTGCATCCTAAATATGCACAATCATAGAATCCGAAATACTGATAGACAGCCAGTACATAACTTTTCTGGCTCTCTCATGCCATCCTTTAAATGCCTGCATTTCCTGTTGATTGGGAACATTAGGAAGAACTGGTTCTTCTTCATTTCCTGTAATGAACTCCCAATAGCCTTTTCCCATAAGGAAATTCGTCATTCTAAACTTCCATGCCTGGAAGTTGTTCTTGTCAAGCTTTTTAGTGACAATCTGTGAAAGAGAATCAGACGCCATTAAGAACACTGCAAAATATTTTGTCACTGCAAAAAAACACAGCTTTTGCCTCACATGGGCAGATCTGCAAAACTGACAAAAGTGGTATTTGACCACATAGTCACTTCCTAGTGACGATTTTGCATCAACAGGCAACAAGCATGATTCTACAACTCCCAATATCTCTGCACACAGGCATACGAAGCAATTTCTGCGGTAACTTTTCACCGACCAATAGAGCAGTGGTCGCACAACAAAATCAGGGCCTTTTTCTGAGTGCCTGCGAAGAACTTCCGCCTTCAAAACGGGCCCCGAAATGGCCTCGAAGGGCTCTGCACACATGCATATACTGCCCTCTCGCCACACCACGAAGGGCATCTCAATCTGAGACAGTGCACTCTTGCACTTCTGGCTTTGCTACCTGCAGAGATTTGCTCCCAAACTTGAAAAAGGAAAGCAACATTGGTCCTCTTACCAGGACACCGCGAACTTGGTTTGCTTTCTTGAGCTTCTTACCACGAACAAGGCTCTGATACCATGTGAAGATAGTGGGAGAGAGGGAAGGAGTCTCACTTGCGGCTTTCTCACATACACAATGGGGGAATACACACATAGGTGGAGGCTGAAAATAGTTTTCCTCTTCTTAGTTGTGAAAGCCAAAAGAACTCTTGTACAAAGAAATAGAAGAACCCTATATGTGGGTCTTAAACCAAACTCAACTAACTAAGGTGGCATACTAACTGAGCCACCAACTAGAGTAGATAAGGATAGCTATCATCCAGCTATTATTCGTGGGCAGTGTACCAACCGCATGTGTACCAACCGCATCTGCAGCTAACAAGTCGGTGACATAAATGCACAACGGTCACCCTGGCATATCGCGAGTGGAGCTCGATATCTCAACAGCCGTTGTGGTAACATCTCAAGGCATTGAGGTAGCATGGCTACCAAATCCTCTAGGATTCATTCTAATCACTTGGACGTTGATCCAAACCTTTAAAGAATTATTATGGCATCATCACATGTCGATAGAAATCAGGGTGAAGCTAAGGATTGAAGCCTTGGATCAGATTGATGCGAAGCAATGAGGTAGCTACCCAAGATTTTGTTTGAGGAATTGTCTTAGGCTCTGATTCTACTTCTAGCACTTTACTAGACCTAAGGTACATGTAGATGAAACAATGTCACCTCGTAGGGTATTACCAACCCAGGTAGGTCCTTGCAATTGTATGTGCTTATCTCTAGTTCAGAGGCTATCCCAATGGCACTAACTTTGCCATATCCAAGTGGCAGTAACTTAGTTCTATCCAAGAGGTGCTTACGTAGCTCTATCCCAACGTCAGTATGTGTACAGCTAGTATGGGTTTTTTTTTCTTGAGTGTTAGTTGGTCACACACTCTGGGGAGTGGAAATTTGAATACAAGGGTGTGATTGGGCATATGGGGTGGAGATACTACCTTAGTGCCCTGAGATGATATCACTCATATTCGTTGCATGGACCACCCCTGTGTGACCTATCTAGTGCAAAAGAATCCATGATTTTTGATGGAGACATGGGAGAACCATCTAATGCTAGAGCCTCAATGGCATCAAAAGACAGATCTATTGAACTCAATCCCTTACTCCTTCTACAAATGTTTGACTGAAAGAAACCATTTCTAATATGATGAGAAGGCTTGGGATGACTGAACCAACAGACATGGTAAATCCATTTGCTAGATAGATCAGGGTGCTAGAAGAGCCTCAAGAGTCATCCCAACTACTGGTGTCAGAAGCTATGCATAGGGAACCGAGTCCCACCGCACTTGTAGGCAATCGAACACCACTGCACTTACATGCATAGAGAACCAAGTCCCATCACACTTGTAGGCAATCAAACACCACCAAATCAATTCTTGGGAGGAGGGCAATAATATAGGGGTGAATTTGTCCCTAGGGTCCCACATGACTACCAAGTGTCTTGCCAAGAAGTACAAATATGTAATGAAAAAGATATGCTTACTAGGCTCTCGTTACCTCAAGCTCTACCTTATCCAACTTGGGCAAGGAGCATGGGAGGCATTCCATACCAATCTACCGATGCATATAGGTCTAAGCCTGGCGTGAACATGCCCATCCCTAGGGACCTCCAATTCTTCTAAATCTGGCCTACCCCGGGTCACAATGCAAATGCCAAGTGCATCAGGTTCGTTATCTATATTTGATATTTTAGCCCTCAAAGCTTTAAGCTAGCAAACAAATGATCCAATCCTTGTGAGTTCATCTACAATCTTTCCAATTTATTTAAATGGTTGACCTAATTGCCTTCTTGAATGAACTCTTTACTGAAAACTTCTTGGAATTCATCCTATGTGAGAGGTTTAGATTTTAATTCCCCCCACATACCCCTATTGAAGTCGAGACATGTAGGTGTTCTCTCCTATAAGGTGGATGAGAGTAAGAGGATTGTGGAGAATATTACACAAAGTGGTCATGTCTTGTATATGTTTATTCATGACCTTGGCATTTGATCATAAAATTTTTATTTATTGGAGTGAACAACCTTGTGATAAAGTATCATTCCAAGGTTATATTATTGATGGAGGGTGGAGTTTGATTACAAGTAGATGCTTGAATGCTTGAATGAGCCACCACAAGTTAAAGATCCATGAAATCATGTCACCACACATTCATAAGATGGATTGAAAATGCGTAGTTATGAAAGAAAGAAAGAAAGCTTATTAAAGTATTCAAAAGACCAAAGGGCCTAAGACACTAAAAAAGATCCTCATATAATAAATTTGGTTAGGTGAAGCCACTGATTGGGTGTCTTTGCCCTAAAAGTACAAAGAAGCAACAACATAACATCATAATCATAATCTAACCACAATAGTTGCATGACATATGACAATTGTTGGGGGAGGCATGGCAAGACAACTTTCAAAGTGGAGTTTGTAAGCTCTTTGTAAGTAAATCCCTTCTCTCTCATTGCTAATTAACATTTTTGAGCAATTATTTTTTGGGGCCTTTGAAACTTCTTTTCTTGTAATGTCAAAGTTGCGGTTGGGTAGCAACCAATCATAGATGAGTATCACTATGCATACTCCCATGGCAAGAGGACCTTGTACAAGAACCTTGAAGATGAGGGAGTTCCTATTGATTAGGCTGCTCCCCATGCAAATGTTATATGTACCACTGAGTCCATTTTTTTGCAAAGTTATGCTAATCTAATTCATGTTGCAAAGTTCTTATAAAGTTTTTCAATATAGGAGTTACAAAGTTATTTTCTCTAACCTTAAATTGTATTGCATTGTCTACTACCATTAATCTCTATTTTGATACCTCTTTTAAATAGCTTTTTTTTCATGACAACATCTCTTGATATAACTAGTTGCTTGAAACCATGACAATACACATGGATATTAACATGTCTAGTTGAAAAAGTGTTGATCAACCATTGTTAAACCATCAAGAATCATTTGTAATGAATCACAACATCAAAACAAGCCTTGAAGGTTAGTGAAATATAATTATATTTGATTTTGACAATTTTGGAGAATGAAAACTTTCATTGCAAAATGGCTCCACAACCCAAAAATATTTTTTAAATAAATTGCGGGTTTATATTATCATGTCAAAAATAGAACCAATCATTTTTACAACCAAAGTTCTCTACCCCATATCAGGGGTAAGTAGTACTATGAGAAGAAGTAGGGGATTTCATTTATCCAAAGAAGAAGTGCTGAGTTGGGCCATGAGATAGGTATGTTAGTTCGTCCCTTCCTTCGACACGACGTGTGTAACAACCCTGATAACAACAATGCCCAGAATATGCATGTAGAGGCAAGACCATCTGCACTTCTAAGCCTTCCCCGATATTTCTCTGTGTGGTCGCTTAATGGACTAGAGGAACTGTTCTCTTGACAAATTCTCATTGCACACTTTAACAGAGGTTCTTGCAGGGTCAACACATGAGACAAGTCTCTTAAAGAGGGGTGGGCAAGGTGAGGCTCTTTGTGGTTCTAGGGGGGCAGCAAGCTTCTAATCTTGAGTGGGTGGCACACATCATGCCACAGTGCTCTCGTCAAATAAAGGAGAAGGAGTAATAGGAAAAGTTGTAGTGTCTTGAGTGGTGGCGAGAGGTTGCATTCCCTAGGATGCCAAATTGCTCTATTCTTAGCGTTGCATCTCCTCTCTTTCTTTCACCTTTCTCTCTCTGTGCTGTAGTTGTGCCAAAAGTGTGTTCTCCTCTCTTGCCAAGTTGTCCTCTTTTTGGATGTACACTTGTAAGCTAAGTCTGAGTTTGGAGAATTTTCAGCAGATTATCACTTCGCTCTTGGTTGAATACATAGATTTAGAAAAAAATTAGTAGCATCAACAATGTTATTGTTAAAAACTTTTGCACATCAAGTAAACCAAATTGACCATAGTGCAAAAGCACAGATAGCATTCTAGATGGGGGGAGCACTGCTAGGCGTGTTGCCCAGCAGTAGGTAGGCAAAGTTGAACGAGATCTTGGCATGTTGTAATTGTGTTGAAGACCACAGAGTTCTGGAAAGTCTACAATTAACAAAGAGGTGTAGAATGTCCTCTTGTGCACACCTACATCTCTTGCATATTTTGTCACCATGACCTATCCTCCGTGATCGACTGGCTGTCTAAACTCCTTTGTGCGAGATCAACCAAAGAAGGTACGACTGTTTCTCTAAGATGTCTTTATCCCACAAATTTTCAAATCTCTTCTTCCAGGTTCTACTCAAGTCTCTCCTTTGCCATTTTAGGTTAAGGAGCCTTATTACCTCTTCCTATCCTTCTACACAAATGGGGATAGGAGTCATCTGAGTTTGACCTACCAATCTGAACTCCTTTATGAAAGTCTTGAGATGGCCACCCATCCACGAGAGGTGATCTCTCAACCACAGTGGTTATCTCTCATGTATCAATACCTAGCTATCATCATTTTGTCATCTAGCCACTTTCTCTGCTCTCAGTTCCAAAGATCCCCCCAAACTCTTACTCCCTTCTTGTTAAGTTAAAGAACTCCTATCAGGTCTTCATCACTCACGTGTGCATTTGGCTAGATTAGGGGGAGCCAGAGTGAGTCTTAACTACAAAGGGTACCCGTCTTTCTTGAAAAGCCCTTCCAGGTGATATATGGGCATGTTGATTCCCAAGTTTGCCACATTCCCTTCCAGAGTTCTGACCCTTTAGTGATGCATGGTTCTTTGACAAAAAGTACCACCTCAAACAGAATCTACTTCCAGTGTCTACATCTTTTGAGTTTGACTTTTTTTATGTTGCGAAGGATTTAAGTAGTCCAAGTTGAGTCGAGATCTAGAACTGCTTTGATTTTTGGCCATTTTGTGGTGGTCTGTATCCCCCCCCCCCAACAAGAAAGATAAAAAAACGCTGTTAATTTTTCCCAGACTCTTTTTGGTTGGTGTCCAACAGGAAATAAAGTAAAGAATTGATGGATAGATGTAGTGACTTAGGAAAAACTTTCTCCTTGCGAGAGTTGGTTGTTGCAGGCCTTACCACTTATTGATTTTATCCTTGATTTTATCGATTACACAATCTCATCGATCATTTAATGAGCATCTAAATCCCATGGGGATACCTTGTAATCTAAAGACCTCTCTTCCTCCTATGACTTTGCAATGGATCAAGAGGTGTGTTAGGGGTTAACTAGGCACCTATAGTTAGCTCTAGTCCTAAATAATACCTAGAGGGGTTGATTGTCATGGTCAGCATCCTAAAATAGTTATTTAGTTATATATGCATGTAGCTACTGGTGAATCGTACTTGTGAGTCTTGTGAATCAGAAAGAACTCAAAAATGAATTGGATTACAATGATGTTGTGTCTATTCAGTTTCACTGTGACCTTTTACTTTAACCGACAATGATAAATGAATGGAGAACTCTTTGTACTTTGTATCTACTATTTGCAATGTATTTCTGAATTGTGATTAGTTCCAACTTGTATTTGATTGTATTCTAATTCTGTGTTACGGCTCTTGATGGAAGTATTTGCTTAAGGTCTGATGTAGAAGTGCTTTGGGTAAAACCACCCTGAATACATTTGGCGATCATGCACCTACGCTAATCCTCCTCCCCCCATCTAAAGTTTTTAGTTGCCAGTATGGAGCTCCGGGTGATCTAACAAGGCATGAAAATTTGTACAATATAGATGGAACTGATGTACCTACGCAACAGATAAGACAAGACATGGAGACCAAGGGCTTCTTCCCTTTTCACTGCTTGCCAACAATACAGTGATGATGTTTTGGCATGAAAATATGAGAGTTTCTCCAAATAGAAAGGACATCTATAAGAAGCAGATTGTTGCATCCGAGGAGCTGTTGCCTTCTTCATCACACTATGGAATTAGACCTTTCTAGTATAGTCTGGGAGGAAGAGGAGGAGGACACGCATGTCTCTCCTCCATGCATGCGGCTCAAAAGCCATGGGGCGGGTTTTTAAGCATCCCCCTGGAATCACATCCTCTATTGGCACTCCCTATTTAGATGGGGCCTTGGCTTCTGAACTACTACACCAAGCCGTAGTTTTTAGTGCTCATCAACTTAGAAGAGAAGATGACATGCAAAGGGAAACTTGAGGAAAACCCGCTCCAAGACCCAAGGATGCTAGTATCAACTCTACCATCGTGGCGCACGAAGGAGGAGTCAATAAAGTTGGAACCACAAAGGATAACAAACACAACATAGGCACAATTGATGGGAGCACCAAAAATCGACATGAAGACATAATCAGAGGAGGTTCAATAGGAGGAGGACAAACAGGAGAAAATCACACAGATGCTGGGTAGACTAAGAGCAACCAAGGTCTCTCCTCATCTCCACTCTTCTCCTCTCCCCTCTTCATATTTTGTCATGGTATCAGAGGTCCCTTGCCTTCCCCTTAGGCATTGCGATCCACGTGAGAGAGTGAGAGATTGAGTGTTCTCTTATGTTGAGAGAACTTCCACTTTCTTGAAAGAAAATTTCCGTCCGTTTGAGAGGAATTTCCATCCATTTGATTGAAAGAGATTTCCATTCTATCATTGAGAGATTGAGAGAGTTCCATGAGAGAGAGAGAGTTCCATGAGAGAGTTCAGAGAGATTCATTCTGAGTAAGAGAGATTTTTGAGAGAAAGAGATAGATCTCTCTTCTGCCTACTCTATGAGAGAGTTTTATCCCTTTGAGAGATTTCATTTGAGAGAAAGGAAGACAATGGACCTACGCCTGGGCTCACTCCCAAAAAAATTTCTACAACCAAGATGAACTTTTTGTTTGAGTAGTTCCAAGTGCGCAGCGTAGCTTCTGGTATAGTGCAAGCAGGCAAACAAAACCGCCATGGATTCACGTCAAGATTCTAGACCAATAATGTCGCCTTTATCCTTTCATCTCCTCTCATCACTACTTTGATCGCCCCAGGCACAATCTCTATGAATTCTGCCCTCATGTCTTCCGCCATCAATCCAGAAGACATAGCAAGCACTGGAGTTTCTTCTGGGATGCAAAAGGGGAGAGCATGCCAGCAGAGAAGAAGCACAAGAATTTCTAAGTATGCATAAGAGCTATCAATCCCGCATCCATCGATGCATGAGCGACGACCATTGCAAATGGCTAAATGACCTACAGCCTACTTGTTGGTGTCTATGCCTCTCCAATAGTGCCTGAATCCTACAGCGCAACAAATTTACATAGTAGCTAATTGAGCTCATCTTAGGACTCATCACAACAACTGGTAAACAACAACAAACAACCTTTCCATATCCAAGCCAGCTCGAGATCGCCAGCCCGACTACACAGTGCTCCATCATTGGCTTCAGCCACCAGCAAACGGTCCAATCGCTCATCCAACGAACAGAAGCCCGTGCCATCAACAAACCTTGCAGCTCACCATACGATCTCCATTGCCTCGACGATTGACTGTCAGCCTTGCCTCTAGCATGACCGGTCGTCCATAACAGCTCCAACATTTGGTGTTCTGAACGACTCTCTACGGTCGCCCACAAGAGCTCCAATTGTGAAGGACATGGACACCATCTCTTCAAACAAAGCCAACGACGCTCAATCCCTCTAGCGACAAAGCAGCTCCAATGTGTAGCAACCCACGAACTCTGCAGAATCTTAGCAAAGATTCTAGTGGAATCTCTAGCTTGGCTCATAGTCTACCACATGGTAGATTTATCATAATAGCCACGTGGTACCTAGCCTTATCCTTGCCATGTAGGCTCTAAATGACACGTCATCAAGGCGGTAAACTTCCACTTCATCATTAGTCTATAAGCCACGTAAGCAAGGCCACATTACCAACATCCATGTGATCAGCTTATCTTCCAGCTATCAGATCCATGTCACCCTACCACATCAGCTCCCACATTATCCAGCTCAGTTGGCACATCATCTTTGACTGGTCGATTGCCACGTCAGCCAATCAAAATCAAAGTGCCATGTTTGTCACCTCAACACTGCCACTGGCAATCCCCTACCAAGCACAATTACCTCTTACAAGGCACACACAGGCACTGCATGTGAATCCCTACGTCACCTCATCACACAGTGCCCCAAAGGCACACCCCTTCATAGGCACAGTCACTACATGTGACCCCTAATTGCCACATCATCACTGAGCACACTTTGCACCCTTTTTGCCTCTCCACCTAGATCAAGTCGTATCTCTTGATCACGGAAGAATTTGAGGGTGCTCCAAAAAGGAAAATCACTCAATTTTTTGTGCTCTACATGCTCGTCACATCATGCACACATTTTGGTGCAAGTATCACTCACTTTTGAGACTCGTTGAGACAAATCCACTTCCTTCATGCACATCAGCCTCTACATCGACGCATCTGACCCAGCACATAAAAAGAACCAAAGAAAAAGAAACTATTTGCTGTTCTTTTCTTCAATCGACAGTTGGTCTAGATCTAGATCAGAGTAGACTAGATTGCCATAGTGGAGACAATTTGAATTTCTCCAAGTTGCCAATCTAAGCCATGCCCAATATTCTTGATTAGTTCCTACTTGGAGTTAGTCCCTACGCTCACATATGGTTTCACATCATCACATTACCTGAAACTTGACGTTCATCAGTTTAGTGAGAAGACTTCAGAGTGTTCAAAGGCATTGACCAATTGTTCAGTGGTGGGCAGATAGCACATGATTTGATTTCACGCACACATGCCATCATTGTAAAGCCTATTTGGCTATTTCATGGCATTGTGTACTTTATTCCAGCCTTGTAAATCCTCTTGGTTATTTTCGACATCATTTGCCACAAGCCTTGTAATTCAGATAAGATTATTTATTGCAGTTCTACCTTCACAGACATTTCAGATTTCACTTGCCACAGTTAGTGTTTTGCAGTTGATTCAGATAGTGATTTTCACGACACTTTGAGTACATTTCTTGCACCATGCCTACAACTAGCAACCTCAATCGAGAGGCATCTGCTAAGCTAGACAACTCCAATTACGGCACATGAAAATACCGAATGGAGACCATTCTTGTAACTTAGGTTGCCCACATACATGAGGACCATCGCAGAAAATTGGATGCAAAGTCATGCAAATTCATCATGGTTGGCTACAGTGAAGAAAGCAAAGCATACAAGCTATATGATCCCATCAACCACAAGGTTGTTATCTCCAGAGATGTAATGTTTGATGAGGAATCAGAATGGAAAACCTCAAATACACAGGAGATAGATTCACCAATTTCACAATCATCTATAGAAAAGGTTGATGAAGAAGAGCAAGAATTGAAATGGAATGTGTACCAGCTCAATGTCAAGAATGCATTTCTTAATGGTTACCTAGATGAGGAAGTCTACATGCAACAACCCAAGCTATATTGAGCTAGGAAAGCAGAATCATGTTTGACATCTTAAGAAAAGTATCTACAGCTTAAATCAAGCACCCAAAAGTTGGTACAACAGATTCGACAAGTATTTTTATGATATGAGATACATGAAGTCCAATGCAGATCATACTCTCTACTACAAAGTTCAAGGGGAAGACATTACTATTGCACTTTTGTATGTAGATGATCTAATTGGGACTGAATGCAAGGATAGCTTCATTAGAAAACTAAAACAAGACTTATCTGCAGAGTTTGACATGAAAGATCTTGGACTTATGCACTATTGTCTTGGAATTGAGTTCTGGAGAGATTCAGATAGCACCTTCATGAGTCAGCTCAAATATGTTGACAATCTACTGAAGAAGTTTCATGTGGCAGATTGCAAGATTGCAGCCACTCCCATGAAACAAAGTTTGAAACTTACTAAAGATTCAGAAAAGCCTACACTCAATGACAGGTACTATGGGCAGCACATCGGATCTCTTATATATCTGACTATCAAACGACCAGATATATGTTATCAAGTAAGCTCACTTACACAATTTATGGAAAATCCAAAACAGTTTCACTAGAATGCAACCAAAAGGCTCTTGAGATCCATCAGAGGTACAAGACACTTTGGGACAGAATACAAAGGATGTCATCCACGGTTGCATGGATACTGTGATAGAGACTATGTCGGAGATCATGAGACTAGGAGATCCACACAGGGATATGCATTTTTCATTAGTCAAGGTGCTATATCATGGTTGTCCAACAAACAACCAACTATTTCTTTGTCTTTGACTGAAGCGAAATATAGAGCACTCACTACAAGTGCATGTGAGGCTGTATGCCTCAGAAGACTATTGTCAAAAATAGATTACTTTGATGAATCAAAGCCAACAACAATATACCGTGATAATTAATTGGCTCAAGCATTGTCAAAGAATCTAGTATATCACTCCAAGAAAAAGCACATTGATGTCAAAGAGCACTTCATTAGAGAAAGAGTGTTACTTGGTGACATCACACTACAGCATTGTGATAGCAAAGAGAATGCTGCAAACATCTTTACTAGACCACTCGGCAAAGAGCATTTCGTGAAACACCGACAAGCTCTTGGTTTGATGTAGAGGAAGGACATTCCCATTAAAGGGATGTGATGGAATTGTTGTCTCTATGCCAACATGGACTTAGGTAGTACAGAATGTGTGTGGAGAGTAGTGGCAAAGCTCCGCTTGTACTTGCAATCCTCAACATGCAAGTTCTACTTGCGATTCCTACATATGAGTTCTACGTGCAACTCCTACATGCAAGTCCTACACGCGATTCCTACATGCATGTTCTACTTGCAACTTCTACATGCAACTCCTACATGCAACTCCTACATGCGATTCCTACATGCACGTTCTACTTGCAACTTCTACATGCAACTCCTACATGCAACTCCTACATGCGATTCCTATGCATGTTCTACTTGCAACTCCTACATGGAACATGCAACATGCGAGTTATACATGCAACTCCTACATGCAACTTGCAACTTCTACATGCAACTTCTATATGCAAGTTCTACATGCGAAGAGAGAAGCTCTCCAACTTGTATAAATACCCCATAATGGAATGAAGCCCACACTTTTTGGGGCATTGTGTTGAGTTCTACTTTGGTATTCCAAGAAATTGTCTCAAGTTTCCATGCTTCCTTGCACTCCATGTCCAAAAGCATGTCCTAACCTTGCAACTTCTCCTCCCCTCTCCTCCAACCTTGCAACCCATCCTCTCCCTCTCCTCCTCCTCCTCCTCCCCCCTCTCTCTTCTTTCCTCCATGCTCTTACACCTTCTTCCTCTCCCACTCCTATGTTCCCGCTAAACCCTTAGTTCCTCAACCCTTAACCTCCATGATCTATGAGGGAGACAAGTTCTCCACTATGTACTCTACCCTGAACCTTGGATCCCTTTTCTAACCCTGGAACCTCTTCTAAACTCTGGAACCTCTTTCTAACCCTTAAACTCCTCCTAAACCCTTCAACCCCCAATGAAGGCGAAATCCTTCATTACCTCAACCATGATGATGCACGTTCCTTTCACACATGCATGCACTATGTTTGCTTACCACACTTAAGCCTACGTCTCTCACTAGAATACGACTCGAGGTCCTAAGCTACACGTATACTACAAACGACAACCCCGATATATCTGTAGGTGACAAAAAGCCTTAGAACCCTGCATACTGAGAATACCCTACTCTTCCTGTGGAAGTCCTGGGAAAGATCTAACAAGAATGTAATGCTTAGTCCTTCTTCGGTTCCCCACAATCATCATCTTGAGGGAAGGCCTACTTCATGATGTTGATCTTGAGGGAAGGTGTTAAGAGACCATGCTCAACATCATGTGATTACGCACTAACACATATAGAGTGCTATAAAGGAAATGGCTAGATGCCCTAACCCTCACCCTAAATGGGCTTGTATATATTCTACATTTTCAACTAAATCTAGTGTACAATTAGTCATTTGTGGTGTGCTCTCTAGCTATGCCCTCTTTCCTCATCTCCACTCTTCTCCTCTCCCCTCTTCATATTTTGTCAGAACTTACCCAGCTCTTGCTTCCTATGTGGATTATCCACCCATGTGTCAAGAATTGTCCTTTGAAGAGGAGTCAGCCCAAAGAGGCTGCTTGTCTTTATCACAAGCAACTTATTATTTTTTTAAAATGGTTCCCTAAGGCTCCTTCAATGCTTAATACTTCTAAATAGGAAGTACACACAAGTAATGCCTCCAAGGTTACTGCAAAAAAAGGGAAGGAAATAGCACCCATCCCTTCTACCTCCTGAAAATTCTTTGAATCTCTTAGGGAGAATTAGGCTGAGGAAGGAGGAAAAAAAGCCAGGAAACTAAGGATGATATCATGATTGAATTTGGTAGGTCTAAACATTTAAAGAGGATGTTAACAAATATGATGTCATGGAAGGGGGTGAGATAATTGATGAAGGTTCAAAAGAGGAACACTCTAAATCTAGTCCAAGGTACAAGGAGGACACTGGTCAAGGTAAAGCTTTTACTATGGCACACAATAAAAGAAGATAGTCCCAAGCTAAAGCAACATCCCCATAGGAAAATAGCCCTAACCCTATTAAATTACATGGCGCAACGGAACAGACACTAAACAAAGAATAAAGAGTACATAGCAAATTGGAGATGAATAAAATTTTCCTTCAATACTGATGTAGTACAAAAGATGGCTCCGTCCACCCGTGCACTCCCATAGTGGAGCTTAGATGGCGATCTAGATAGATACTAGGTGAAGAGCTACTAGCTGGAAGATCTGATATGATCTAAACTGATCTGATGCAATGGATTGGGGAGGTCACCTCTTTATAGCTATGAGGGCGGTAGTCAGATCAACGTAGTCGATGGAACCGACTAGTCAACCTAGTCGGTGAAGCTGACCAGTCAACCTAGTCGGTGGAACCGACTAGTCGTCCATGGAATATTCAAGGAATATTCCCTATACCATTGCGTCAGGGCTCTTGCCCCCGAACCCCCACCAAGGGGGCTAGTTGGCCCCCTTGGCCCCAGTAAGAATAAGAGGCTCCCACACAATCACCTTTCTACCATCAACAGTCTCATTGATAGACCTCATTTGACATGCAAGTCAGGATCCATCAAGTGTCTCGGGCTCACACATGGCTTCTCCTCATATGGGGGCCTTACAACTTGAGCACCTTGGACCACTGGTGGTTACCAGGAGGGTGGGGCATTGAGCATATCTAACAAACCCCAGGGCTAAAAAGGGAAAAAAAAGAATGCCAGATAAATATGTTACTTTCTTGACTTTGAATGTTAGAGGATTGATTTATCTTGGTAGAGGTGAGGAGATATCTCACTGGTGGCTGAGAGCTAATTCCCCCTCCCCCACCTTCCTTGGGTCTAGTCAAGATAGTAGACTTAAAGTAATTGATAAAAGAAGAAACTGCTACTATACCTCACATGAAGGGAGGTACTACTATTGGTATACTCTCTCATTACAATGCAGGGTTGTTACAAGTGGTTACAGATGACCAACATAGATGGGTCATGCTAAAATTCATTATCAAGGGTCAAAAACTTTTAGCTGTATCCAAATATGCTTCAAATTTATTGTAGATAGAAAAACAATGTGGGAATCACCTTTTACTACAAATGGCAATTGTTTTGCCTAAGGGGATTTCAATATGGTGGAAAGGAAGAGTGATAGATGGATGGAAAAGGGTACAATGATAAGATGTTTTGAACTACAGGCTTGGGAAGAATTTATGGATCAATTTGCAGTTAGTTGTTGGTGCTTGTCCAACGGGGGACTTCCATTGGTGCAATAGTCTGGTTGGTGCCTATAGGAGGGAGGCGAGACTTGAAAGGCTTTATTTATCTCAAGGACTCTTGGTAGCTTGAGTTCTATGAAAATTTGAAAGGCTTTACCTATCTCAGGGACTCTTGGGTAGCTTGAGTTCTATGAAAACTAGACTTTCTCCTCTTTATCTTTGTCAGATCACAAACTAGTCCTCATTTTTTGTGTCTTTGAATCTGGACAAAGATATTCCTCTTGGTTTAAAGCTGATCCAAATCTTTTCTCCCTAAAGAGTGTTTAGTCTATGGTAAATATAGTCTAGGAGAATGCTTTTTTTAAATTGTAGATCTGTTGCACACTCTTTGGTAGCAGCAGTAGAGAACATTCAAAAATTTGTTAAGATAGCAAGGACGAATAGGGCAAAATTAAAGCTCATAGGATGGATAACATTCAGGAAAGGATTAAGGGACTAGAAGCCCTGGCTAGATTGGGGGATTTTGATGCACAAGATAAGCTGTTGGTAGCCAGAAAAGAGCTCATAAGATAGGAACAAATTAGGCTAAATGACACCAAGATATATTTTAGAGATTGTTGGGCAAGAAATTTGGATAGACCTACTAAAGAGGCCTTCAAACTCATTAGAACAAAAAGGGCTAATGAGGTAATCCCTTTACTAAAGAAGGCTGATAACACATTATTCTCTTCCAAGGAGGATAACATAAACCTTATTCAAAGTCACTTCCAAACCTTTATATCTTCTTTTGTGACACCAGATGAAGAGGTAGAGAGGGTTAGAGAGCTATGTAAAGTGGTGAGAGAGAACTCTGTTAAGAAATTTGATATGGTGTATTTAGAGGGGCCACTGGATGAGTTAAAGGAAGCTATATCTATTATGGCAAAAGAGAAAACTCTAGCTGAGGATGGATTGCCCATTGAGTTCTACAAAGAATTTTGGGACATGATTGGCCCTTATCTTCTCTTATTGTGGCAAGAAAGCTTAAAGAATGGAGCTTTGATAGCACACATTAATGGGGGAGTTATCAAGCTCATTCGAAAAGAAAAACCTAAAAATGAGCTTAAAACCTAGAGGCCCTTGACTATGCTTAACTATAGTTCCAAGATCTTTGCCAAATCTTTGGCTCTCAGGATTCAAAAGAAGATGAAGGAATGGATTCTTCAGTAACAAAATGGACTTATTACATGATGTCATCTTCTTGAGTCTATCATCAACACTTGGGAGGGATGTGAATATGCCAAAGAAAGTAAACAAGATATTTTTGTCTCAAGGTAGACTTTGAAAAAGATTAGACAAATCGTACTCCATTAATTGATAGAGAGGAGGAGTTATTTCCAGTCTTTGATAAGAGCATAGATGTCCTAGGCACCTACTTGGAAGCCCGAGATGATTTTGAAGACCTCATCAAGTACATGCAAGACCACATCGCGAGTTTTGCATATCAACTTGATGAGTCTACAAAAAGATGGGTCCCAATTGATTATTTGAAGTACTTGTTCAATCACGAACCCAGGTTTGTGAAGCGTTTAGATTGCTTTTGGGCCCAGCTCACACCCTAGGGTTTAGGGAGGTGGACACTGATGACCTCCTAGCATGCGGAGTCATCAGAAACACAGGAAATAGGTTCCTATCCTGGGAAATGACCTTTATTTTCCTTCTCCAGGAGGGACAAATGGAAGAGGAGGCCTCGACCTCAAGCCCTGACCCTCGTCGTAAACGCATACTTAGAAGATTTGTACCATGTCACCAAGTGTAGAACTAGTCAACAAATGATGTACTATTGTCCCTGCTATAGAATACGCTTGAAATACTATCTACTGGGAAATCCATGCAGGAAACAATGCGCAAATAGGAGATTAGGTGCTGAACATCAGCTTGACTAGGTAAAACGATAAAGTAAGCCCCTATCGATCTAGTGATAGTGTACTAAATACTCTGCTCACTACCACCATTCATGGACGTGATTGTTCCTAGCCTTTTCCATCGTTTGTGTGTGTCTCAATTTTCACATCTTTCAAAACTATGTGCAAAAGGCAATTCATTTCCACTAATATAGTCTTCTTGTGAATCAACCCTTATGGTGTTTTTTGTTTGTACTAGTGATTCTAATTCCAAGATGGAATCCAAATCTACCACGAGTCTACCAAGGTCAAAATTCATATCTACCACAAATAGCTTGGATCTCTTTTAGCACTAGCGTTTAGAGATTATCAATAAAATGAAATCACCTACACCAGGTGATTTGTGTGTTTCCTATTGGTTAAGAGAAGGGGATTTGGAGAACAAGAAACAATATAGAGAGCCTAAGTCAAGGTGGAAGCAACATCATTTTTTTAAAGGTTACACTTGAGGTGATGGTGATCAAGGGAGGAGGCAGAGGACACTGTAGAGGAAATGGAGGTAGCAAGCATTCTGAAGGAAAAGGGAGAGGGCATGTTGGCGATACTAGGGCTTCTACTATGCTTCTTAATTCTATCCTAGAAGCCACAGATACATTCTTCACGTCTCTTCTCATGCAGAAATATGGAAGTACCTTGCAAGCTTCAAAGCGGCACCATTGCAATTTGAGATCCTTTAAAGTACCTTGCAAATTTGAGTACAACACCTAATTTTCTCTTAGAAGCCACAAATACATTCTTCACGTCTCTTCTAATTCAAAAATCTAGAATTACCTTGCAAGCATAAAATAGCACCATTGCAATTCGAGATCCTTCAAAGAACCTTGTAGTTTTCTATACAACACCACCTCCACAAGTTGCTAAAATTGGTAGTGGAAGGATAAATAGATGCCAAGGATATCGATAAAATTTTCTTAACCTCCAAATGAGCTCATGGTACCTTCCTGTCTCTTCATGGGGCACTCAAAGCTGTGATCGGGGGCCTTCCAGAGCCAATTAGATCCAAAACACAAGGATAGAAACTTGCAACCAAATCAATGGCATAGATACTGTTAATACTTTATTGCTTATATCCACTATCTTTTGGTTTGGATATGAACACTAACATGTTCTCCACACTTCTGCTCACTACCAAGCACCCATCCCAGGTAAGGGCAGTGATATACTCCTTGGTCTCTCAAGGGACCTTGGCATTCAAGACTTTATCAACTCCTCATCGATTGAGATTCCTCTACTACTGGATGTGCTGCTATGGTCCCTGTGCCCCAAGCTTTCTTGATAAGACACTCTTGAGTGCTACATCTTGAGCTACCTCTGAACCTCCCTTCATTGTTGTGAGATCAGCTTACTTGAGGATGCAATGAGTTCCTACATCTGCTATACATAGCTTTAAAACATTGGTTAAATGTCCCTTACAATCTCCACATTTGTGCATGAGCCATACCTTTCACATTTCCTAGATAGCAATTTACATGGGCTATATAGTAAATGCAATTCCCTACACAACAAACTTGAAATCCATTTCATTCTCCATATAGGATCCCACATTTCCAAGATAGCAGCATACATAGGCTATATAGGAAACACAATTCCCTACACAGCAAACTTGAAATCCACAAACTTGAAATCCACTTCATTCTCCGTATAGGAACGCAGATTTCCTAGATGGGACTATATAGGTTATCAAATTCCCTATATAAGAAAGGAAAAATTGGCTTCATTCTCTATATAAGGACTGGCATTTCCTAGATAGCTATATAGGAAATACAATTCTCTATATAAAGAGGATAAAATGAGTAATTCTATCTAGTAAAAATCCATTAATTTTGTAGTTTGGTAAGAGTTCAGTGTATTGAGATTGGTCAAAATTTCCTTGTGAAATATCTTCTTAGGTCCCTGCAAGTCAAGATTATCCCCACATTTATCACTGAACTTCCTCCTTAATAAGCACTTGTTTTAGAACATCATACTTATGACATATCAGATTGAAAATATGCACAAACTCAAAATGTCAATACAAAGGTAGTGAGCCTTACTGGAACTCTCTCTAACTTTTTGGTAGCAATCTTTAATTTCTCCTAAAGAATCCTAGCTTCCTAAGACAACAAAGCATCAACTTAACACGAGTACTATCCAACCTATTTTAACACTACTCACTAGGCTATAATGTGGAGTAAAAATGGATCTTCATCTCCTTTATTAATCCATCATATTTCACGAGAAGATCAAGGAAGATACACCCAATCCATCCGATATAACGAAAATGACAAACGCATTCTAGAGTACCAATTTCTTTAATTGTTTCTAGAGGCGACCTTCATTAAGCATCTATCAATTAAAAATACCTTTGATTTCTCTACTTTATCTTCTGACATCGAAGAAATACCAAAAATTGAGAGCCATCATAAACTTAACCTCTTTAAAAAGCAAAGAAAGAAAAAACTTCTTTAAACTTATAAACTTAGCCCCCATAATCTTGTAGATTTTGAGAATATTGAGGTTTAGAGAAGGTTTCTCTTATCACCACACATTGAAAATCACAAATTGCCCATTAGCACCCATCTATTAATACTTCTTTAATCCAATCAATTTAACATTAAGTCCCACTAGCTAATCATGTCTCATTAACTATTAATTACCCAACCAACTTAGACTAACCAAACCTGTTTTCTATTATTATCATCCTAGTATACCCACCTCTCCAATTTAAAAAAAATATATACCTACAAAAGGAAAAGATTGTAGCTCAATCAACTAGAGTAGACAAAAATCATTCCTTTAATTATGATGAACCTCTGGCATCTTTTCAAAACAATCCTTCATCGAAATCCAACACTAAACAAGAACTACCAAGCATTAGGAAAAAAGGGAGCTCATTTTGGGGCCTTTTACGGTTTGGAAAAATAAGCTCTCAACCAATCAATAGAAGGCCAACGTAACGTTGAAAATTCACGAAAATAAGAGAAAATAGAAAAAAGAAACAATACTTTATGTAAGTACAAGCGTGCTACATTAATGAGGAGATTGGTTTTTTATTCGTAGAAGATCTTTGGACAAGAAGATAGAATCTAAACTGACATTTTATCTGACAAGATCCATCCCGCTTCCACCTTCCTTTGAATTTTCAAATATTGTGCCGCCTTTCGTGCGAAAGGTCTACCATTCTACACCATTGCCTCATTGTGCAACTGCCTTCCTTTTCCAAAACTGCTCCCTTGATCCTGTTTGGCGTAGAGTAAGATGTTTCTCGTCTACTGTCTGTTTGCCCACTTTCTCTTTCTTGAAACTTCAAATTGTTATCTTAGTTACATTACTTTGCTATTGTTACAGATTCAGAAAATCTCCATGGTGAACCAAAACCACGGCCGTTCTTGTGCAAGATGCTCTGTGGATGATAATGCTACGAAGGCAGAATTATACCAAACATCCTTACCCCGTCGACCTGCTTCTTCTATTTCGTCGGTAGAGAATTCAAGTACAGTCAAAACAGAAGGAACTTGGGAAAGGTTTAGTGTTTCGAAAGGAGCATGGGTGCTCATGCAACCTAGCAAAAGAAAAAGACCCCAGACAAAAAACATTTTCTTGGCATCGTGGAAGGGAAGAGTACGAGATTTTAAAATCACCAAAGGGAAGATATCCGTGAAAGAAGTTTTGATTCAGCACGTGTATATGCATAAAGAACTTGTCTTGCGAGACTATCCAAAAAATCTTCCGCAACACAGGCCTAATTGTATATTTTTCTATTCTGGTTTTTTCCTTCATGAGGTGTATGGATTTTTAAGATGAAGCTTTCTCTCTTAACTTATTGACATTCTTGTGTTGTTTTATTTCAGATTTATATCCTTCATCGTATGAGACATGGCAAAACATCGATTGTATTCTGGGATTTATAGATGTTCTGCATGGATCGATAGGAGAACAACAATACCAAGGTCGATGTGCAACAGAGCTAGCTCAATCGGGTATATTTTTTACTGATCATTTTTATCAGTTGCTGGACAAAGCTAACACACATGGTGTATTAATAAAACAAGACCTTCCGGCGTGGAATTCGGTGGATTGGCCTCACCCACATTCTAGTGTTACAGAGGCATATAGGGCGAAGCTTTTTACAGAAGTACAGAAAGCTCTGAGGCCCAATATTGCCACTAGGATAGTAAAAATTTCTTTGTGCATGCCTCTCACAGTTTTTGTAGACTTGTTTAATACCTTTCCAGTAAAGGTTTCAAAAACAATGCTCACAGTTAAAGCAACAAATTCGGCATGCATGCCACAATTTTTGGATAAAGGTTGGGATAAGAAGACATGTAGTTCAGTGTTTTGTGAGGTGGTCCAACCTTCTATGCAACTGAAGTACATGGTTGCATCACAAAATTTTATTTTCTCTTTTTATTACAAGCGCAGTCGAATGCTAGGTTCAAAGCTTGTCCCAATGGACCAAGATGAAGAGTCGTTTGGTGCACAAAATAAACTTATTGATATTGATGTTCTTGAGAATGGTGATGTGGTAGCCAGTATCTCGTTAAGAGAATGTTGCTCCCTAGCTCAATTACGGAGTGACATTCTGTTTGAGACTGAAGGTTCTATCTCAAACGACTTTTTATTTATCTACAAGAACAGAAAGGTACACCATCTGATTTATCCTAGTCTCTATAAGCATTGCTATTAGTTTAATTTACCACTCTAATTCATATTGCTTTTTTGTAGTTACTCAGAAGAAGAGAGAGCTCAGTTAAATGCAAAGACATAGAAAATTTTAAAATTGAGATCACACATACTCCATAAAGAAAGGTTTTGTATTCAATCAAGTAAGATTTTGTACAGAATTGTTTAGCTGAATCTGTAGAACATATTTCTAACATCCATTTTCTATTTATGTACAGTTTCATCCAGAGGCTGCTCTACATTTTCTGGAGGATCTTCTCTCTGCTGCTCCATCCTGTCCGTGCTCCATCCTGTCTCCTCCACTGCCCCAGAAGCCTCTCTTTGCTGCTTCTCCACCTTCTCCTCAACATCAGCAGCAGGTCTTTGCTCCTGTGTCTGCTCCTCCTCAGCACTCTGTGATTGCTCCTGTGGCTTCTGGTCCTCAACATCAGGTGCTTCATATGTGGGATCAAGGTGTATGACACCTTCTTGTACTTTAGAGCTTTCACCCAGCTCCACAGTAGCTGCTACAATAGGTCTGGGGGAGGCATAGCTCAAAAACCTCAAAATTGTATGAGCTCTAAAATTATGTACATAGTTGGGGCTGAAGCTATCCTCTTTCATCTGCAATGGCAGAGGATAATTTAGAACACTTTGTATCATTATGAATTATATTCAAGCTAAATGAAAAGTATTTTTCCTTACCAGATCTGGCTGTTCCTTTTCAAAGTAGCTTGAAAGTATATATTTTGCATTGATCAGCACCCTCCATCCACAACTACTTGAATCATTTTGTTGTGGTGTCTGTACAGTTAGAAAAAAATGTTAGAAACTGTGAGCATCAGCACAAAACAAAATTATTCAATAAGTTCAAAGACATAGCATTTAATAGACTTTTTACCTCTAGACTTAATGGCTCTATTGAATCCAACAGAGAGACATTTGGAGGACAATGATCCAATGCATCTAATAGCCTTCTAATACAACTGCAATATGTATAATTTAGTTAGTATGGTATCAAAATAATAAAGTTTTGAGTTCAAAAAGCACACACAGTACTTACAATTTCAGCTCTCTGTGTGTGTTTTTTAGAGAGTTGAATAGAAAGCACTGCTTCTGCTGGATGTCAATAGACACAAAACTCCAGTGGTCACTGCATAAGGAAAAAAGCATAAGCAAATGAAAGGCTACAAGAGTTCCCAATATTAAAGAAGAATCTTAAAAGAAGTAGTCACCCACATACCTGCTATGATATGGAAGTAGCAAAATGTCAATTACTTCAAAATTGCAGTGTTTGAACCAGCTGGAAATACTCATGGGAGTCTCTTTTGCATCTCTTAATCTAGAAGAAATGGCTGGATCAACAATATGGACTGTATGTTGTACAGAGGGATGAAGCCAGCTTCTCATCATGCTGCATAGGATCAGAACATAATTAGGGTAGGTTATAAAAGAGTTACAAGGAGGATTGATTTGCAAAAAATGTAAAATTCAAAGACACTTACTAGAGCATTGCAAGAATGATAGTATCTGAGCAATACTCATTCTTGTTAGCCAAAGCTGCTAAGCATTGTTTTGTCAAATCAAAATCATTGACTGAAACTTCATCCTCAATATGCACAACTACATCAGGGCCCAGCTCCTTCAACCTTCTATGTATGTGTAGCTCCTTCTTTCCAGTTTCCACATCTATCACAGATTTTGTTTCTTTTACTTGCTGCTTCAGTGAGTCCTCATAAGCAGCCTTCCCTCTGGTGTTCTTTGAGTGTGTTACCTCAACAACCTTTACCTCATCAACCTTGACCTTCCTTGTAGGTGGAATTAGCAATATATCTCTCATTTTGATGTCCTGCCATTCCACAGGATGAACCAGCTTGTCATATCTCCATCTCACTCTGGACAAAGTGTTGAAATCTTTGGCCATCAAAGTCACCCTGTGAGCATGGGCTGCTACAAGCATTGCATCCTCAAAATATTTCTCCAGGTAATCCTCTGCCATTTCCTGCAAGGAAAGAATGGCAGTTCTATTCCACCTGAACCCAAGGTTCCAACTGTCACAAATTTCTCTCACCAGTCTTTGAAAGGGTGCTTTGGGTATTGCAAAACCTATGGCTTTCTGTTGCCTCCTTATTTCCCTAAGCACACCTGCACCCTTATTCAATCTTTTGGCCTTTTGCTTGAGCAAGCTCATTGGCTTACCCTTCCTGCCATGTGAAGCTCTTCCCTTTGGAGGCACACTAAACTTCTTGGAACCTGTCCCAGCTGCTGTTGCTGCAAGACCTGGTCCTTTACCAACTTGCCTTGCAGTTGATTTGGTCCTTGCCATCACTCTGAAAAACTGCATACAAAGGATTGGAAAGAGATCAAAGACATGAAGAACATGTTCTAACAAAGAAAAGGCAATCACAGGGGTGGTAGAAGCCAAATAGAGAAATTTGCAATAAAATGCGATATGGGCAGTTTGGAATTTCAAACAGGTCCACATCGCATTTTGCTGCAAAATTTTTAAATGAAATGCTGGTGCACTCCTACAGTGATTTCTATGTTTCTCCAACCAAATACAGTATGAATGGAGGTCATGCAAGAAGATCACATGCAAATATCACACTTGAAGATCTGCATTCCTTCAGTGATTTCTCTGTCTTGGTTTGAGCCTATGCATTTCCATACAGGATGTAATTTTTCTATTTTAGGCAAGAAGATTTCAGAGACTAAGGGGAGTCACAAAACCAGACATGTTCTCATTAAGAAAAGGCAACCACAGAGGTGGAAGAAGCCAAATAGACAAATTTGCAATAAAATGCGATATGAGCAGTTTGGAATTTCAAACAGGTCCACATCGCATTTTGCTGCAAATTTCTGAAATGACATGCTGGTGAACTTCTACAGTGATTTCTTTGTCACTCCAGCCAAATACAGTATGAATGGAGTTTATGCAAGAAGACTACTGCTATGGAAGTCAGAAAACCAGAACATGTTCTCACAAAGAGAAGGCAATCACAGGGGTGGAAGAAGCCAAATAGAGAAATTTGCAATAAAATGCGATATGAGCAGTTTGGAATTTCAAACAGGTCCACATCGCATTTTGCTGCAAATTTTCTAAATGACATGCTGGTGCACTCCTACAGTGATTTCTATGTTTCTCCAACCAAATACAGTATGAATGGAGGTTATGCAAGAAGATCACATGCAAATATCACACTTGAAGATCTGCTTTCCTACAGTGATTTCTTTGTCTTGGTTTGAGTCTATGCATTTCCATACAGTATTTTTTTTTCGATTTTAGGCAAAAAGATTGCAGAGACTAAGGGGAGAACCCATTGTTCCTGACCTGGAATCTATCTGTGGATGTGCTGTGTTGCTGAGGAGTAATCTGTGCTGAGGATGATTCTGTGCTGCTGGACAAGATGCTGATGCTGCAGAGTATGGAGGTAGGGAGGCAAGAGAGCAGAGACTGGAGGGCAAGAGTTCTAAAACAGGATACCACAAAGAAGTGCAAATAGAATTAAAGAATCACTAAATCCCACACGTGTGGAATCTAGTCGTTTTTCACACGTGTGGATGGGACCCAGATCTCTTGGAGTTTGAAATCTGGCACGTGTGAAAGTACACTTTATTCCTTGGAACTTGTGCCATTCATTATTTCATCATGAATACCACAACCACTTTTCCCTCCCCTGGATTCCAATCTCTCATCCCTGCCACGACTCTCTCCTGATCCTTTCTCTCTGATTCTTTCCTACCCAGCACACTCCATCCAGACTGCAACCTGCCTGAAGACAGTACTGCCAGATCTCCAGGTTACCTAGAGTGCAAGGTTCAAGCTAGAGAAAGAGCAGGAGATTTACCAGTGCAACTCAATCAGCATGGAAAAGGAAAAAAAAGGTCAGAGTTCTAGTTTGGTTTCAATGTTTTTCAACATTTATTTCTTCCATCCATTGGATTTTTTATGTCCCAATGTCTTCACTCAGCTCCATCCTTCTTCCACAATGTGGTAAATCACCCAGAAATTAGATTGTAGGTTGATATGAATAGAAACAAGAAATTTGCAACAAAATGCGAGGAGAGTGGTTTGGAATTCTCTAAACAGCCCATATCGCATTTTGCTGCAAATTCCTCTTGTGGACTCCTTGCTCATGAAAATTTTCATTCATTCCATTTTTTCTCTTGCATATGAGAGCATAGTGTCCAGGAATCACTGAAATGAACCAAGTGCTTGATTTGACATGCACATGAACAGAACTTGAGAATTTGCAACAAAATGCGAGGAGAGTGGTTTGGAATTCTCTAAACAGCCCATATCGCATTTTGCTGCAAATTCCTGTTGTTGACACATTCCTCATGAATAGTATCACTCATTCCATTATTTCTCTTGTATATGAGTTCATAGTGTCCAGGAATCACTGAGATGAACCAAGTTCTTGATTTGACATGCACATGACCAGAATTTGAGAATTTGCAACAAAATGCGAGGAGAGTGGTTTACAATTCTCTAAACAGCCCATATCGCATTTTGCTGCAAATTCCTGTGTATTATTTGTTTCTCACTTCTACCTCATTAATTTGCTACCTTTAACCCTGTGGAGATCTTCCTTGATGATGAGAAATGTTTTTGTTTTGGAACAGCTGGCTCCCAGGCCCCACCTTTCAAGAGGAAGCTGGACTTTTCTGCTGCTATAATAAAACCTCAGCAATCACCAGGTGAGTAATGAGATGTCATGAAGGAATTATCTGGTGATATACAATGCATTCACTGATTGCATATGTCAGCATATAGAATTCATAGTATATAAGTTTTTGAACAGGCAAAAAGAAGAGGCTGGAGCAGAGTGCTGATTCTTCCAGCAAAAAACAAATGGAACCAGAAGAGGACAGTTCTCCAGATTTGCTCCTTTTTGAGTTTCTTCACAAATGCAAGGCTCAGAGTAACTTCCATTTATACCACAGTATTTTCAACATGGAGTTCTCAATGAGCTCAACACAAAGATTTTCTTTCAGACTATTGGGATGCCTTCAAAGAACTGACAGAGGCAAGAAGAATTGTGGGAGGTGAAAAGGTTTTTGTGCACATTAATCATATTGTCTCCAATGACAGGCTGAGGTACCATGTGAGCAGAAGATTTGACAGCTTGCCTGATCACTATAAATTCAACTGTACTTTGCACACCAGAAAGTGCAGAGTGCTGGAGGAGAGCATGGCATTTCTCATGTACATTGTCTTCAGTCAGGAGTCTTTGGATGAACAAGGGCAGGAAACAGAAGAAGAAGACACATCTGAAGCTTCTGAAAAGGAGGATGTTTCTTTGGGCTCTGAAATGGCAGAGCAAGAAGAAGATATCAACCTTCAGGATGAGGGGCTGCAAGTGGCTGCTCTTGACCTTGTTCAACTGAGGAATAAAACTCTGAGGGGAGTAGAGCCAGTTGAAGATTTTGATGTTCAGAGCAGCAACTATGCAGTGCCCATGCTTCCAGGTGTGTTGATTGGTGGAAAGGATTATGTTTTCCTCCATGATATAGAGTATATGTTTGATTTGAGGGAGGACTATGCCATTTCCCTTATTGCCCAGGCTTCAAGGCTTGACAAGGAGGTTGGCATAGAGGATGACCAATCACTTCTGGCTTTGGAAACAATGTTTGATCCTGTAGAGGCCCTTTCATTTTGTTTCAAAGAGGCTGAAAAGTTCCAAGAGCCAGATGAAGCTGCCTTCCAGCTCACACAGGAAGCTATGAATCTCTCAGCTCTATACACAGAAAAGACTAGAGAAGAGGCTGTACAAGAAGGGAGAGGGATAAATCTTTGGAAAGATGAACTGCTTGTTGCTGATGAAAATGAGAAGGTACTTCAAATCATATACTTTGACTTCTGCTTAACTTTAGTTTTGTAGGTTGGGTATTGTCTCACTCCAATCCTTTGATATGTTGCAGCTACAAATTGAGGATGACACATTCCTCCAGAGATCAAGTGGAAGCAGGCAGGTTGGGTTTCGCAAAATGTCAGGCCTAGCTCATTATATTCATGATCTAGGCAGTGCCAAGATCTTGATTTACCATAGGCAGTTGAGCACCAATGGAGAAGCCATTGTTTACTTCCTAAAATGTTTGTCCAGGGCTTTAGGTGGACATGCTCTTTCATGGCAAAAGGAAAAGATCATTTTGATAGAGAGGTTGTCTGCCATAGATATATTTGGAGATTATGTGAATAAGCAGGCCTCTAGGGCCGCTTACTTTTTGTCTTACACTTCTTATGCATTAGCATGTGGTGTTAAGGACCCCAAATATCTGGAGGGCTATGGAAAACACCAGCTTGTAAGGTTTCGAGAGCCACCCATGATTGCATCAGGCCACACAATCCAAGAAGAGGAACAGGTGGAGAGAGCTGAAGAAAAGGCTAAAGAGACAGTCAACATCAAGCCAATAAAGAAGAAAAAGACTCCAATCAAGATCAAAAAGAGAGTTCCGATGAACAGGCCCTGGGAGAAATAGGATTTAGTCATCGAATATAGCACAAACATTATATTAAATTTGAACTGATTTGTATAAAGTCTTTGATATCTGGTATGATCTTGTATAAATGATTAATAAGTTGATGATGAAATGATTTGTACATTTACATAGAGTGGTGTCGTTAAATATTAAATGAACAATATATTGAAATTGTAAACAAATTGTATTAAGTTCAGATCATATGTTTCACATTGAAATTTTTTTCATGCATAACACCAAGAGTCACTTGTTCGACTAAAAAAATTTCTATTGAATGAGTTTGAAAACATGTGGACATAACCCCAATAAGTTACAAATGAGTCCTATTCATGTTTACTTGTCCATTTATGGTTTCTAAATATCTTCGATTCCCTCCACTGTCTATGTCTCTCTGCTGCAATTGAATTGTCTAGAGCTTGGTCTTCGTCTTTGCTTTTGGGCTAGAAGAAAAGCAAGCTTGATTTTGGAGCTAGCAACTTTTCTTTTAGCATGCAGCCTTTGTAGTATGCCTCGATAAAACCATTGGAAGACTTCCTTCAGACTATTCGCCTTCTGACTCCCTCCATAGTGTTGTGTGTGTCTAAAAAATGCATTACGTGCCATGTAGTGAGACTTCTCCATGCCTTGGGTAGACCAAATAGCTGGACATCCATACTTTTTGACAAAATAGGGAAGGTGGTTGTATATGATATGCTGTAAGACATAAGAATGCATAGTAAGTAATAAAAAAAAGAGGATCACACTTAAGTAAAAGAAAAAGACAGAACCTTACCATGTAGTGAGTTATATTGCAGGCTGTCCACGCGTCTTTCATTGACTTCCCAAAATGTTTAATTGCCTCCTCAAAGTTCTTGTAATCACTCTTTGTCCATGTTACTTTGTCACAGAACATGAAGAGTTGATCAAGAGACCTCCACACCTCTGCCTTCCTATTTCGTGCTTCCCCATCTGCCTCATGATCTTTCACAGCATTATGGACTTGCTTCCACAATTCATAATTAATCTTTGAAACTGCTCTACCTTGCCTTACTTGCTTAATGTGTTTGGGTCGAGACAAGAATCTTCTTGCCTTAACACCACCAATAGAGGGCTTGATTGGTACCTCCTTGCCATTGGTAGACTTTTTAAAATCCTTTGTGATTTGAACATCTCCTCCATGCAGACCTATATCGGATAACACTTTTTCCAATGCTTGAAGAGCATCCTTTCTATTTTTTTCGGGACGGAGTTTCCAAGCAAATCCAATATATAAAAATACCAATTTCTCAATAATTCGACATAGACCATGCAATGTGCAGATGTGAACATTACATAGTGGAATGTCCAGAATGGCCTTGAAGTCAGGGTCAACTTTATCTCTATTAGGTGCTCTCTTCCACCATTTTGAATCCATTACTTGAGCTGATTCTTTGCAGTAAAGACAAGGAGACTTTGAGTTGCCTCCTTTACTAATGTTATACATGCACTTAAGTGTTTTAAGATCCCCGGCCATGTGCCACTCTACTTGAAAATCACCTTTTCCTGCAACATGGAGATTCTCGCCTTGCACTTGTCTTTTGATTATTGTTGGTATTTCCGTGTGATGAAACACCCAATCTAGTGTTTCATGGTCTTCGGTCTTCACCTGCGAGATTATAGAAAACAAAAGTATTACTATATCAGATTTGAAAACAATGACCAAAATCAAGTATAAAACAGCCCATGATCATACCTGGAACGAGCCTAACCACCATATGTGTTTCTCTGACTGCACACTAAAATACTTCGAACTCGCTTCAGTCAATGATGTATCAATCGCTCCATTCATCAATGTAATAGTAACTCTTTCCATTTTCTTTTCCTTTACAACCTCACACTCATCCAGTTTGATAACAAATTTCAAAATGCCTTTGCACTCCTCAAATGTTATTCCATAAAACTCGACCATTCTTTTTTGAAGTTGTTGCAGATCTAAAAATATATTGTTCCAAGGATCATACACAGTGGTTCCTTTAACACCATGAAATATTTCTTCAATATGGATATACTGCCCAATAAATTCATCTATACTTTCATTCAAATGACCTCTTATCCTCCACACGGTTGCTGGATTTGGCAGTAAAACTCGTTTAATCCTTTGATCTTTCAAAGTTGAGGATATCGCATGGAAAATCGAACTATATCCCTTCCTGCTAACTCCACTAACATCAAGAGCCTCTTGGATTATAGTGCCATCAACTTGATTATTGGATACAAAGTCCTCTACAACATTGCGTTTGACTGTTTTGTATTTTTTTTCCTCAATCAAACCTTTTGCTACACCGCAAGAAAGCAATCCTTTCATTTGTTTTACAGGAAGAAGGTTCGGGTCCATATTTTCTTTTGCAGGCTCCAATAATTTCCTGTAATAACAACATTATATGACTATATTATTCAGCACCTCCATTCTTATTTTGCGACAATCAACGAAATAGATATAGTCTGGAAGAGAGCCTTTGAGTATACAAAATGATAAATTTCAATCTAACCTTGCTTCCTGAATTCGTCGCTTGCATCCACCAGTCCCAGCCTTCAAATTTGCAATGTTTTTAATCTTCCTGCTACGTTGTCTGTCTCCAAGCATGGTTCTCTTCTTTCTTGCTCTTGTCAATTCTTTTTTACTCTTTGAATGCTCCTCGATTTCATTCTGCAACTGCTGCTCCAATTTTGCATGAATGGCTATCTCCTCCATCTTGGCCCCCTTTTCTTGTAGGTACATCATTTTATACGTTTCCGCAAATGCAGATTGCGCTGAAATATAACCAAGAAGTCCATTTTGTCCATCGCCGGCAAACCTCAGTAATGTGGTGGGATTGACAAATGGAGGTGTAGAGTTTTTTACTTGACATTTTGGATATATGCTTCCGTCGCACCATAAGTCAATATGTTGAAGCCCTTCTTTTCTCATATTTTCCCGCTGTTGAGCATTCAGCACCGTATCCTTTCGTCTTTTTTGTGCTGGAGCATATTGTTCTTCCAAGTCGATGTGAAGATGGTGTAATCGCTTCTTCTCAGATAGTGACTCACTAGTATCGGCCATTTTTTGTGCTCCTCAGGTTGCGAAGTTTGTTTTTCAATCTCATCGTCGTTTTGTAACATGAATCGTGGAAGTATGGCGGTATCCATGTGAATATTTTGAAAACTTGCACTCACTAAGTTCAGTGATGGACTCTTAATGAAAGACCTGCACACGTCGGCCAAAGAGATGCGGAATCTTTGGTAAACAAAAAAAAATCTAAGAGGATATTTAATACAAAATCGTGTTAGTCAGACAAAAGATTATCTTATTCCTTTTTGAATTGACAGTTCTGTAGTCCTTACTGACAAATCTGAGCCACGTTTCCGTATTTTACTATTTTTGAGGTCTTTTAGGAGAGAAATAAATCAAAAAATAGTGAATTTCTTACAGGGCCCCAAAATGAGTTCCCTTTTTCCCTAATGACAACCTCATTAATACCAGTCCTTAACCAACTTATCATCTAAAAACCTATTAGGCCTCTCATATGCAAGAACTAAATGATCACCTTGTCAAACCACTTACCATCCACTAAAAATTAACCACTCATGGCACACACCCAACCATTTATAACATAGACTCTCGGGGGGGTCACTATGTATAAACCCTCTATATCACGTGCGTTCAAGGCCTATATTTAAAATCCCTTATCTGTAAATTTTTTCATTAATAAAATGTACCCCTTTTCTATACAAATTTGTAAATTTTTTCCAAAACTATTTTAAATAGTCCCTTATGTATATTTATTTCTGTAAATTTTAGGAATAAAAAATATCCTTCTGTTGAACTCACGTGATAGGGTTACATATGATGAGTGACCCCCCCGAGCATAGACTACATATGAGTCCACTCAATATGATCATAACAATCCACTAAGAAGACTTGACATCCCATTAATTCACATCACGAGGCTTACTTTAGAACTATCTTGCCAAACCCCTAATTTGCATCCACAACGAATTAACCAGTATGGCACACTCAAACCAAATTACAACATGCTCAACAGATGACTCAACTCAATAAGAACATAAAACTCCATTGTCCATTGATGAAAAACGTTCTCAAGCCATATAAATCTTTCACTTATTAATGAAACTAATGCGAAAAATCATCCTTGGATTTTGCCTCCTATAGAGACAATGTAAGAGAAAATTTTCAATGATTTGACACAATGTAAAGACTACATATCAGCAATCACCACAACAATCCAAGGTAGGGATTTCAACCCTTCTTTAAAGACTTGGGCTCATTTTATGTCATAGGACATAAACCACTCTTCCTAAAGAGTTTGCAAATGTCCATGTTATATGCTTGGAGCTTCTCTCAAGCTTCTCAAACTTTTATAATTTAAACTATCCTTTTGTATTTTAACATTTAGGCCTTAGTTTACTTCCTTATGTATATATATGTGTTTACGTAAGTAATGGAGTTAATAAAGGTCCATCTATTGACCTCACGTGATAGGCTTACATATAATGAGTGACTCCCCCAATCATGGGTAATGCTTGGCACTTCCTAGTGACGATTTTGCATCAAAAGTCAATAAGAATGATTTTGTCACTCCCAATATCTCTGTGCAGAGGCATATGATGCAATTTTTGTGGCAACTTTTCACTGACCTGCAGAACAGTGGTTGCACAGCAAAAATAGGGCACTTTTCTGAGTGCCTGCGGAAAACTTCCACCTCCAAAATGGGCCCCAAAATGGCTTTGATTCAAAAAAATAATACTGCCCTCTTGCTGTTGGGATATCTCAAGGTATATGATTCAGGCACACCTTGGTTTCTATGTGTGAGTGCTAGAGGCACAGTTAGGTGCCCATAAGCACAGTTAGGTGGTGGAAAGCCACATAGGATGATTGAGAGAATCTAGGAGCAGATTGAGGAGATGATTGTGGAGCTCTAAAGTCATCAGTGATGTCAGTGAGCATGTAAGAGGTGCCTACATAAGGACCTCACTCTTCTTCATTCTATAATGCAAGTATTCTGAGTTTGTGTCCACTCTACTCTTTCTTTTCAGTTTACCAACATGGTATCAGAGCCATTTGATCCCCCTTGATCCATTTATGCCACATCATCATCTTCTTCTCCATCTTCTTCTTCACAATCTCTTCCTCTTCTTCCCAAAGTTTGCTTAAGCCTGTTCTCCTCCGGTTCTCTACCATTTTCCACGCCCTTCCTGCTGGAGATCCACCTTGAAGGGACGAACCCGTGGCTGAAAGGAATTGAAGAAATACGTGCTCCTTTCATTGCCATTACACACAGTTCTTCGACCTTTGTTCTTGCGTTTTCTCTCAGCATACTCCATACTTCTCTAATTCCTTTCAGAGGGAGCTAGTCCATACCTAGAGCTATCTTGTGCTGAAATCTGAGCAGCAATGGTTGCATATTCAAGCTGAAAATAGAGAAAAAACAGTTGAAATTGGAGAGACTAGCTATGGTGCCCTGACGTGTTTTTGCACCTTTTCTTCTCAGAGGACCTTTTGTGGTATATCAGCTCTCTTTTGCCTTAGAAACCCCCTTTTCCTTTGCTCTGAAGAGTAAGATACAAGCCCTCCAAGTTCAGTCTTTTGATTTTGACAGTTTTGACAAGTTTTTGAAGATGATGCTACATAAGATGCTATTCTAGCATTTCTGGTTTTTTGAAACTTTCAATAACATCAGTACAAGTGTGGCTTCAGTTTTGCTTTGAATTGCTATACCTGGTTTTGATTGGAAAGTTTTCAATTTAGCCACCTCTATGAAGCATGTAAGAAAAAGCATCATTGAGATTGAATATTGGTCACTAGTCTTTGCTACATCAAGTGCTTATATTTGGAAGCCTTTCAGTTGTTTTTAGCCTTGTAAGAGAGAAAGACACTGCCCAATATCTGGGTTAGACCCTCTCATGGCTACCATATTGAATATAGATAAGTTCAATGGAAAGGGCTTCCACACATGGCAGATGAAGGTGAAATTTGCATTGATGAGGGAAAACCTCTGGGGACTTGTCAAACCGACTTCAACCGCTTCTTCTACAGCCTCCAATGCTGGAGAATCCTCAACTCCGACATGCCCAGCAAGGGATGGTATCATTGCTCTTGCTTTAGGAGATGATTATATTCATCACATCTCTGACTTAGAGTCTCCTTCAGAAGCTTGGCAGAAGCTTAACATGATTTTTGGTGCTAGCTCTCACATCTCTAAATTATCACTTAAAATCTCTTTCTTTGAATTGAAGATGGATAGTGGCACTCCTTTGGCAGCCCATGTCAATTACATGCGGAGTTTTATGACTCAACTTGCTTCTATCAACTCTCCTATCACTACAGATGATGCTATGGCAGTGTTGCTTAAGAGTATGCCTGAAGATTATGATCATATTGTTACCACTTTGAAAAATCTTCCTAATCCTAATCTTGAAGGTATTATCTCTGCTCTCCAAGAAGAAGGAAGGCACATGGAGCTCAGGAAAGGCAATGACACAGTTTATGCTGTAAAAATCCAGAAGGGCAAGTTTACACCTTGCAATCATTGTGGAAAGACAAATCACCTTTCAAAGGACTGCTTCAAAATCAATCCATGCAAACATTGTGGCAAAAACAACCATCATGAGAAGTTTTGCAGAGCCAAACCAAAGACAGAAAATGCAAATCTACTTTCAGTTGATGTGCCTCCACAAGATGAGGCATCCTTTGAAGATTATGCATTTTAAATCATCTCTATGTATGCTCCAGATCTCTCTTTTTATGTTGAGTCAAGGTACTCAGCCTGGATAGTCCTCCAAAATGAATGAAATAAACTATTGTGTTTTGTGTGTTTTGTAAACACCTCTGGTCACCTTATGATGTAGGCCATGTGTATGTGTTTATGCTCCATGGTACCTCCTGCAAACATTGTGTGCATGTACATGTAGGGGAGATAACCATTGGAAGGTCTTTTGTATCCCTTTTGTTTACCTTACACCCATGGGAACCCTTGCTAGCTTGAGATCCTAGCCATTGATAGATCCATGACCACCATGAGATGGCATGAGACATCTTGTGCTAGCTGTACCCTTGACATAGCCTGAGGCATTCCCTTGAGGGGGGGTTTGTTGGGATATCTCAAGGTGTATGCCTCAGGCACACCTTGGTTTCTATGTGTGAGTGCTAGAGGCACAGTTAGGTGCCCATAAGCACAGTTAGGTGGTGGAAAGCCACATAGGATGATTGAGAGAATCTAGGAGTAGATTGAGGAGATGATTGTGGAGCTCTGAAGTCATCAGTGATGTCAGTGAGAGCATATAAGACGTGCCTACATAAGGACCTCACTCTTCTTCATTCTATAATGCAAGTATTCTGAGTTTGTGTCCACTCTACTCTTTCTTTTCAGTTTACCAACACTTGCCACAACGCGAAGGCATCCCAATCTGAGACAATGCACTCTTGCACTTTCCGGTTGTGCTACCTGTAGAGATTTGCTCCCAAACTTGAAAAAGGAAAGCAACACTGATCCTCTTACCAAGACACCACGAACTTGGTTTGCTTTCTTGAGCTCCTTACCATGAACCAGGCTCTGATACCATGTGAAGAGAGTGGGAGAGAAGGAAGGAGCCTCACTTGCGGCTTTCTCACATACACAATGGGGGAATACACACAAAGGTGGAGGCTGAAAACAATTTTCCTCTTCTTAGTTGTGAAAGCCAAAAGAACTCTAAGTACAAAACGATAGATGAACCCTATATGTGGTTCTCAAACCAAACTCAGCTAACTAAGGTGGCAGACTAACTGAGCCACGAACTAGAGTACATAAAGAATAGCTGTCATCCAATTGTTATTCATGGGCGGTGTACCAACCGCATCTGCAACTAACAAGTTGGTGACATAAATGCACAACTGTCACCCTGGCATATCACGAGTGGAGCTCGATATCTCAACATCCCTCTTGAACATGGTAGCTCTAGTGGGCCAATCATGTACCTTCTTGACTAAGCTCTTTAGCCACGAATGCTAGACGTGCCATAGGAATAGATATAACTCTACTCCAAAAACTTGCCTGCAATGACATATGTGTTACAACATTAAGGGAGGCAATCTGATCTTATCATGCACACAAGCCCACATGTACAATAGGGCATCCAAATCTACGAGGGCATCATCCACGATGAATGCATTAGGCACCCATGACTTGTTGTGGTCAAGGATGTGGTTACGAAAAGCTATAAGCCATCTCTAGATGTCCAACTTTGTAGCAGAGGAAGTGATAAGCCAGGCAACAGGAACCTTATTTCTATGCTTGTCAAATATCATCGATGTGTAAAGATGGAACTGCATCCATTTTCAATAGCCTTGAGAACATTCATGGAAGATGGTCATAATCCAATAATAGACAAGGTGTAGACACATACTTTGTATCGATTCATGCCAAATGTTGCATCCATTGCAATGAGGCCTCCATTACCGTATGTGTGTAGCATTTCTAGTTGCCATATTGTTTGAATGCCCAATTTATGAAAGGCCTTCGATTGGAAATATCATGTTCACTATATGATAATGACTTAGCCATTCTGCATGCCCTAATGGTAGTCGAGCTCCCAAAATTTGAACCTCCAAAGTTGAATAATAGCAGAAGATCCCGCAAGAAAGATGGAGGAAATCGCAGAAGAGCCAAGGCCGAGCACTTCAATGAATTCGAACGAGTCCAAACAAGGATCGTCGAATTGTACCTTGCAAAGTTAGCTCCCTCAAAATCAGAACCACCGCCTCTTGAGGGATTGGAAGGAGTATGCGCAGCAAATGAACCCTTACTTGGAAACACCTTACTAGTGGAAAAGTTACCCCACAGTTCCCAACGTAAGAAGTTTCGAAAATATAAGCCACATGTGCGGATGAAGCTCGATCAAGAGACTTCAGAAAAAGAAAGTCCAAAAGAGCCTAACAAATTGGTAAATGAAACTATGCCACCTAGTACACATGGCACATGTCAGGCTAGTTCAACACCACCAGAGGCCGATCTTCGAGAAGTGCTGTAATACTTCAAGAATTACACAAGTGGCAGTGCGCCAATAGCAATGCCAAGACCACTAAGAGAATCCAAAGTTCAAGAAACCGATAGCATTGGAGAAACTCCAATCTATGAGGGACGGACAAAAACATGCACAATAAACCTCGGCCTTGAAGGGAGGAAGAAAAACTGGTTTTCATTGGGAAACAACTTCGACAAGAAGATGAAACCAAACTCAAAGCACTCTTAATGGAATACCATGACTGCCTAGCATGGTCATACAAAGAGATGAAAGGAATTTCACTAGAAGTGGCAATACACATGATACCTATAAGGGAAGGTGCTCACCCTAAGGTATGTGGACCTTATTGCACAAATCCTAAATATGGCACCATGGTTTATGACGAGCTAGAAAAACTCCTAGATGTTGGATTCATCTACGAGATAGAGCACACTGATTGGGTTTCACCCATCGTCATTGTGCCTAAACACAACAAGAAGCTCAGAATATGCGTAAACTTAAAAAATGTGAATGTTGCCACAATTAGGGATCACTATCCCCTACCCTTAACAGAAACATTAATGGAAAAGGTGGCAGGCTACAAAATATATAGCTTCTTGGATGGCTTCAGTGGCTATAACCAAGTGCAAATTGCTCCTAAAGACTAATCAAAAACAACATTTGCTACAAAATGGGGTATTTTTGCATATAGAGTCATGCCATTCGGCCTTTGTAATGCCCTGGCCACATTCTAGCGAGTCATGTTCATAGCTTTCAAGTCATTTCTGAATAAGTTTTTATAGGTGTTCTTGGATGATTTGTGCATCCATTCAAAGAAACAAGACCACTTCAAATGTCTTGAAGCAGTACTAATCAAATGCAGGGAGTATGGCATCTCCCTAAATCCAACAAAATGCCAGTTTATGGTCACCCATGAAGTTGTTTTGGGACACATCGTCTCTCAACATGGGATTGCAACTGACATGGACAAAATCAAAATCATCATGGAATTGCCTCCTCCTACAAATTCCAAAGGGGTACAGGTCTTTATGGGACATGCCGGCTATTATAGAAGATTTATATTGCGGTATGCCATGATAGCTAGACCACTTTACAAATTATTAGTGGAATTCTTATGGGCCTCTGCTTCTATCTGAAGATGTGAATGCCTGATCATTAGAATGACCTTTGCATGCATGAATAGCTTGAGTCCTGACTTCTTCACCAAGTAATACTTACTGAAGTTCTTCTAGTGTTGGAATTTGCCGTTGGATGGCAATACTCTGTACTAGATTCTCGTATCCCTCTCTTAGTCCATTCAGGATGACTTGAACCATTTCTGTTGGATTCATAGTCTCTCATAGTGCTGCGAGTTGATTGTTGTAGTCTTTGATCCGGAGTACATAAGCATGATCGGTTTCGCTGCTGTTGCGAAAACTCTGGTTCATTTGGTCCCTCTGTGTGAGAATCTTGGAAGTGTTCTTGGACTTGTAGAGAGCTGCAAACATATCCCATGCTTCTTTTGATGTCTTGACGGTGTTGAGTTGTCCTAGCATGACAGCTTCCACATTCTGCTTGATCAGATGATATGCATGCTTATCTTTCTTATCCCATTCTGCCTATGCTCGAGCAATGGCAGGATCTGCTACAGGTGCAAAAACTATTTGTGTAGTTGGAGGTCCCGGTTGTGACAACAAGTGGAGTAGAGCTACTGCTGGCTAGATCGTCCAATGGCCTAGGTGTAGATCCATCGACATACTCCCATTTGTCCTAAAGTACAAGAATGGTCTCCATTCGATATTTCCATGTGCCGTAATTGGAGTTGTCTAGCTTAGCAGATGCCTCTAGATTGAGCTTGCTAGTCGTAGACATGGTACAAGAAATGTACTCAAAGTGTCATGAAAATAACTGTCTGAATCAACTACAAAACACTGACTGTAGCAAGTGAAATATGAATTGTCGGTGAAGATAGAACTGCAGTATATAATCGGATCTGAATTACAAGGCTTGTGGCAAATAATGTCAAGAATAGCCAAGAGGCTTTACAAGGCTGAAATGATGTGCATAATGCCGTGAAATAGCTGAATAGGCTTTACAATGATGGCATGTGTGTGTGAAATCAAATCATGTGCTATCTGCCCGCTTATCAATCGGCAATGCCTCTGAACACTCTGAAGTCTTCTCACTGAACTGATGAACATCAAGTTTCAATTAACGTGATGATGTGAAACCGTATGTGAGTGTAGGGACTAACTCCGAGTAGGAACTAGTCAGGAATTTCGGGCATGGACTAGATTGGCAACTTCGGGAAATTCAAAGCATCCCCTCTATGGAGATCTAGTCTACCCTGATCTAGATCTATACCAACTATCGATTGATGAAAGAATAGCAAATAATTTTTTTTCTTTGGTTCTTTTTATGTGTTGAGTCAGATATGTCGATGTAGAGGCTGATGTGCACGTAGGAAGTGGATTTATCAACATGATGAGGCCCAAAAGTGAGTGATACTTGAGCCAAAATGTGCACGTGATGTGACGAGCACGTAGAGCATAAAAAATCAATTATTTCACCTTTTTGTAGCACCCTTAAATTCCTCCTGGATCAAGAGATACGGCTTGATCTAGGTAGAGGGGCAAAAAAGAGTGAAATGTGTAGTGATGATGTGGCACTGTGAGTCACATGCAGTGATAATGTGGCACTATGCTTAGCAAGAGGTGTGCCTGTGGAGCACTGTGTGACGTGGCAGCTAGGTGCACATGGAGTGGACAATGTGCCTGCAGAGTGATAATTGTGCCTACAGGGGGTTAGTGCTGATTGGACAGCTGAGGTGGCACAAGCTAACCTTAACCCAGGGTCATGCTGACCAAACCATGGTCAAGATGACTAACCCAGGGTCAAGTTGATGCCATGGCAATGATGACATGGCATGGTGATGTGGCATTGATGACATGGACTGTTGATGTGGCAATGGTGACGTGTACCCGATGATGTGGTAGCTCCAGGGTTTGCTGATGTGGCACTTGAGGTGATGTGGCAAATAGCTGATGTGGCACTCTTATCCAATCTACCACATGGCAAATTTTAAGCCAACCCTATGGTGACCCTAGAGGATGGGGTCAAATAAGATTCCCAACAGAACCTTTTACCAATCCGTTGAAATAAGTGGATTGGATCGAAATCTTTAGATCCCCTGAACGAAAGATGTGAGATTCCGTTGCGAGCCATGGAGAGGTGTGCCGTGCATTGCATTGATGGAGGCCCGACAATTGCACAACACTATGGAGCTGAGAGGTGCTTTGGCTAGTCGTGCGCAACCAACTTGCCGTGCATGAGCTGCCCACGTGAAGGAAGGCGCTACGGCCCATGAATGCGTCTGAAGGCGAGAGGTCGTGCAGTTCGTGGGAGTTACGTGATACGTCGGCTGGAGGCTTGTAAACTTAGGTTGTTGGAGAGGCCGGTTGTCGGGTGGAGCTTGGCTCGTTGGAGAGGCTCGCGCTGGTGGCATAGGTCGTCTGTAGCTATTGAGAAGTTGGTACAACCGCGGGATATGCAGTGTCGATGGACGGCTTGGCTGTGAGATCTGGCTGTAGACTTGGAGAAGGCACTATTGAAGAATTTTGTGCAGGCTCATTGGAGCCGGTTAGAGCTATGGTGCAATTCTGAGTTAGAGGCATCAACACAGTCGCTCGCTGCCCGCTGTTGTAGTGCCTTGATCAGGGACTTTGGAGAGGCTGCTGGAGCTCGGTGGAATGGCGTTGGAGCCAGAGAGTTGACAATGATGGCGACTTTGCTGGCTTGAGCAGTTGATGTTGTGAGCAGTCTCCTTTGTTGCAGTCCATGTAGGAGCTAAGCCTTTGCTTTAGAGAGACGATTGTGTCGTATGGAGGCGCTACCTATACGGTTGTGTCAAAAGTGCCTTAGGCTGGTCGAGAGAGCCGTTGAGCATTAGTCTTGGCTGGCATGCAGCTGGAGTAGCCTTTGATCGAATGGAGCTGCTTCAGGGAGCTCTTGATAGGGACGGCCGTCGAAGGAGACTTGTTGGAGAGGCTTAGCATAGGAGCTTAGCTTAGTTAGTTGCCCGGTCGTGTAGACTCCAAGCTTGCCTTAGAGTAGGCATCCGATGTTGCTTACTCGGGTGTAGGTAGAGCTTCGAGCTCTCTCTCCCTCTCAAAAGCTTTTCTCTCAAATCTCTCTCAAACAATAGAGCAAACTCAAGGATATCTTAGCAAATCTCAACAAGGCTTCTCTCACAACCTCTCTCAAAGGGAAACTCACTCTCTCTCTCTCATGAAGATACTCTCAAGAAGGATGAATGGAAATCCTAAAAAAGAACTAAAGCAATGAATGGAAATATGGATGGAAATTCCTCTTACATGAATGAAACTGGAATCGAATTTTCCTTCTCTCAACGGAAGTGAATTTGCACGAAGAACACTCAAGAGAACCTCAATCTCTCAATCAATCACACTCTCTCATACGGATCGCCATGCCTCAGTGGAAGGCAAGGGAGCTCTGATACCATGACAAAATATGAAGAGGGGAGAGGAGAAGAGTGGAGATGAGGAGAGAGGGCATAGCTAGAGAGCACACCACAAATGATTAACAGTACACTAGATTTAGTTGAAAATGTAGAATATATACAAAGCCATTTAGGGTTAGGGCTAGGGCATCTAACCCTTTCTTTTATAGCACTTTATTGGGTTCGTGCTATGCACATATGATCACATGATGTTGAGCGTGATCTCTCAACACCCCCCTCTCTCTCTCTCTAACCTCTACCCTTCCTACTCTTTGAGCTGTTGTAGTAGCTCTATGCCTCTGCACGGCCACCTACGACATGTGCCTCTAGTGCTGTGGCAATCGCATCACATGGTAGTCTATGCAGTCACTCGCTATCACTTATGTGGCATCACCATATGTCATCCCATGCCGCTCACCTACATGGCTACACACACCTCGAGCCCTGTGCCCACATGCACCATTGTCGTTGTCTTGCTCCTCGAAGTCCTCTGCCTACGTGGCCATCTTCCATGTGTCCCGCTCGATCACCCTTGCTGATGTGGCACCCAATCGTACCTCTAATGATGTGGCACTTCCCTACTGACATGGATCGAGCATGGATCGCCTACCAATTAGTTGTCTCATACTGTCGATGTGGCACTTTGCCATTTGTCCTACCGTATAGTGCTGACGTGGTAGTCCATACACTGCCATGTGTCACTCCTCATGGTCGTCTGCCACATGTTGCCTCGTGACCCCACTAATGCTGTGGCAGTACCACGTGCTTGTTGATGTGGAAGTGTGGAGCATTCAAAGGATTCGAACTCTAGACCTCAGTTTTAGCAAAAGTATTACTTTACCATTGGGCCAATCAAAGTTCCTTGTAACTATGGTGGAAAAGTTGGATATGATTTTATGTTCGGTCAAAAGTTTTTGGTGGCCATAACTCTTGATGGAAGTGGAATTTTAATAGTTTGTTCAATTTTCTGACCTCTACATCACGAGATTTTGAAACCAAGAAAGAGTGGGTTTGCAAAGGTGCTAAAGTTCAACTCCGTTTTGGGCACGTCAGTTGGTTGTAACTTTTGTTCTAGGCCTCCTTTTGAGGTGCTATCAAAAGGGAAAGTCTTTAATTCTCTAAAACCGACAGCGTTGGTAGATCAAATTTAACCAAAGGTACATTAGGGTGATAGTTCAACTTGTATGACTAAGATAGTCAATTTCAAAGACTTCCTTTGAGGTCTAATACTGGCTATTGTGGACAATTGGCAAGATGTGTTCCTAGAGCTTCTAGTCGACTTGCGGCGCCATATAGTCCAATTGTTAGCTGAGCTTGATGATGGATGGGAGTTTCTATCGTGGGACATAAAGGAGATTGATGTATTATACATTCATTGGATCAATTTTGATTTTAGTACTCCAAGCTGCACGCCCATTGAAGTCTTGGCATCATCAAAAGTGGTACGTAAAGTAAGGTTTGTTGATGGATGGGAATTGCCTCAAGGTTGGGGTTTCATTCTAAGGATTTGTTTCCTTGTCCCAGTCAATAAATTGGTATTTTTTGACTATCATAAGGTTCATTTGAAAAGATTTCTCGTGGGGAATGAAGACCAGTGGGGTGTGAGGCTCTTTTGGATGATCTTGTATATGTTGCATTAGCCATCCAAGATGCCAAACTCTTCATGATCATCTAACTCAGTCCACTTGAAAGTCAAAAGGAAGAAAGTCTTCAAGAGCAAGGTCAAGGTTCCTAAAAAACCCAAAAGCTACTACTGCTAAGAAGCTAGGATTTTCTAAGTTTCTTTGTAATAGCATGCACTTACATGGATAACATGTTTCCGCCATGCAATCCGTTTGTTCCAAATCAACCATTTGCTCCGCACCATTCACTGCCGTTTTCACATTGTTGTTGATTGTGGAGCAATTTTGTTTCATGCTTGTAGTATGTGGAAATTCCTATGTTTTTACCAACAAATGCTAGTTTGAATCCTAACATGGCTAGTTTATAGGGGTTGGATTCATGTGTTTCTTGGAGACATAGGAATGTTGCGGCTAATATGCTTTTACAATGCATGATATCTTCTTTGTAGTATTTGAAGGACCTGGTGTTTAGTGATTGTATGGTCAAGCATGTGTTGTTAGGGTTGGAGAAGTCTAATTGTTTTGTCTTCCATGGTGAATTTGTTTTTAGCCTTTCGATTTCTTGGAGAACATTAATGTTGACCTTAATTTGATTTGACTCTATTTTGTTGAGTAAGTACAGATTGGAAGGATCTCTAATTTGAGAAAGTGTCATGTACACCAGGCCGTGTAATCTGATATGTGATGGGTCGCAAACACAAGGTTGTTCCCTGTGCTTTGATGTATTGTTCTTGCTGCAGCTAGTTTGATTGGTAATTGAGTTTGTGTAACAATGTTAAGGTTTTTCTTGCCAATCTGGAATTCCCTTGTTACTTGAAGGATCGGAGTCTAGGTTTTGGGTATGTTTTCAGTGTACAAGGAATTATTATGTGCACGTGTGTTCTTCCAATGTTACAGTCATTGAATTCAACCCATACAATGGTGTTGGTTTGGCTAATGTGACCAGTGGTGATGAATGTTCCATCAGCTCCATTCACTAAACCGTCATTGATGTCCAGATTACCTAAACATATCTCTATGAGCATGCCTTGTTTTAGGTTTAGTTGCACATGTAGTCTAGTCATTGTAAGTTGGGTCATTTGGCAATTTGATGGATTTACTGCATGTTTTCTACCTTGTGTCCTTTGCCTTTATTGAATGTGCTTTTGATGTTAAAGCTTGGAAGACATCATTATTGTGGTTATCCTTGGCATTGTTTGTGTAGAAGAGATGTGGCAATGTATGCTTCTATGTTGGCTCTGTTCTATATTGTTCATTAAGATATGTGATGTCGTCATCTGTGTGTTGAACAACAAGGATTCTGTTCAATATTTCTAGGAAGTGTGATTATTGTTGACGCATGGCTTTAGTCAGCTCATAGTAGTGGCTATAGTTTCGATGGATGGAGGGTAGCATTGTTGTGGTTGTGGGTTTCTAAGAGAAAATCCATGCGTCTTCGTTGGGATTGCTTGGCATAGCACATCAACTATTCTACTAATGCCACACGCATTCACACACACATTTTTTAATACCATTTTTCTTGGTAATTGTTTTGCCTATAACAACACCCACTTGCATAGAGTAATTTTGATGCTTAGACACATGAGAAGATACATAGTTTTTGGGTCATGAGCCTTGCCGGGTTGGCCATTAATTCTATTCCACGATTGATCTCTCTCGGCTAATTTATGAATCAAAATTGAAGAAAAAAAGAAGTCGAAGAAATGCTCTCTCAGAGAGGTGGTGTACAAATACATCGTCTTACAAGTAATAACTCAGTAAGACAATATTTTGTTTTGTCATCTAGAATCAACCATGATCAATGTATTTCTTCAAGGTCATTGTACTTTTCCATTTAAAGTTTTGCGACAGATGTTGTAGATTCCTAAAACTTCAAAAGCATTATATTAGAAACCACAATCTTCTTGGAGTCTCATCCTTATAAAAGGCCATTGCGAGTTTCTAAAATCTCAAGATTTCATGCAAGCTCTTATTTAAAAATATTTGTAACAAAACCTAGATTTAAATACTTATTTTAATTCTATATTTCATCCTAATTAAATATATTTGAATCCTATATCTTAAAATCACTTAAAAGGTAATCTTAAATCCCAAATCATTTGAAATGTAATCTTAAATCCTAAATCATGCACATTTAAATCCTAAATCTCCTATATTTTAAATCCTGAATCATTCGAAATGTAGTTTTGAATCCTAAATCCTAAATCATTCAAAACATAAATTTAGATCCTAACGTAAAAGTTTGTTAGGGGCACATAAAATAATGGGTCAAGTTTCTTGTGAAATTGGCAACTTCAATCCAAATCTCCAATTACCTTGATTCCAAAGCTGACATTTTTTTAATTTCTACCTATAAAAATCGCACAACAAAAACTCGATTTGCATTAAATTTGCTAAATGTACATCAGGTAAGTTCATTAAAGTACTACATTAAGGTAAACCCATTATTGAGTAAATTAAGGTATGTAAACCTCCCAAAAATCAAGGTAACCCCACAAATTAAGGTCCCCCTTGCAAGGTCAGCATCACCTCCTCACCCACTCCCTTGCCTTCCCTCCCCTGCTACCTATGTTGAGGGACAAATTTGAATTAAGGCAAAAGTTGAAAAGATGATTTAAAAAAAAGAAAACAATGGCTGAAAAAACTTCCACTACAAGCCACGGAATTGTATTTTTACCTATATGCCAACATTTTTTGCTGGCTACAAACCTCAACCTTATCTTTTGCTAGCTATGCCGACTACATTTGATCACAATCATGGATTGGTGGGGTCCTCGTGATCACCTCGCTCATCTTCATCCCCACCTTCATGTTCTCCCTCTCCCATTCCACCACTTCCTCCCTCTTATGTCGTCTTCTAGCCTCTCTAACAGTCTACTTCCCTCCCTCTCAGAGAAAAGGAATAAGTTTACATACAAAAAGCATATCCACAAAATAAAAGTAGTCCCGCCTTACTTATAATTAATCCTGACAATGACACGTGATGTATCTTGCTGCCATAACACAACACCCCATTGTTGTGTTGAGTCCCAATACTAGGCGAAACAACCATAGGTTGTGATGCCACAAGCTTCCATTCCTACTTCACAAGGTACAGGGGTATTGGATGCATCTGTAATACTTACTTCGAAAGCCTCTAACATGGCAGTTTTAATCAATGGAAGGATGTCCTAGTGGTTGAGGCGGATCGTTATGAAACCCAGGTCAAGGGTTCAATCCCCCAACTAGCCTTCCGGCGATATGTTGTGTGTGTTGTGTTATTTCCAAATTAACGTCTCTTCAAAAAATGGCAGTTTTGAGTGTTATTTCAAGATTAGTAGGGACCTGCATTCACATCATTTAGATTGAATGCTTGGGTAAAATAGAACTTGGAACAAGTATCTGCATAGTAACTTCAAGGGTGATAGCTTAAGCATTCCACGACAAAACAATAGACTATGGTCAAAGAAGGACCCAAGACTCGTGTGGACTTGTTGGGCTAACGAGAGAGGGAGGCAATGGAAGGGGGGAGGTGAGCAAGCGATGGAAGGATGAGGAGAGCAAGAAAAGCTTTGAGACTGAGTAGACAGAGAGGGGAGGGAGACACAAAGTTGAGGAGAGAGAGAGAGAGAGAGAGGGAAAAGGGAAACGATGGAAGGGGGAGGAAAAGAAAGCTATGGAAGGCGGAGGAGAGCAAATGAAAGCAAGGAAAAGGGAAAGCGAGGAAAAGGACAGAGCAAGTAAATCTACGAGCAAAGGGAGAGAGGGAAGGGAGAGTGAGGAAACGGAGCAATAAAGGTGAGATAAGGGAGAGTGGAGGGAGATGAGGAGGCAAGGGCAAGCTTAGGGTGAGGGAGCGATGGCAACGAGAGGCAAGATGGCGACGGAAGTAAGAGGAAGCGACACATTAAATTAATTTTTAGGGGTGGAGAATTTTTCATTAGGGTGCTTGTGACTTTAATTTTCCCCTGAATCAATACAAGCTGTCTTTGAATACTGTCTCTCGTATGAGAATCATCTAAGAAAGCTGCAAAATCTAGCTACGAGTGCATATCGATTCTTGGGACTTGATGGCTTGGCAAGCTTCCTTTCGTCCTAAATGGACATTGTAAGACTCGTTGTAAGATCACTCTCGAAGTCTAAACAACAAGGTCTCAGGTAGGCTGAATTCGGCAGTAGAGAGAACGGAAGGTTGTCTGAGCTATGAAATGATTATAGAGAAAGCAGGGAAGGCATGAGCATCGTGTTATATGGTCTGGCAGCAACAAAGCTTGCACGCAGACAAAGATGTGCAACAGAGAAGGGGCAAAGTGCTGGTAGACTACAGAGGCAAAACGAATGCACCATCTATGCTAGATTTCACTCTCCTCCACTGGGATGCGACGCATGCTGTCTTCAATATGGGATACCCGCAGATCTCATATCTTAGCTTGATGCCCAAGCTTTTCCAATAAGGCTCTCATATGGGGATGTGATGAACGTGTAGGCTGCTTGTGCATTCTCCCATATGCCCAACCTTGTCATCTTCCTTCCATCCAGGGAATTGTACAAGGTGCAGGACCGTAGCCCCCATCCACCTTTCTCAAATAGGCTGATTTGAGGAAGCCCCGTCTACGAGATTGCTGAGAGAATTGGCGCCTTGTAGGGAGAAGCTCCATGGGAGCGCTAGGACGGCTTCCCGTGGAATCTCGTCATCCAAGCGGAGAGGGGACCTTGTGGTTGAGCCTCAATTCGTCAAGCTTCTGGTGGATGTATACAAGAAGGAGATGTCGAAGGTGAGGCAAAGAAAGCATGCGAATTCGACTACTGACGTCAGGGAAGGAAGCGCAGGTTCATTCTTCAGGCAGAGGCTCAACTCTTTCTTGTCTTAGCCAACTGCTTTTCTTGAAATTGAGAAATTCAATGCGTCCTAGGGAACCGCCTACCATCGGCCAGGGGCTAAGGCGTGGAGTTTGCGATCCCTGCAGGAGTCCGTCTTCGCTGTGTTGGAAGAAAGGGAGCGGATAGCAACTACATCAAATTCCCTCTATGATCTTGACCTAGATTCCGAGAAAGAGCACGAAGAGTACCCAAACCTCATATCACAATTGGTAAGGGCTACACGAGCATTCTAAACGGATTAAGGAGCTGCTTGCTTGCTAGAACCATTCAATTCAGAAAGAAGGCTCAAAAGGTGTTTGGAATTGCTCATATCCGTCTTCGTTCCAGAACCAGCTGTGGACATCACTGTCTGAATACAGGTCGGTTCAAAAGTTGAAGGGATGGGTGCATAAGGGAGAAGCTGCATGTCAGCTCTTTGAGCCTTGCTTGGCGCTGTGGAAGCTTGAATCCATTTCCCGCCTGGGTTTTGGTGTGGTGGACAAACTCTTCCTCTGATGCATCCTTCCTTGGAATTGTAAAAGGTGCAACACCGTAGCCTTCATTTTCTTCTTCTTCTAGCTCGCTACAGTGTCACCATCGTCTATGTTGCTGCTTCTCACCGGCCTCTCAAACTTGGCAATGTCTCCGGTCTCTTCGCCGCTGTAAATAGAGTGAGTCCTCGATCATCTTGCTTCTCTACACACCATCGCTCACCATCTCCTTGCACTGTGCAGCCTACTCTCTCAAATTCCACTCCTTACCCCAGCTTCTTCCACTAGATTTACCAGGATCTCACGCCATGGATGGCCAAAGGGATCAAGAAAGCTCTCATCCAATGCGCCAAGCAATATTCCTCTTTTCGCGTGCTCACCGTCAATGGGCTCCTATTCCTCGAGCCTTGCCGTCCTTGCTACCAGACCACGACTCTGTTCACTGTTGGGGAGCTCCTTCAGCTCTTGGAATTCTACCCGGACACTGTACCCGAAATGGATCTAATGTTCAATTGCGAGGAGCTCCAGGGAAAGTTTCACTAGTGTTTCGGCACTATAGCACTGTCGAGTTCTTCGACATTCCGTTTTCGGACTCGTCCTTTTAGGGATGGTAAAGATTCTTGTGGCCTCGTGAGCCAAGGGGAGAGATGAGGGAGAGAGAGAACAAGTTGAATACATTCAGAAGGGCCTGCCCTCTAAGGTGAGAGAGAGGAGAAGAAGAAGAAGAAGAAGAGGAGAGAGGGGAGGAAAAAATGGGGACGAAAATAGCAAGCAAGAAGAAGAAGAAGAGAGAGAAAGGGGGAGAAAAAAATGGGGACAAAAATAGCTGAATATCCATGAGCACGCTAAAAATGGCATTTTATCATCTCCACCAAAACCAGCCGATCACTATAGCCTTTCCTATGGGCAGGCCAAAAACAAGATGAATAGTAAACTGCCCATTGAATAGCATTCGCCTGTGAAATGGACAGAGCTGGTTACTCGATGGGCAAAAGACCGCAGCATGTCCCATATTAGTTTAGAAGAATGAGCTTCTTTTGAATAAGGCAGAACAATGAGCTTCTTTTGAATTTGAAGGCCGTGAGTGCATAGACAACTCTTGATTAGAGAAATCCATGGCCAGCAAACCGAATTGAAAAGTTGGAAAATGCAAAAATTCAAGGGAATGTCATCCAATACCTCATTTTCTGAGTTTGCTACCTCCGCTTCCCCACATAAAATATTTTTCTCAACAAATCACAAAACTTGGGGTTTCAAATTTTGAAGGTTTTTCCCGATAATTTGTCGATTTTTAAGCTAAAATAGAACACAATTTCTTGCTAGTGTTTTCATTATGGTTGCATGCGACAACTTAGGCGCCTGGTGTGCAATTTCCTTTGGGCTAGTTTGGATGGCACGAGGAACACCATGGCCATGGTTTCTTGGTAGACAGTCATCATGCCGTAGGCTCATGGTGGCTTGGGAATCATTGATCAGTGATACAGAGAGGATCCCTCTTGGGCAAGCTAGTGGTTCAGAGCCTGACTCCAGGTATAGAGCCATGGAATCTCCTTCTATAGAGGGGGCTTCTCAGGAACACTGCACACATAGGAGGTCAGGGGCAGCAATCCCATTGGTGGCTATTATCCGAGGCCCCCCTCACAAGGAGGGGATCTCCAGTGATGTGGATCCTCTTCAGGGTCTGGCAGAGACTGGAAAGAGGACTCATCCACCAGGACCCACCTAGGTGCAAGAAGAGTTTGAGTTCTAGCCCCTCATTTGGCACCCGAAGGTCTGAGATCAAGATGATTGTATGCTCGAACAACAGACACACATAGATTAGGCTCAGTGGGACAGTAGACTAGCTAGCTTGTTGGACTTGACTCCAATCAGGCTCCGTCAATCTCTCACTTTCAAGGAGTCGGTCAATGGTTGGATGAGGGAGATTCACGTAGCCACATGGAGGGTTGCTTCGCAGACTTGGGTGGATGGCAGGTGGCTAGGACAGTTCTATAGGACATGTCAGGGGACGTGAATTTTGTAACCATGACTACCTTTGTCTTGGGGGACTAGCCTTGGGGGACTGATACTTCCTAGAAGGCCCTAGGAATGCATCCAATGCCTAGGTGCAACCACTAGTCCCAAGTGTTAGTCTAAGGCTAGAAAGGAGGGTCTAAATGTTGGGCCCAAGGAAACCAATGTGCCATTGGTAAGGTGGGTTAGAGTTCTTAAGTGTGTCCTTGGTTGTAGGGGTTAGGACTTTAATCAAGTCAGGGGAAATGTGCCACATGGCAATAATGCACCCTTCTCTCCAAAGTTCCCTACACCCAACGTTTGGTCTAATTTCCTCATTTGTACAGATTTTCCACGCCCCTTCATCTCTCCATCTTCATGCATCTCTCTCTCTCTCTCTCTCTCTCTCTCTATACATATACATATATATATGTATATACATATATATACATATACATATACATATATATATGTATATACATATATATATGTATATGTATATGTATATATATGTATATACATATATATATATATACATATACATATATATATACATATATACATATGTACATATACATTTACATATATATAGATATATATATACATCTACATATATATATATATGGCACGCTTCCCAAGGCATCATTAATTGCTACTATATGGACTATATGGACATCATTAATGACTGTACGGATGGTATTAACTGCAATATTGAATGGTTTTTCTCTAGCTATCGAACTCTTTCATTGCTTCTTGGTGCTGTACGGACCACTCTCTCGCTACGCGAGCTGATTGGCATTGACTCCAAGGACTTCTAAAGGTGTATTAGACATTTTTCTCTTGTTTTTGGCCTTTGCACATGTGGGCATTGCTCTTCTTTCCGTTCTCAGCGCGTGGAATCTTTATCTCTAATATTCTCTTGCTTTCCCCTTGGCTAGAAGTCATTTCTACATCCCTGGGGGCCTGGACAGAGGATAGGTGTAGGGATAGAGCTTGTCCCTCTTCCATGGGCAGTGGTGGATATCGATATGCTGACTTCCTTTTGAATTTCATTTGTCATTTTTAACGTTGTTATTGCTTCTGCTTGCTTTGGGGCTCTCTCTAGGCCACATAGGTTGTAAACATACACCCAACCACAGAGGGTGTGCCTAGAAAAGGTACTAGAGGGATAGTGTATTGCAATTTTTATGCCTTCAGGCTATTTTAGTATTTTATGGGACTTAAGGAATGCATTGCCACTTTTAGTGGAGCACAGTCAGTGTGGAATGCCTTAGCTATGCCTTGACAGTTGGATTCTAGTGACACTTGGGAATTGGATGCATTTTGATGCCAAGTATTGGCTTGGGCAGTGGACTTAGTAGTGTAGCAGATCACAAGGATGAGCCCTTGATGTAATTGCACAATTTCCATTTATTGAAAGGGGTGCCAAAGTGTTTGGGGCCAATTATTGTCCTTGGTGTTTGGTTTCTGAGTAGGGGCACTCTAGCCTCACCACAAGTGTGTTTAAAGTTTGTCTTTTAGTGGAATTTAACTAATGGAAGTGGGTAGAAATGTTGTAATGTGGTTATGAATGAAGTGTATGCTGAGTCAGTTAAGGTTTACTGTCCTTTAGATTTTTCAAGGCCGATTTTAGTGGTTCTATTGCCGGGATTAATCACCATCTTCCCATAGAGGTGAGCCCTGGTAGTGCTGGGCAAATGAAGTCTATGCTGCACTTTTATTATAGCCACACAATTTAGCTACCATGGTTGACTCAACCAGTGATTGAGAAGTGAACTCCGAGCCCTCCGAATCCTTTGACTTAGAATATAAAGACTTGGAAGACTTAGAATGGGAGAAACATTAGGAGGCACAACAGGATGAAGCACATCACATGCAATTTAATGTGGGATAGCATGTTCCCTTTGAGCATACCGTTAGATATCAATGCTCCACTCTCGTGTAACTACGCGGGAACCAGCTAACTCTACTTGTAAGCCCCCCATATGAGGAGAAGGCGTTTGAGTAGCTCGGTTATCCGCCGATAGGTCTTGGTTTGGACACCAGATGGGGGCCATGTGTGGCTTGATGGCTGGACGGAGTTGGCACACTACCAACTAGGCTACATGCAAGTGCGGGAAGGCATCCCATGACTGACCGCATTGAGGGTAGATGGAGCATTTCCCGGGGCAGCCCACTCTTGGGTTGCGGGGCCCGTTTGGAGCCCCAGATGATCCCGGATGGCTCTGGGCCGAACGGCAACCATAGGTTAGTTGCTCTATTTTGCGCCACGGTTCTATCGTGTGGTCGGTGGCCTATTTCGAGACCGACCCCCAGTCGACTGTTTTGGGCGGACTGGGTCGGTCACCCAATTGGGTCCAACTGACTACGACTAGTGGCTATATAAGAGCAAGCCCGTGAAGCCCATTTCATCACTGGCTACAGCAACCCTGATTCCTTAGCATCCAGCCTCCGTCCTCTACTGTTTCCAGCACGCCATCGAAGCTTCTCTCACAGGAGCGCACGGCTGGGAGGCAGCGCCATCTATTGTATCAGTTCTACAGTAATCAAATTTTTGATTCTCCATACTATCTATTTTTCTCTCTTGCGTACGAGATCCTGTTATCTGTTGAGCACAGACGTTGTATTGTTTTCTTACACATACCACTGTGGACCACCATGAGGAGGCAAATGAGATGGAAGAACTTGATGCAAAAGACCTCTTCAAGGTGCAATTGGCAAGTGCATTGGGCACTTTAACACAATTGACCTAAAATCTTGCTAAAATTTTGAATGCCCCTCCAAAGAGCATAAAGATAGGCGAGAAGAAGCACAAGAAGAAAAGGCCTACACACAATGATACACCTTCAAGTGGATAGCCACTCTTGACTCCACCTGTGATGCGTTCAATTGCTCCTGGAATGGGGAATGCCCCACAGGGCAACAGTTTTCTATTGGTAAAGTATGGACAGCAACCCTTTCCTCCTTCGATGATGTACCCAGGATACTTTGGAGGAATGTTGGTCTTCCAAGCAATGGTGGGACAGCCCACAGAAGGTCTAGGAATGCCTAGCACATACTTGGGAAGTTTTTAGCCAGGAATGCAAAATTTCAGCAACAAATGATGGGTGGTATGCAGGCTGGAAATCCTAATATGATGTATGCCAACATAGGGATGCGTCCGGAATGCAACTGGGCATGCCAGTAAATATGAGTGGTTCATTGAACATGCCTGAGATGCAAGGAATGGGACCTAGAATGGTGAATCCCGCAATGGGAATTGGCAGTAATGCATAGAGTATGGGCCAGATGATGCCACCGTACTATTTGCAGCCACCTGTGTATGACAATATTGCACCCAAGTGCAACTTGAAAGACTTCAAAGAGGGTGGGGCTACTATTAAGTTCGAGACATTCAATGGCACACAGGACAGGCTGAAAGCATTGACTTTTCTGCAACAATTTGATGCTGCCTATGGTGGTGGGAACTTCACGGAGTCATCAAAGGTTAGAAAGTCAACCACATTTCTCCAAGGCAAGGCACTTCAATGGTGGACTAATTTGCTCTTGCAAGGTAGAGCCCCTATGACTTGGGTTGAGTTCAAGTGAGTCTTTTTATCTGCTTGGCTCACCACCACTTTTGAGGTGGACATTATGACAGCCTAGTGCAAGCTTGATGCTGCAAACTGTAAGAACTTGGAGTACAACAAAAAGTTTTGGGAAGCTTTGCTGCTCGCGAGCTCTTATAGGTGTGTGGAGCTGTCTGAATAGATTGAGAAGTATTTTTGTGTTGCCAAAAGAAATTCGGGACTACTGCACCAAAACCATCGTCTCCAGTATGTCTTAGCTGATAGAAACTGCCACTACAGCTTATGCCCTCTTGCAAGGGAAAACTTCGGGCTTCAAGGGCAGCAAGAAAGAAGGTCATAAAAATTTTAGACAATAAAAAGCCCGTCAAGGCTTGTTGCAGGGACAGAGGCATCGCCTCGACCAAAGATGTTAGAGGAAGAAAAGAAAGCCCTCTATGATGCCAATAAATGTTACATATGTAGGAAAGAAGGCCACAGATCACATGATTACCCAAACAGAAAGAGAAAGTTTCCCTCTTATGAGCAGGGTGAACAAAAGGAATAAAAGAAGAAAGACCACAGGGGTAAGAAGCCCAAACCTATTGTTGTGGATGTGATTGGAGCCACATAGGACGTGAATGCCATGGAGCTATGTAGAGCATGGGGCAAAATCCGTGACCAAACATATTTTTCTTCTTTGATCTAGGGGCATGAGCCAAGTTCATTCCTCTAGAGTTGGATGGAAAATTGGGAATAAAGGCAGAAGGGATGCAGCCACTATGTGATGCAAATATGGCTTGTCTAGGGAACAATGAGTCAGTCACTCCAATAATTGGGAAGCTCCGCATGCACATTCAGACTTACGTGGACATTGAAGAGTTCTATATTATGCCACTGAATGGATGCGATGTTTTGTTGGGTATACCTTGACACAACAAGAAGGGAGCACTTTTTGATGCTAGGAATAGAACGCTGACCTTGACTCATCGAGGGGAAACCCTCCTTATAGGGTTAGTGCATCCTAGTAGGAGGAGATCATGAACCAGGTAAAGGAACTCCTATAAAAGGGGTTGATTTAGCCCAACTCTTCTCCCTATTCTTCCTGCATGTTGCTTGTACAAAATAAAGATGGAACTTGGAGGATGTGCATAGATTAGAGGACTATGAATAAGATAACCACCTTCCCTATACCAATGATTGACATTTTGGATAGGTTAGAGGGGTCTACAATGTTCAGTCGGATAGATTTGAAGAGTAGCTACCATCAGATTAGGATATGGCCTGGGGATGTGCATAAGACAGCTTTTGGGACCACATTTGGCTTGTATGAATTTCTTGTGATGCCATTTGGGTTGACAAATGCACCTACCACCTTCAATCAGATGATGGAAAGAATTTTTAGAGAGCACAGAGCCTTTGTTGGTACATTCTTTGATGACATCATAGTGTTCTATAAGAATGAGGCTAAGCATCACTACAGGCAGTTTATCCACTACTGTACTGAGATAGCATCACCCCTTCATGCCTTACAGACGAAATGAGTGTCTTTCAGGTGGGGTACTAAGGAAAATGTAGCTTTTGAGAGCTGAAGGAAAAACTATGCACTGATCCTGTCATTATATTGCTAGATCTACGCAAGCCCTTTGCTGTCCAATGTGATGCTTGTGAAAACAACGTAGGAGGATTTATTATGCGGAAGGGAGAGTAGTTGCATATGAGATCAAGATGCTCACACTGATGCTAAAAAGAATTTTGAGATCTATGAGAAAGAGATGGCGGCTATCATACATGCTCTTTCTCCTTAGGAACATTACCTTTAGGTGTTGATTTTTATGTGTAGGCAGATCATCGATCCTTGAGGTATCTTCTCACTTAGAGAAAGCTGTCAGAAAAACACATACGATGGGAAAATTTCCTTTCAATGTTTCATGTTTAGATTGTGCATGTGCCTGGAAAGAAGAATGTTGTTGCACATGCACTTTCCAAGAAGCCAAGTCTCGATGCAATATCAAAGAAACCACAAGTTTTAGTATCACCATTGCATACCACAGTGAACTTGATGCCATGATAGATCAATATGCTAATTTTGATGATTTTGCAAGGGTATATGATCAATTGGTTGAGAGTCATAGGCATAAGCACTATACTCTTAAGGATGGCCCACCATATGCAAAACATAGAGGCATTGAAGCCATAGTCAAAGAAGTGGAGCATTTCTTCTACTGGATCGCTTTGAGGAACGATTGCATCACTCATTAGAAAGTAAAGTATGACAGGCATAATCCAGCTGGGTAGTTACAGCCATTGCCTATTTTGGATAGACCCTGGCAAAGCATTGCCATGGACTTTATTTTTTATCTGCCTCGTACACCATCAAGACATGATGGAATTTGGACCATAATTTGCAGATTCAGCAAACAGACTCATGTCATTCCATCGCAGTAGAAAATTATAGCATATTAGATGGCAATATTATTGCACTAGTCTTAGTGGTGATCACATCTTGTATCTTTCACACGGTATCAGAGCGTAGGTGTCCACAAGCTTAGGTAGATTAGTAGATTGCACATTCATCTGGGATGCATGGGCATCGATCCCCACAGAGCGATGCTCCAATACGACCATATCTCAAGTCATTCATAGCTTGCCTATACAGGTCAAAGCCTATGTGTGTTTGGAAAATTGGCAACAACAAACATTCCTGTCTTTGAGTTTCCTGATGTACCAAGGCTTCCAATGCTCAAAGCTCCTCTTCCCAATTGAAATGTCAGGATTATGATCCATAAAATTGAGATACAATCCATCTGTTGATCCAACATGCAGGCCCCCTTTTTGCACTGCTATGAGGAAAACAAAACAAAATACAGTATGTGCAAAAACACGGTCTAATTAAACTAATCAACCTATGGGAAAACAAAAGAATTTCAACCCTCGGGTTGATTTAATACAGTCATATATAATAAGGTACTAGCAAAACAAAACAATTTCTACCACCGCGTTGGTTTAGGATAGTCACAATTTCAACCACCAGGCTGGTTTAGGACACGGTCACAATTTCAACCACTGGGCTAGTTTAGGATAGTCACTATTTCAACTACTGAGTTGGTTTAGCCTGATGGTCACAATTAGACGATAACAAGTATATTGCTTTTCATTTTTGAATTTTACCATTAGAAAATAACAATATATTTCTTTTCATTTCTATACCAATATATTGCTTTTCATTTCTTTATTTTTGTTCAACCATAATTTCAGTCAGATATTGTTGTTTGACTTGAAATAGCACCGGGCTGGCTTAGGACAATCACAATCACATTAATTCCAAGCCACCCCGGTCTAGAAATTAAGTGATATATGACCTGAACAGTAAGAAATTAAATTTTACTAATTTAAGTACTAAGAAACACAATAATTTCAGCCATCGAGCTGGTCACAACTAATGTTTGTTCAACCACACTAGTGTTTGAGCTGAACCAGCCATGGTTGCATGACGTTCCAACCACTTGGCTAGTTTAATAAAAATAATATATTGTTGTTTTGTTGTGAAATATATTGCTATTACTTTTTATTCAACCACACTGGTTCAGGACAATCACATAACTGGTGTTTGAGCTGAACCAACCACTGTTGCATGATATTCCAACCATTGGGCTGGTTTAGGACAATCACATTAAGCCCAAGCCAGCCTGGTTCTGGTGTTTCAGCTGAACCAGCCACCACGGTTGCATGATATTCCAACCACCGGGCTGGTTTAGTACAATCAATAAGTCCAAAGCTCAATCACAAACAACCACTGGGCTAGTTTAGGTAGCCACCACTGACCTATGTTGTATTAAGAAATGAAACAAGTAAACCATCCCAAAGCTCAATCACAAACAACCACCGAGATGGTTTAGGCAACCACTGACCTACGTTGTACCAAGCATGTGTATGACATGCTCGTCAAACATCTTGCATCATGTCCGCTTTCTACAAATGTCCTTGTTATTTGGAGAAACTCTCGTATTTTTGTGCCAAAACATCACCACTATTGCAACAAATTTTGCACTAAGGTTGTCTCTCCTTTTCTTGTGTTCTGTTGAAGCCATAGACTACTTGGATCGGGATGATTGGGCATTGCTTCAACTCTATGTGCATCTCCCGAGGTATTGGTAGGGTTGTCACTCTATGAACTTTAGGGTGAAGGATAAAGCTTGTGAATACATGAGACTAGTATTCACCTGAATGGCCTAATGTTGCTTCCTCAAATGCTACCACCAATCATGACATCGCAGCTCATGTTCTTCGCTCTGATGGCAATGATCGAATGCGTGCATCTACAATTGCACCCTGCTACTGCTCTCAAGGAGTCCTATGCTTCTTGTGCCTTGACCAAGCTTTTCAGCTTTCCTATCTCACAACCTCTGTCTTCTTCTCTTGCAAGCCATGGCGAGCTGCATGTTGCCATGGCAATGATCAGTGAAAGACAACAATGCCAAACCAAAACAGAGAGAAGCTAGCTTGTGAGGCGAGTAAAGAATAGAAGACATCTTACCCGAAAGACGAAAATGCCAAACCAAAGATGACACAAGGTCACATTGAGGTGTGTGCGGGTTGCACGACGGAGGCAGGTACTTAATCTTTCAAAATTTGATGGACAGAAGGTGTGAAAATTCAAAATTCGTGGGAGTAGCAAAATTTTCAGCCATTGGTTTCCCACCTCCGGCGATACACGTCAACAGAATTGGATATCGCAAACAAGTGCAATGTGGCCTCAAATGCTTCAAAGCACAAATAGACCAAAGGGCATGCTATCGGGTTTGATGTATGTATTATGAAATGCAATGACCTTTGGCATGCTTATGAGCCATAGAGCAAGCAAGTGCATGGAAAAAGAAACAATTCAAAATTTTAAATAGTGTTGGATTTATTAAAAGATCGCACATGCACAAATTGCACATTTTCAACCTTCCATTTTAGGGTGAATCTAGATACCAATACCAACAACTATCAATGTTTTAAGACCACCATCCAATATCCCACTAGTTTGGATTCCAAATTTTCAATCTATTTTGGTTTTCAACAAATCAAAAAAAAGATATGGAGCGTGGCCTCAAATGGGTGTGCATCACTTTAGCACAACATTTGAGGCCCGTTAATCCATTCCTAATGTTCTCATTTAGCTGTGTCCTTGGGTTGAGAAGAAGCTCACGTAGTGTACTTTTGAATGATTACTTGGTTGCATGTATGTAAAGAATAAAATTTGATGTTTTTGAATAAATTGCTATATCCTATAGTATTTAGGATGCATGCTTCACATGCAACATAGCACATATAATGCTTTAATGGTATCATTCACAATCCTTATTCCTGAATTTTTTGGTCTCATGTTCAAGTTTGGAATGTGTACTACAACTTGAAGACAAAGTTTGCCAAATTCCATTGAGCAATGCATAAGTTATGGGTCATGCAAGATACCTATATAGATAAAATTCCCTGAACCTCACCAAAAATGGCTACACCCAAGCAAACAATGACCCTATGAACCTCACAAAAGGATGACTAATTAATGGCACTTGCCTCATTTCCTCATTGGGTTAAGGGATGCCAAGTTGCATGATCATTTGTGCACCCTGAATCCCACATCCTTTGAGCTGTGTAGAAAGACTATTGTGCTCTTGGTGTAAGAAAATAATACAACGTCTGTGCTCAACAGATAACAAGATCTCGTACGCAAGAGAGAAAACAAGATAGTATGGAGAATCAAAAATTTGATTACTGTAGAATTGATACAATAGATGGCACTGCCTCCTAGCCGTGCGCTCCTGTGAAAGAAGTTTCGATGGCATGCTGGAAAGAGTAGAAGACGGAGGTTGAATGCTAAGGAATCAAGGTTGCTGTAGCCAGTGATGAAATGGGCTTCACGGGCTTGCTCTTATATAGCCACCAATCGTAGTCGGTTAAGCTCAATTGGGTGGCCGACCCAGTCCACCCAAAACGGTCGACTGGGGGTCGGTCCCGAAATAGGCCACCGACCATACGATAGAACCGGTGCACAAAACAGAGCAACTAACCTACGGTCATCGTTCGGCCCACAGCCATCCGGGATCATCTGAGGCTCCAAACGGGCCTCGCAACCCGAGAGTGGGCTACCTTGAGAAATTCTCCATCCACCCTCAGTGCGGTCAGTCAAGGGATGCCTTCCCGCACTTACATGTAGCCTAGTTGGTGGTGTGCCAACTCTATCTAAAGCCGTCCAGCCATCAGGCCACACATGGCCCCCATCTGGTGTCCAAACCAGGACCTACCGGATAACCGAGCTACTCAAATGCCTTCTGCTCATATGGGGGGCTTACAAGTAGAGTTAGCTGGTTCCCGTGTAGTTACATGAGAGTGGAGCATTGATATCTAACACCCCCCCTCAATGTCCACCCGCAAGTGAACTTACTTTTTCGGCCCAATGCCAAGTCGATGAAGATGCCTCTCCGGCAAGTCTCTTCCAAGAGCCTTCGTGAAGATGTCCGCAGCATTCTCTGTAGTCGGATAGTACACCAAGTCGACGTCTCCATCCATGATCAGCTCGCGTACAAAGTGATATTGAATCTCAATGTGTTTTTTGTGAGCGTGGAACACCGGGTTCTTTGCAATCGCCATGCAACTCTGATTGTCACATGATAACTGCGTAGGCTTGTTCTGCACTGCACCCATGTCCCCAAAAATCCTCCTCAACCACACTGCTTCGCAAGAAGCAAAGCATGCAGATTTGTACTCGGCCTCGGTAGAAGAAAGAGCAACTGTGGGTTGCTTCTTGCTGACCCATGACACAACTCTAGATCCAAGTGAGAAACAGTACCCTGTCACTGATCTCATGCTGTCCACGTCTCCTACCCAATCCGAGTCACAGAATCAGTTCAAGATGTTGCCCTTGGTATAGGCGATGCCATAATCAAGTGTGCCTTTGATGTATTCAGCACCCGTATCCCTGCCCTCCAATGGTTCTCCCGGGGCTTATTGGAAAACTTGCTTAGTACACCAGTCGCAAAGCTGATGTCCAGCCGTGTGTTGCACAGGTAGATCAAGCTGCCCACAAGCCTTCTGTACTTCGCTTCGTCCACCAGTGGTGATGAATCCTCGTTTGAGAGCTTCGCGTCAACCTCCATAGGGGTACCAACTGTTTTGCACTCAGCCATGCCAAATGCTTTCAGTATCTCTCCAGCATATTTCAGCTGTGAAATGAAGATATGTTTCGGCTCCTGCCAAACTTCAATCCCCAAACAGAAATCCATCAGTCCGAGGTCTATCATTTCAAACTCTCTTCCTAGCAAATGCTTCGTCTGCGAGATCTTCTCTTCATGGTTCCCTGTTATGACAAGGTCGTCCACATAAAGGACCACGATCATACACCTGCCTCCTCTGAAGATATACAAATTTTCATCAGATGGGCTCCTCCTGAACCCGTTTTGCAGAAAGTAGGCATCAATTCGCTGGTACCACGCTCGTGGGGCCTGTTTTAGCCCGTAAAGTGCCTTCTTTAGTTTGCATACTTTACCTTCTGAATTGGGGATCTCAAAACCTGGTGGTTGTTCCACGTATACCTCCTCCTTGAGATCTCCATTCAGAAAGGCGGATTTCACATCCATCTTAAACACGGGCCAACTTCCCTGGGCAGCTAAAGCCAAAACACTACGAATTGTGGTTAGTCGAGCTGTGGGAGCAAAAGCATATTGATCATCAAAACATCTATTGGAGGCTGTCACTATTTTGTCACATTTATTGATGACTTCAGCAGAAAACTTTGGGTGTATTTTATGAAAAAGAAAAGTGAAGTGTTTGGGCACTTCAAAGCTTTTAAAGCTATGGTTGAAAAAGAAACAGGCCTGCAAATAAAATGCCTAAGGAGGGGGAGAGTACCTCTCAAATGAGTTTGCAAGGTTCCTGTAGGAGCATGGCATAAAGCAGCAATATTCATGCAGTCATACCCCACAACAAAATGGAATTGCAGAAAGGAAAAACAGGCATATTGGAGAGGTATCTCGGGCCATGCTAAATGAAAAAGATCCACCATATTATTATTGGGCTGAAGCAGTTGCTATAGCAGTTTATATAATGAACAGGACTCCCACTCCAGCAATACATGGCATGACGCCAGAGGAGATGTATACTGGTAGGAAACCAGACATTTCTCATTTGAAAATTTTTGGTTGCATTGCCTATGTCCATGTGCCAGATGAGTTGAGGTCCAAGTTGGATCCAAAGGCTGAGAAGTGCGTCTTTATTGGTTATTCTCTGCAACAGAAAGGGTATAGATGCTATAACCCTTCTACACGTAAGTTCACACTGAGCAGAGATGTTGTTTTTTATGAGATGAGCAGCTGGTATAAACCAGTAAATGTGATGATTGATGTAGATGCACAAAATGGTAATGCTGCACAAAATTCACAGCAGCAATCACAAAATATCAGTGGACCTACAGTGTCCTCTGGCAGTGGTTCACATACTTCGCCATGGACAGGTAGATTGAGATCAGGAGAATCTCCTCAAAGCAATGCAGATAGTGGTACGCAGGTATCACGAAAAGGAAAAGAGAAGGTAGATCAGCCCATGTTTGATGTGAATACAGGTCACTCTTATGTGGATGGTGAATCCAGTGGCTCAGAACAGAGCATTGATGATGAGTTGGGTATTCCTTCTGTTGTTACACCTGGAGTAAGGAAGACCAGGGATGTTTTGAGAGCACCTGGAAGTGAGCCTATTTTGCGCAGGTCTACCAGGGTTAAGGTATCTTGTGGATAGGCTGAAATATGATGGATTTACAGCCATTCACTATGCCTATATGGTCAAAGTGATACAGGAACCAGAACCCACTTGTTTTGAGCAAGCCATGGGAAATGAAAAATGGGAGAAAGCCATGGATGAAGAAATGGATGCCTTGGAAGCAAATGCTACATGGGAATTGGTGCCTTTGCCTAAAGATAAGAATGCAATTGGCTGTAAGTGGGTTTATAAGATCAAGCACAATGCAGATGGTTCTGTGAACAGATACAAGGCTAGATTAGTTGTCAAGGGGTATGCACAGACATATGGCATTGATTATGAAGAAACATTCAGTCCGGTTGCAAGGATGGCAACTGTAAGAGCAGTCATTGCTATGGTTGCATCAAAGGGATGGTCTTTACATCAGATGGATGTAAAGAATGCCTTCTTGCATGATGGTGATTTGCAAGAAGAGGTCTTTATGGAGCAGCCAGCAGGTTATGTTCATGCTATTCATCCTGAGTTTGTTTGCAGGTTGAAGAAAGCCTTGTATGGCTTGAAGCAAGCACCTAGAGCATGGTCTGACAAGATAGGACAATATCTTGTCACTATTGGCTTTTAGATTTCCAAGGCAGATTTCTCACTCTATGTGAGAAAAACAGAGAAAGGTATTATGCTGCTTGTCATCTATGTTGATGATTTGATCATCACAGGTGATAGTGATGAAGATATCCTTCATGTGAAAATGCTATTGTAGCAGAAGTTTGAGATGAAGGATTTGGGAGAGCTGCATTATTTCTTGGGCATTGAGGTGATTAGATCACCAAGTGGGATACAGCTCTTGCAGAGGTAGTATGGATTGGACATGCTGTCCAAATATGGGATGACAGGCTGTAAGCCTATTTCAGTTCCTTTGGAGCAGAATGTGAAGCTGAGCAAGGATGCAGGTGAGCTTCTGGAAGACCCTACTATGTACAGACGCATAGTAGGAAGTTTGATTTATATGACTATTACCAGGCCAGATTTAAGCTATGCTGTTGGATTGGTAAGTCAGTTTATGCAGGCTCTCCAAGGAAACCGCATTTGGATGCGGCTAGACGCATACTCAGGTATGTGAAGTCCACATTGCAGTATGGACTATTTTATGAGGCTGGGGTTCAGATACAGTTGCATGGATACACTGATGCTAATTGGGCTGGTAGTATTTCTGATAGACGATCTACCAGTGGATATGTGTTCTCTTTTGGGAGTGCTGTAGTCACTTGGAGCAGCAAGAAACAGCCTACAGTTGCCTTGTTGAGCACAGAGGCTGAGTACAGGGGTGCAGCAATGGCTGCATGTGAGGTAGCTTGGTTGCATAAGCTACTCTATGATATGCATCAGTCTACAGATGGGCCAGTTGTCATTTATTGTGACAACATGAGCAGCATACACTTGGCAAATAACCCAGTCTATCATGCTAGAACAAAGCACATTGAGGTGCATTATCACTATGTGCGGGAGAAGGTTTTACTAGGTCTTACTGACATATTCACGAAAGCATTGGGCGCAGAGAAGCTGCGTAAGTTCAGAAACCTGCTTGGTGTGCAGGAATTGGGATTGAGCTCGAGGGGGAGTGTTGAGATATCGAGCTCCACTCGTGATATGCCAGGGTGACCGTTGTACATTTATGTCACCGACTTGTTAGCTGCAGATGCGGTTGATACACCGCCCACGAATAATAGTTGGATGACAGCTATCTTTATCTACTCTAGTTCGTGGCTCAGTTAGTATGCCACCTTAGTTAGTTGAGTTTGGTTTGAGACCGACATATAGGGTTCTTCTATTTCTTTGTACAAGAGTTCTTTTGGCTTTCACAACTAAGAAGAGGAAAACTGTTTTCAGCCTCCACCTTTGTGTGTATTCCCCCATTGTGTATGTGAGAAAGCCGCAAGTGAGACTCCTTCCGTCTCTCCCACTATCTTCACATGAAGAGCTACCAAGTGAATGGGAGGATCCTGACTATGCCATATTGGCACTTGATCCCTTGCCTTATGAAAGTATTGTGTATCAAACAATTCACATAAGCCACTACATCATGCAGGACAAACATTACATTCCGATGTATCAAAATGCTCCCACTATGCAACGAGCTAGGCATATGAACACTGTGAATCACAGACCGGCTATCCAATGCTATAATATGTATAAAGGCCAACATCGAGCAAGTGAGTGTCCTTACAAGGTAGTTGCTAATCATCCCATCGCTTGTTATAAGTGCCAAGGACCCCACTTCCTTAAGGAATGCCCCTACAAGGATGACCAACCTGTGCTTGGAACATCTACAACTAAATCGAATGCTACATCATGCTCCAGTTGTGGCCCCTAACCCTAAAACCAACATTAATTTGTTGAGTATTGAGAGAGGCCAAGTGTCCTCTATGTCATTAAATCCATGAGTAAAGAACTCCATAAGCAAGCTAAGAAAGAAGAGTAGCCACATCTCAATCCAATGGTAAAGGCCACGCGAATGCGATTAAGGCAGGAAAGGGATCAGATTGAGTCATCATTTAGAGTGACTCGGATGAAGAGACAATGACAGTCTCCACATCCACATCATCAAGACCCACCCAATCGACCATAGATCCCATAGTAATATGGCTCAAGGAAAATGATAAGGTAAGTGAGGCATAGCCATGTAGATGGGATTTAAATCCACTAGAAGCATCCAAGACGAGGAAGGTTGCCACATTTTTGAAAGGCAATGCACTTAAGTGGTACACCAACCTTATGCTTCATGGAGATGCACCTGCTACTTGGCTGGAATTTAAGCAAGTGTTCTCTTCTACTTGGCTTACTCCAACTTTTGAAGTTGAAGTACATTCACACTGGCATGACTTGTCATACAAACTTTGCAAGAATCTTGATGATTACACCAAGAGGTTTTGGGATGTTTTGCTGCCACTGAGCTCTTACAGGCATGTTTCTTTGAAAGAGCAAATAGAGAGGTACTGTTGCGGATTGCCTAGTGAGCTACGTGATTATTGCATCAAAACCAAGGTGGGTTCTATGACTCAATTAATTGAGAATGCAAGGACAGCATATGCATGGATGCAGGAGAAGAATTTGGGCTTTATGGATAGCAAGAAAGAAGACAACAAACGGGCTACCAAACACCAGGATAAGGACATCAAATCTGAAACCTACCTCACAAGCCATGGAGACAATGAGGAAGAGGAAGCTAATTTACAACAAGTCCCCAAGCACTTAAGGGATTACATGGTCCAGGACCACAAGATACTTTTTAATATGCTAAATGGGTTAGCAAAGTAAGGAAACCAATACGGTTATGACTATTACGGGTCCACAAACTTCGAGGGCCTCTTCCTACTAGTCCTCCTAGCCACAAATTCTCTATGGAGCTCCCTCTGAGTCATGAAGTCATCTATCTCAAACTTCCTTTTGTTTTAGCTCCCTCTAGAATCCTCCCACCTAGCCCACTGCATGCCATGTGGACTTCTAGATGCCAAGTGTCCTTCTACGGGACCTTAGTCATTACCCCTTCTTGGCATCCCTCTCTAATGCTAGGTCCCGCTTATGCCTAGTCACACTTAATTACATCCACCGTTGCAGTGTCAAGCCCTCTTGGTTTCCTGCCTCACCATAATCGCACCAGTCAATTCTGGTATTATGGCTGACATAACAATGACGCTCTAGATAAGGTCAAGGAAGTGGACCTTACCAATGTATCCGAAGACCCTAAACTAGTCTATATAGCCAATAACTTGACCCTTGAGCAAGAAAAATATTTATTTGCTCTAATGCATGAGTTCCAAGATTGTTTTTCTTGGAAGTATATGGACAAGAAGAGTGTGCCACTTGAGGTTGTACAACACACCATCCCTATGATGGATGACATAAGACTAGTGTGACAGAGACCCTACCCAATAACCCAAAGTATGTGATGATTGTATGGGAAGAGATATAGAAACAAATTCACGTAGGGTTCATCTATGAGATTGCACATATGGACTGAGTATCCCTTATCATTATAGTCCTAAAAATGAATGGTAAGATCAACGTATGCATAGATCTCACAAAAGTAAACACGACGACTCGTAAAGACCATTATCCACTACCCTTTATAGAGCATGTCCTAGAGAGATTCGCGGGCAAAGAAGCTTATAGCTTCTTAGATAGGTTCTATGGATAAAACCAGGTACCTATAGCACCACAAAATTAGCACAAAACCACATTCATCCATGGAATGGGGAGTCTATGCCTCCAAGGTGATGCTCTTTGGACTCATAAATGCTCCTGCAACATTCCAAAGGTTAATGATCACAGCCTTCAAGGAATATCTAAGGGACTTCCTAGAGGTCTTCCTAGATGACGTGTGTTCATTACAATTGGGATGATCACCTCAAGTATCTGAGATATGTGTTCGAAATATGCCATCTCTATTGGATCTCCCTCAATCCCTTGAAATGCCAATTTTGGGTGAAACATGGGTTATACTTGGTCACTTAGTGTCCAAAAATGGGATCTCCACATATTATAACAAGATCAAACTTATCCTAGAATTATAACGTAGTGTCCAAACTTATTTTTGGATCAAACTTATCGTAGATCAAGCTTATTTTAGGATGTGTAGTGTCCAAAAATGGGATCTCCACAAATCTTAACAAGATCAAACTTATCTTGGAATTATCCCCACCCACCAATGCAAAGGGCATACAAAGGTTCACTGGGCACACGGGCTATATCGTAGGTTCATCTACAACTATGCCAAGATTTCCCACCCTTTGTATAAGTTGTTGATCATCTTTCATTTGATGAAAGAATGTCGAATTTCCTATGAGACCCTTAAACTATTCTTAGCATCATCCAATTTTGTGAGCACCTAACTAGGACTCGATATTTCATGTCCATATTGATGCTTCAAAATTCACAATAGGGTGCATGCTGGTGCAGCTATAGGAGTTCAATTTGGACTACCCGATGTACTTTGCTAGTCGCCAACTGAATGATGCAGAAATGAATTATACCACAATGGAGCGAGAAGGACTCTTCCTATGACATATGCAGTTAGAAATTTCAGGCATTACTTGTTGGCAAACAAGTTTGTCTCCTTTGTACATCACCATGCTCTCCTCTATCTAGTTAATAAGCCATGTATGACCAAATGCATCACGCAGTAAATGCTCATTCTTTTAGAATTTGATTTCACCTTTGCTGTAAGGAAGGGACGTACCCATTTTATGGTCGATCATGTGTCTTGTATTCCCAATGGAGAACTAGAGATAGGAGTGGAGGATGATCTTCCAGATGCCCTGTTATTCTTGGTTGATCTAGTTTCTTAATGGGTGCAGGAGATCAAACACTTCTTAGCCAATGGATTCCCACAAGATAAGGCCCTTAACAAGGATAGGACCATGAAACTTATCAAGGACATTGCCCCTAATAAAGTGGGGAGAGAGAGAGAGAGAGGAGTGCACACAATATAGCTACCTCTACACTATGTTGTATTGAACATAAACATGAATATATACATGAGTACCCCTTAGGGCTAGGGTTAGGGTTTACCCCTAATGCCCTATCTAGATGTTGCAATTTACACCATCCTTAACTCCCCCTCTTAAATTGCACTGGGTAAGTAGAGGGTACATGTACCAGACCTTTTTGTGGATTTTTTTTGGTGCATATGATAGCATCCAAAACTGAAAAGAAATCAAAGTAGTATTTGTGTATATGAGCACAGTGACTACATAGAGGAAGCATGTACAATGAGTATAGCTTACTAGATCCTGTACATAATGTGTATTTTCCACTCTTAAGTTGTGGTTCATCCTTCGCCTTTGGGAATAAAACCCAAAAGATAGGACGAAGGGAAGAGGAAGGAAATATGTAGAAAGTAAAGTCCACCTGGATCAAAGATTGGTCGATCAAAAGATGATTGCATACTGTGTGTATGGCTACATGTCTAACATGTTAAAGATGAACATTTCATGAGTCACCCCACCGTGAATTGTGTAGTTGCTCTAAAGAAGAGGCATCCAGATCTGAAGCTATTCAATGTATCTATGAAGAATGAATTTGCTAGGTTGTGACAAACAAGAGTGTCACCAACCCAAAAGAATTGACAGGAATGGCAGAGGTATGTGTTAGATATCAATGCTCCACTCTCGAGTAACTATGCGGGAACCAACTAACTCTACTTGTAAGCCCCCCATATGAGGAGGAGGCATTTGAGTAGCTAGGTTATCCGGTAGGTCCTGGTTTGGACACCAGATGGGGGCCAAGTGTGGCCTAATGGCTGGACAGCTTCAGATAGAGTTGGCACACTGCCAACTAGGCTACATGCAAGTGCAGGAAGGCATCCCATGACCGACCGCATTGAGGGTAGATGGAGCATTTCCTGGGGCAGCCCACTCTCGGGTTGCGGTGGAGCCTCAGATGATCTCAGATGGCTCTGGGCTGAACAGCAACCGTAGGTTAGTTTCTCTATTCTGCACCATGGTTCTAACGAGTGGTCAATGGTCTATTTGGGGACCGACCTCCAGTCGGTCGTTTTGGGCTGGCTGAGTCGGTCTCCCAATCGCGGCGCTAACTGACTACGACTGGTGGCTATATAAGAGCAAGCCGGTGAAGCCCATTATCATCATTGGCTATAGCAACCCTGATTCCTTAGCATCCAGCCTCCGTCCTCTACTGTTTCTAGCATGCCATCGAAGCTTCTCACACAGGAGCACACGGTTGGGAGGCAGCGCCATCTATTGTATCAATTTTACAGTAATCAATTTTTTATTCTCCATACTATCAACTTTTCTCTCTTGCATACGAGATCCTGTTATCTATTGAGCACAGACGTTGTATTGTTTTCTTACATGGTATCAGAGCTTGGGCTCTAGCAAGAAGATTTGGTAGTGTGTTTCTGTTTGTGAGCAAATTGTGAGAGATGGCTGAGAGATGGCCCAGCCCGCAAGATTGTGAATCCCACTGTTCGGTGAAAGCGAAAAGTTGGACAGCACTAACTATCCACTCTGGAAGTTCAAGATGAAGACCATCCTAAGCACATAAGAGCTTTGGGATACTACTACTAGGGTGGACGTGAAGTCGGTTGCGAGACCAAATGCACCAGCCAATGCAAGACAACAGATAGTACCAACTGCGGATTGGATTCTCGTGTGGACAAGAAGAAATACAAATGCGATGTGTTCTATTGTCTGATGTGTAAGTGATTCTGTCATGGCATTAATTCAACATGTCACCATGGCGGAGGAGGCATGGACGGTCTTGAAAAATCAGTACAAGACATCCATTCTATCAAAGCCATGATTATATCAATGTCATATGGATGAATCTCCTTCTTGGTATATCCCTTGGAGAAAACCAACATATGGATGCTTGGATATGAGTGAGCTCACTTGGAATTCACTGGCATGACGAACAAATCATGCGGGTGGACTTGCGCACCTACAAGGGCCACCCATTGTCAGGAAACCTTTTCCCCACAGAATCAGACACAACCATCTGGACAGCATCCCTGAAGCTGTTCCAACCCTGTGAGAGGGAAGAGGATGAGAAAGAGTCCGATGAATTTTGGTATTCACCTCTCCCTGAGCTGGAATTTTCTCATAATTAGATGCACATCCTCGCCAACATTGATGTTCCAGAGAGAATAGGGTTTCAAATTACAACACCCAAACTCGAGAAAATGACCCGAATGGTTCCCCTTACGATGTTTAACATGCTCAAAACCCATGAGGTGAGCAAGGGGATAGTAAGGGTCAAATCAGACCTCCATTGGCTAGCATACATTGGCGCAACTACCGCCCACCATGAGTTCTCTTCTAATTGGGGAGCTAGGGTGAGCATGGAAAACCTCCCCAATTGGCTTTATAAGTGCCATGAAAGAGCCCCCTTTAGGTCCAAAACTACCGTTATCCAAAATCTCGGCTAAGGCCAAGAGGACCACTCTTCGCCTTCCTCTTCAAGGCATAGAAGAGGAAGATGAAGAGAAGGAGGGTCTACGACAAGTCCCATCCCACTACAAGGCCTACACAATCAAAGATTGCAAGATGATGGTCCAGCCCCAATCAAGGAGGTAAACCTAGCTCCGGAAGGTCAAGACCCCCAACCGGTGTTCATCGCTGATGATCTCTCCCCCAATGAGGAGAATGCTTTAATAGCTCTCCTACAATAATACAAGGATTGTATGGCTTGGAAATACACCGATATGAAAGGGTGCCCGCTAAAGTTGTGCAGCACACGATACCCATGATGGATGGTACGTCAATGTCCCTACCCTATGAATCCCAAATACGCGCTCATAGTAGTGAGGGAGGAAATCCAAAACTCATAGATGCAGGATTCATCTATGAGATCGAGCATACCGACTGGGTGTCATCCATCGTGATAGTCCTGAAGAAGAATAGGAAGATTCAAGTATGCATAGACTTGAAATATGTGAATGCCACCACCAGGCACGACCACTACCCCTTGCCATTCACGGAACATGTCCTAGAAAGGGTAGCCAAAAAGGAAGCTATAGCTTCCTGGATGGATTCTCTGGATACAACCAAGTGTCCATCGCTTCGTAAGATCACCACAAAACAGCCTTCACAACCGAGTGGGGTGTGTATGCAGCTAAAGTAATGATATTTGAGTTGACCAATGCGCCTGCCACCTGATGATTAGTGTCTTCAAGGAGTACTTGAGGGGCTTCGTGGAAGTCTTCTTGGATGAAAAATGTGTGAGCTCGACGTGGGATGACCACCTGAAATACCTGAGACTGGTCCTAGAAAAGTGCCGGTTGTACCGTATATCCCTCAACCCCCTTATGTGCCAATTCTGGGTTAAACATGGCATAATTCTCGGCCACATAGTTTCCCGAAATGGTATCTCCACGGACCACAACAAAATCAAACTCATCTTGGAACTACCACCCCCCACCAACGCCAAGGGAGTATAGTGATTTACTAGCCACACGGGCTACTATAGAAGGTTCATCTTGTTCTACACGAACATAGCCCACCCATTACACAAACTATTAGTATTCTTTAAATGGATTGAGGAATGCCATAAATCCTTCAAAGCCATCAAACTAGCCCTAGCCACCACACTGGTATTGAGAGCCCCGGATTTGAATCTAATATTCCACATTCATATAGATGCCTCCAACTTTGCTATTGGGTGTGTGTTAACCCAACCATGGGAACATAACCTAGACTACCTAGTGTACTTCGCAAGTCACCAACTGAATGAGGCCGAGGTCATTGGTCAACTACACAACAGAGAGGGAAGGTCTGGCCATGGTCTATGGAGTCAAGAAGTTCGGGCATTACTTGTTGGCCAACAAGCTCATCTTCTTTGTGGACCACCAAGCACTACTATACTTGGTCAACAAGCCATGCATGACGGGACGCATCACCAGGTGGATGCTAATCCTCTTGGAGTTTGACTTCACAGTCATGGTGCATAAAGGGAAGACCCATGTCCTAGTCGACCACCTCTTGAGTATCCCAAATGGCGAACCCCAACGGGAGTCCAAGATGACCTCCTGGATGCTTCCCTCTTACTCATTGACATCATACCTAAATGGGCCACTGAGATCGGTCACTACTTGGTCGATTGCCTACCTCTGGGCCAAGCTCTCAAGAAAGAAAGAGCCCGCAAACTCATTAAGGATGCATCACTGTATCAGCTAATTGCGGCCAACTATACCTCAGGGACAAAGATGGCATCATGCGTAGATGCATGTGTGAGCATCAATACATCAAGGTGCTCAAAGAAGCCCATTCTAGAATTGCAGAAGGGCATTTTGCCATGCTCATATTACAGCACGTAAGGTGCTCCAGGATGGCCTTTGGTGGCCAACTCTCTTCGAAGACGCAGCCGAATTTATCAAGCGGTGCGACCCCTGCCAGCATGTGCAAATCTCACATAAGGTGGACATGATTCCCTTAACCGGAATATTAACCGATCAGCCCTTTGTGAAATGGGGCATAGATTTTACTGGACCTATAAGCCTAGCGGCTAAAGGAACCAAAGCTAGATACATTATTTTGGCCACAGATTACTTCACCACAAGTGGGTAGAACAGAGAGCCACCGTGAAGGCAGATGCGAGATCCACTGCTAAATTCTTCTACGAGCAAGTTATCATGCGGCTTGGATGTCCTTTAGAGCTAGTCAATGACGACCGAGGAACTCATTTCCTCAATGAAACTATAGCAATCGTGACAAGAAAATTCATGATCATACATAGGAAATCAACGCCATACTATCCCAGGGTGAATGACTTGGCTGAGAGCTCCAATAAAACTTGCCGTATGATCATAACTTACACAATAGAGGCCAGTCGTACCGATTGGAAGCATAAGCTCATCGCAGCCCTATGGGCCAACAGAACATCCTACAAGGTGGCCATGAACTGCACCCCCTTTAGCCTAGCCTTTGGAGTGCAGGCGGTTATGCCAATGGAGTATGTAGTGCCTAGCCTCTACCTTACTGTCAAAGAAAGGCTCACTGAGAATGCCTTGGCAAAATGCTTGATTGACCTTGAAAATCTAGATGAGACAAGGTTGTGTGTAGCCTACTGCCTCCGGGTAGAGAAGGCACGATGCAAAAAGTGGTTTGACCACAACCTCAAGAACAAAGACCTAGCAAAGGGCAATCTTGCACTCCTCTACAGCATCTGCAATACCAAGCACAAGCTCAAGTACCATGGCATGGGCCCTACCACGTGGTAGAGATCACTCTGCAAGGGGCATGCCGGCGGATAGCCACTCTTGATGGAGTAGAAATGGAAGACTATCTTAATGGGATCAAATTAAAGAGATATTACGGACCAACCTACCCTTCAAGCCATCTAAAGAGAATAAGAAATTAAGGCCGAGGTAGTCAGGATGAAAAGCCAGGCCATCAAAGAAGCCAGGGCATGTAACACCAAGCTCAGACAACGTAAGCAAATGGCATTTCTTAAGGCAATGCTTGAACACCCAAGACTGATGGATGAACTAATGGTAGAACCAGCTAGGTTGCATGCTCAATTGTAGGGTCCAGGCTCGCGCATCTGAGCACTCGTGGATTTGGGAGCGAGCCACACCTTCATCTCCCGTGATCTATGGGAGAAGCTACAGGTACCCCCTAAACCTCATTGTCCCTTGAATGCGCACTATTAATGGCCAACTCTTAAGTACCTTAGGATTTGTGAGCATGAGTCTAACAGTTGTTCACTAGGCAGTAGAAATCCACTTTTATGTTCTCCCCACAGAAGCGACAGACGAACAGATAATATTGGGAAGGACTTGGTGTTACGCTGTGAGCTGCCACATTGAGTAGAGGTACAGAACCGCTTCCCTCATGAATGGTGGTAGAACTGCGGTAATTCCACTTTGTGAACCATGTCCTACTCCTTCTATTGCACCCTCACCGGCCCAAGGCAAGGAAGTTCTACAAGAGGACGGACCTAAAGCTCCATCCATCTCCAACTCGCCAAACCTCGATTGCATCTAGGTGCAATTGCCCATTACTCTGCCATTTCTATCCCCCACTCAAGAAAGCCATGACAGCAGGTACAAGAGGCTATTGTCTATGTTCAATGCTACTTCAATAGCAACCGATGACTTGAAAAGATCCAAGCAGGGTCCTAACCACTCCAGGGACAACTCTACCGAAGGAAACCCCACGTAGGATAATGACACGATGCCATCCATCACCTCGGCTTCCAGGCCCTAATCCACCTCCTCAACCGTAGCATCCCCCCAAGTGTTGGGTTGCCACCAAGCTCTTGGAAGCTCAAGATAATTACAACAGCAAGCAGGTCGTCTGGGTACCGAAGTTCAAATCCCAAACTGTAAGGGTTTCGAAGGTAGAAACACAAGAACCTGTGTTGATCCTGGATGCAATCCCACAAGAAGCTACCGTCAAACCGACTGCAATAAATAAGCCCCAGAGTCCCAAATGTGCCCTAGTACCACAAATCATACAACTCAACACGACGATCGCCCAAGACAATGAGGAAGCAACACAAGATTTGACCCTTGTAATGAGGGGAGTTACACAAGAACCTCCTTCCAAATCTGAAGGCAAACTGACAAAGGTTGTTCCAATCACACCATCACCAATGGTGCTGCCCAACTCACGAGAGTAAGTGTTGGCACGGAGGGTGATCACACAAGAACCTGCTCAACCCGCAGCAAAAGATCGTCACCATGCCAACGCACCTCTGGCATCCAGGATGAGACACAAGTTGGACACATGCTCTGTGAAGAGAGTTGGAGAGAAGGAAGAAGTCTCACTTGCGGCTTTCTCACATACACAATGGGGGACTACACACAAAGGTGGAGGCTGAAAACAATTTTCCTCTTCTTTAGTTGTGAAAGCCAAAAGAACTCTCTCTAAGTACAAAGGAATAGGTGAACCCTATATGTGGGTCTCAAACCAAACTCAGCTAACTAAGGTGGCATACTAATTGAGCCACTAACTAGAGTACATAAACATACCTGTCATCCAGCTATTATTCATGGGCAGTGTACCAAATGCATCTGCAGCTAACAAGTTGGTGATGTGAATGCACGATGGTCACCCTAGCATATCACAAGTGGAGCTCGATATCTCAACACTCCCCCTTGAGCTCAATCCCAATTCCTGCACACCAAGTAGGTCTCTGAACTTGCGCAGCTTCTCTGTGCCCAATGCCTTCATGAATATAATAGCTACCTGATCCTCTGTGCTAACATAAACTAGATCAATAAAACCTACTAGAACCTTCTCCTGCACATAGTGATAATGCATCTCAATGTGCTTTGTTCTAGCATGATAGACTGGGTTATTTGCCAAGTGTATACTGCTCATGTTGTCACAATAAATGACAACTTGCCCATCTGTAGACTGATGCATATCATAAAGTAGCTTATGCAACCAAGCTACCTCACATGCAGTCATTGCTGCACCCCTATACTCAGCCTCTTGCTCGACAAGGCAACTATAGGCTATTTCTTGCTGCTCCAAGTGACTGCAGCACTCCCAAAAGAGAACATATATCCACTGGTAGATTGTCTATCAGAAATACTACCAGCCCAATCAGCATTAGTGTATCCATGCAATTGTATCTGAACCCCAGTCTTATAAAATAGTCCACACTGCAATGTGGACTTCACATACTTAGCATCTAGCCGCATCCAAATGCGGTTTCCTTGGAGCCTGCATAAGCTGACTTACCAAACCAACAGCATAGCTCAAGTCTAGCCTGGTAATAGTCATATAAATCAAACTTCCTACTATGCGTCTGTACATAGTAGGGTCTTCCAGAAGCTCACGTGCATCTGCACTCAGCTTCACATTCTGCTCCAAGGGAACTGAAATAGGCTTACAGCCTGTCATTCCATATTTGGATAGCATGTCCAATCCATACTGCCTCTGCAAGAGCCATATCCCACTTGTGGATCTAATCACCTCAATGCCCAAGAAGTAACGCAACTCTCCCAAATCCTTCATCTCAAACTTTTGCTTCAATAGCATTTTCACATGAAGGATATCTTTATCACTATCACCTGTGATGATCAAATCATCAACATAAATGACAAGCAGCATAATACCTTTCTCTGTTTTTCTCACATAAAGTGAGAAATCTGCCTTGGAAATCTGAAAGCCAATAGTGACAAGATACTATCCTATCTTGTCAGACCATGCTCTGGGTGTGAAGAGAGTGGAAGAGAAGGAAGGAGTCTCACTTGCGGCTTTCTCACATACACAATGGGGGAATACACACAAAGGTGGAGGCTGAAAATAGTTTTCCTCTTCTTAGTTGTGAAAGCCAAAAGAACACTTAGTACAAAAGGAATAGATGAACTCTATATGTGGGTCTCAAACCAAACTCAGCTAACTACGATGGCATACTAACTGAGCCACTAACTAGAGTACATAAAGATAGCTGTGATCCAGCTATTATTCATGGGCGGTGTACCAACCGCATCTGCAGCTAACAAGTCGGTGACATAAATGCACAATGGTCACCCTGGCATATCATGAGTGGAGCTCGATATCTCAACACTCCCCCTCGAGCTCAATCCCAATTCCTGCACACCAAGCAGGTCTCTGAACTTACGTAGCTTCTCTGCACCCAATGCCTTCATGAATATGTCAGTTAGCTGATCCTCTGTGTTGACATAAACTAGATCAATAAGACCTACTAGAACCTTCTCCCACACATAGTGATAAGGCACCTCAATGTGCTTTGTTCTAGCATGATAGACTGGGTTATTTGCTAAGTGTATACTGCTCATGTTGTCACAATGATTGACAAGTGGCCCATCTGTAGACTGATGCATATCATAAAGTAGCTTATGCAACCAAGCTACCTCACATGCAGCCATTGCTGCACCCCTGTACTCAGCCTTTGTGCTCGACAAGGCAACTGTAGGTTGTTTCTTGTTGCTCCAAGTGACTGCAGCACTCCCAAAAGAGAACACATATCCACTGGTATATCGTCTATCAGAAATACTACCAACCCAATCAGCATCAGTGTATCCATGCAATTGTATCTGAACCCTAGTCTCATAAAATAGTCCATAACTGCAATGTGGACTTCACATACCTTAGTATGCATCTAGCCGCATCCAAATGTGGTCTCCTTGGAGCCTGCATAAACTGACTTACCAAACCAACAGCATAGCTCAAGTCCGGCCTGGTAATAGTCATATAAATCAAACTTCCTACTATGCGTCTGTACATAGTAGGGTCTTCCAGAAGCTCACTTGCATCTGCGCTCAGCTTCACATTCTGCTCCAAAGGAACCTATCAAGCGACCTTTATTTTTCATATCCTCAACAAAGCATCCATGAGGATTAAATCTGACCTACAAGCCCTGCTCAACCATTTGTCCAATAGAAACCAGGTTCTTGGTGATATTCGGGACATGAAATACATTAGATAGGTATTTCTTTTTCCCATCCCACATAGACAAAGGAATTTTACCAATCTGCACAATAGGATGTGCAATATCATCACCAGTCTCCACAGATCCTGGTCTTTCCATTTTCCTTACATCCTACATCCATTCTGCATGACCTGTCATGTGGTTTGACGCACCTGAGTCAACATACCACACATCATTGCTTTCTTTTGCACTTGTCATAAAATTGGTCATGTGCTGCACCATGAACAGATGCTCATTTCTTTCATCAACCTGTCTACTAGAGGATGCATAATTGCCTTGCTGCAATTTTCCAGTCATGATGTCATTTTGTTTTTTATAGCAGTCTTTAGCCATATGACCCATTTTACCATAGTATTAGCATTCAACATAGCTCTTTGCATTTTGGCCTCTCTGCCATCCACCACGACCTCTTTGGCTCCCCCTGCCTCTAAAGTTACCACGTCGTCCTCCATGGGACTGGTTTTCTTGAATTTTTTGCATATTCTGATTTCTGCCATGGCCACTAGATCGACCTGCTCTACCTCTGCCTCTACCTCTTCCAGCATTTGAGTAGAAGACAGTTTCTTTTGAAGTTCCTCCTAAAGAAGATGCACTACCATTTCTCTGCTCTTCAAAAATTAGAAGAGCAATCAACTCCCCAAAATCAGGAAAATTCTCACGGATGGCAATGGATGTCTGGAACTGTGCATAATCCTTTGCTAGACCATTCAAGGTCACAGAAACTAAATCATCATCTTCCACTGGCGACCCAATGGAAGCAAGTGCATCTGCAATCTTCTTCACCTTCATGTGGTATTCATTGATGCTCATATTTTCTCTCTCCACATTATGCAACTCCTGCTTGAGTTGCATTTTCCTGGCTTGCGTATTTGTGCTATACATTTTTGTCAAAGCATCCCACGCCTCCTTCGGCGTGCTTGCATCTTGAATATGCACAATCATAGAATCTGAAATATTGATAGACAGCCAGTACATAACTTTTCTGGCTCTCTCATGCCATCCTTTAAATGCCTACAACTCCTGTTGATTGGGAACATTAGGAATAACTGGTTCTTGTTCAGCTCCAATAATGAACTCCCAATAGCCTTTTTCCTTAAGGAAATTTGTCATTCTAAACTTCCATGCTTGGAAGTTTTTCTTGTCAAGCTTTTCAGTGACTATCTATGAAAGAGCATCAGACGCCATTACAGAACACTGCAAAAAACACAACTTTTGCCTCACAAGGGCAAATCTGCAAAACTGATGAAAGTGGTATTTGACCACACAGTCACTTCCTAGTGACAATTTTGCATCAACAGGCAATAAGAATGATTGTGTCACTCCCAATATCTCTGCGCATAGGCATACGATGTAATTTCTGCGACAACTTTTCACCGACCTACAGAACAATGGTCGCACAGCAAAAACATTGTGCTTTTCTAAGTGCCTGCGGAAAACTTCCGCCACCAAAACGGGCCTCCGAAATGGCCTCGAATCAAAAAAATAATGTCACACCGCGACGGGCGTCCCAATCTGAGACAATGCACTCTTGCACTTTTCGGGTGTGCTACCTGCAGAGATTTGCTCCCAAACTCGAAAAAGAAAAGCAACATTGATCCTCTTACCAAGACACCACGAACTTGGTTTGCTTTCTTGAGCTCCTTACCACGAACCAGGCTCTGATACCTTGTGAAGAGAGTGGGAGAGAAGGAAGGAGTCTCACTTGCGGCTTTCTCACATACACAATGGGGGAATACACACAAAGGTGGAGGTTGAAAATAGTTTTCCTCTTCTTTAGTTGTGAAAGCCAAAAGAACTCTCTCTAAGTACAAAAGGAATAGGTGAACCCTATATGTAGGTCTCAAACCAAACTCAGCTAACTAAGGTGGCATACTAATTGAGCCACTAACTAGAGTACATAAACATAGCTGTCATCTAGCTATTATTCATGGGCGGTGTACCAACCGCATCTGCAGCTAACAAGTCGGTGACATAAATGCACAACGGTCACCCTGGTATATCACGAGTGGAGCTCGATATCTCAACATGCTCTACATGACTGTTAACACACTATGCCGTAGCATGACATTCATCAACATTGCATTCCACGAGTCCAGGTCTAGGTGAGCCGTACATGTACGGTAGGCATATCACCCCAACGCACCCGTAGCCTACAAGTCACTTCCTTGCACATACACCCACCCATATGCATGATCAGCACTAGGTGATTAGGGCTAGTACGTCCCTTCTATATTTTTTGTATTCTTGCACACTGACCTCACAATCCACCCCATGCCTCACTGGTACACCTCACGTACACAACCGCCTCTTCCTAACCCTTTCCCCTCTCTCTCACCTTCCCACTTTCCCCCTTCTTTCCCTTTCCTTACTTTCCTCAGACTTTATCCCGCCGATCGTTGCCATAGCACTATCCCGTCGATCGTCTCCATTCCACTATCCCATCGACTGTCGCCTTCTTAGTATTCTACCGATCATTGCCATAGCACTATCCTGCCGACGGTCGCTATTCCACTATCTCGCTGACCGTCGCCATCTGCCTATCCCACTGACCGTCACCTTCTCATTATCCCACCGACCGTCGCCTTCTCAATATCCCACCAACCATCGCCATCCACCTATCTCGCCAACCGTTGCCTTCTCAGTATCCCGCCAACCGTTGCCTTCTCAATATCTCATTGATCGTTGCCATCTACCTATCCCGCCGATCGTCGCCTTCTTAGTATCATGCCTACCATGGGGATAGCCAAATCTATATAAAGGATCCCTATCCCCCTGGGTTGTCGCCATAGCACTTACCCCCAGACTCTATCAAAATTCTGTCAGAAATCTTCTAGCCCCCTGCCCTCTTCCACATAGCAATCTAGCACTCAGTTCATGTCCTCAAGATCCTCCTCTTCCACTAATTCCCTCATCACTCAGTTGCCCTCCTTTTTCCCTATGAATCCGAAGAATGAATTTTTTGAGTTTGAGTCGGAGCTCGGCCTCCACTCCCAACCCCCTATCCCGCAAGTCTGATCTTGGGTCAATGATTTTGGTATGACACCATCAGTTAGGAAGAAAATCATCTTGTCATACCAATCTATTGGTGCTTCCACTGACTAAAAAATGTCAGCATCAGGTAGATCATCAAAAATACTGGCAGGGGGTTCTCCTTCATTGATTCTACTTAGGTAGTCGGCTACAACATGCTACCTCCCAGGTGTATGTATGATTTGGTAGTCAAATTCTTGTAGGATGAGGCTACATGGAGCTTAAATAGCATACTAGCCAGCATAATAGTTGCAATAGGTCTTATAAAGACAACCTTGTTAATTAATATATATTATGAATTTTAGTTTTATGAATATTGGTCTTATTTGAAAAATCTTGATATTTATTTTAGAATTACCCTTAATGTCTTTAGGATAGGGCTTCAAAAAACGTTTTTCATGGAAAGTTAGCTGGTCACTAGAAACATTATGGCACATCCCAAAAATGGTTCCGTGATGGGCTACACTTAATCATGCATTAGCCCCCAAACCATCTTGGAAGCCCAAACCAATGTCAAATACTTACCGGTACATCAACATATCATCAATACATACAACGATATAAATATGACGCCACAATATGGGCTTATATCAGTGGTATAATTACCAGTTACTAGGTCATACCAAACGCGTTGTGATTTCCCATTGCTAACTTGATCCCATAATCATGTTAGTTAATAGCATAGATATTTGTGTAATTACATGATTTGGTAATACCTGCCCTCTCCTCATTGCTCTTCTTCCATATCCTCTAAATTTGCATAATCAACCCCTCAACCTCTCCCCATCTTCTCCCTTACTCTTTTATGTAGACCTTCCTCTTGTCAAAACATACATGCCTCAGGATCTATGCAGCACTCTAAGGTGGATGGAACCTGTGTGGAGACATGATAAAGAGAATGCTCATGACATGTATCTCAATTCAATTAGGTTCCAAGATAGATTAGCTTGGACTCATAAAGAGAATCTTGAGTGAATGTGCATTCCTCTATTGCAATGTGTGTTCAACAATACATGATAGGCCTCTTATATAAAGAGTGCCCTTTGAATAGTCAACACATGTGTGATCCTCTCATCCACATCTCTCCTTGTGGATATCCTCAATCCACATCTCCACATCATGTAGTCCACATCCTAGGGTGGCTACTTTAATTCTTTCCTACACCATACCTTAGCCTTTAATTATGTGCTTAATGGAGCTTTCTATGTACTCTTCTCCTGGTCAAATGAAATGTAGCTTGTTTTTCCAACTAATAACAATTGCCACATAGTGGTTCAAATAATGTGCAACATTTACATAGCTTAGTGAGTCACTAACTTCGCCACTATGTGACATGAAAAATCTTACACTCGTAGCAAATCTATTTTTTTGAAAGTGCTTGTGTTTCCATGGTAGTTGCTATAGCCAAGCTATTTAGTGGAATTTTCTTCTCTTTTTAACAAGAGGTAGAAAGAAGTCAAACACTAATGGTTTAAGGGACATGAATGGCATACAGTGAAATTTTGTTTCTTAAGCCCAATGTGCATCTTTTTGGTGAGCGTGTGCAAAAATGGTGAGCATCTTCTCTCTCTCTCTCTCTCTCTCTCTCTCTCTCTCTCTCTCTCTCTCTCTCTCTCTCTCTCTCTCTCTCTCTCTCTCTCTCTCTCCACCTCCCCCCCTGCCCCCCCCCTCTCTCTCTCTCTCTCTCTGTCTCTCTCCCCTTTTCCTCCCTTTTCTCTCTCTCTCCCTGCCCATACCGTGAGTGAAGTGTGTGCTCTCTAGTAGATGCATGGGTTAGAAACATCAGCCCATCATTCTCTGGGCTGAGAGGGATCCCACTTCGATCAAGCAACAGCTAGTCTACGATGGTCATAAGGATGACAAGCTCGTGGGAAGCCAATGCCCAAGAGGTGAGTAGGCCCTTATGGTATCGACTTCTATGATTCACGAGGAGGGAGGCCTCAACCTGCTTACCATAATAGGCATGCCTTTGAATCGTGGCCAATAGATTTTGTCTATTTGTCCAAAAGGGGTCTAAAAAAGAGAGAGTTCCTATAGAAGTCAAGGTCGATTTCATCTAGATGATCATAGCCCCATCCCCCACCATGCTTGTGGCATTTAGACCCAAATAAAGTAGCATTTTTAGAAGGGGTTTGGTAATGTCTTGTCCCACTAGGAGAAAATGTGCTTCAAGAGGGAGGAGGCCTCCCATGTGTTAGGGGCTTTCTCCCTTCCCATCAACCTGGCATAGATACCGGTATGGCACACCATGATATCCAACTCCTTCAGAACAACTCTAAAGGAAGGCCCACCCATCCAAAAATGTTGTCTCTGTTTATCTCAAGTGCAGGTTCCGAGGGTGTTGGTCACCTACAGTCCAGTTGTTGCTCATTGTAGCATTCACAAGTGTAGCATAGGTCCTCGGGTCGTGTTCTAATGAGAGGTGTAGGCTAAAGTGTGGAAAGCAGACCTCATGCACGTGTGGGTGAGAAAGAGGGCTTGATTATAACGATTGATGGAGGCTCTCTCCTCCACAGGAGTTCAAGGGTTTAGAAGGAGATTTCAGGGTTCAAAAGGGAGACAGGGTTGAGAGAGCTAGCTAAGAGTTCCAGGGTTCAGAGGGGGTTGCAGGGTTTAGGAGGAGTCCAAGGTTGAGGAGTGGAGAGCTAGTCTCCTTCGTGGATTTGAGGGGTAAGGGTTGAGGAGGAGGGATAAGGAAGGAGGAGGAAGAGAGAGGAGAGGGGAGGAGGAGGGAGGGAGGAGGGAGGAGGAGGAGTCCTGCTCCTGAATAGGCAGAATACCATGTAGCACACCCTCACTATGCCTATGGCTTCCTCATTTTGATAAGATCTAGCAGCTCTTCATCGTGTTGAGGAGCCATCTTTCAGCCTAGTTATGCATTTTTCTAGCTCCTTCACCAAGCGGTATGGGCAACCATCCATCAAGGTGGAGGGCTTTAGGGTCATTGACATCGCTAGTGGGATGGCCGGTGACCCCTCAAAAGCCGTACATAGCTAGAATAGTTTTTCTTTGTTAGGGGCACAGTCTCATCTCCTACCCCTTCTAGCATTATATGGATCAAAAGCATAGAGAGGCCGTCCAGAGGGAGACTTGCAACCTGGCACGCAAAGGTCTTGTTAGTGTGGTAATCCATCTAGCCCTTGCGATCCTCACCTCCTATTTGTTGGTACACCTATTTGTTGGTACAGGAGGTAGAGTATATACACATCATTAATGGGGTGGGGCTACAGGGCCCTAAAGTTCAGAACCACACCATAAATAAACTTATGATTGGGGTTGGCTCCTTCTCCTTTAACTTGCACCACCATGTGATGACCCAACAGATCCTCCAAGTGCTGATAGGCTTCAAATTTTTCCATATCATCGGCTTCCTATTCGTCTTTGTCTACTACAAAGCCAACCCCGCTGCCTAGCTAGGGCCTTTCCTAACCTCCATGCCTCACTTTCATGTAGGGGGCTTGACAACTGGCTACATATAGATGTAGACTCACGTACACGGAAAGTAGTTCATGTGCCCTTGGTGTTTTAGTCTAACTCGACTCCTTTACACCCTCTAACCCTACCGTTCCTCCACTGATCCTAGTTGCACGCTTGTGTATATAATAAGAGGTAGACAAGAAACCACTCTATAGACTTCCATCACCACTGCACTTGGGGGTGTGTTCCTTGTGCCGATTGATTATCATAGTTATGTTACTCCTCCCGGGTCCTCCAAGAGAAGCTTAAGTCACATTGAATAGAGGGGTTTTCCCCACGATGAGGGGTGGGTAGTTTTTTCTTTAAAATTGTTTAATGGAGACATATGAAATGAATATAACCCTAGAGAGAATGAGATCCTCGATGCTACCTCAGCAAACTCTCTCGCCTCCTTGGATGCCATTAAGAAAGAGTCGTTTAAGTACACTTTTATGGAAAGTTGATTGAGGCTAAACTTGGTAGAGCTGTGGATGGCTAGGCTTCCCTTAAAGTATGCCTACCATTTGTATATAGCCCATTGTAAGGCAAGTGGAATACCGATAGTGCCGATTCAAGCCTTCAACCACTCTCTCAACTATGCAATCGTCTGAATGGCCGGTGTTCAAAGAAGGCAAACCTCCAGAGGAACCGTTTATGTAAGCATCACCCTCCATGCCTCCTCCGCACATGGGTGGCATAAAATAAGTCGGATGGGGTTGATAGCCCTAGGCCGAGCTCTGCCAGATTACCTATTTGTGCTTAACTAAGGGGCAGGCCCCCCTACCTTCTATTCCCTTGATTAGTTGTCCCCGTGGGTTCGTATACCTAATAAGACACTCTACAAGGGGGGATGAGTTTGTATTCCAAATAACTCTAAATCTCGGATGGCCTAGTTGGGTCAAAATGTGGCAAATGAGATGATTGTAAGGCACAAGAATGACTAGCTCAGCACCAGGAAGCCGAAAAACCTCTCAACTTAGCCTACCTGCCTCTTCAGAATAATCCACTGTTTAACTTTAACCCACCCCCAATAGATGACAAGGGCTGCATTCCTTTCACATTTACCCTTATGGTCCCACAAGAGCCCATCGTGAACTCCCAAACTCCCTTACCAACAACAGGGATGACTCCCCATAGCGTCTCCTCAATATCCTCATATGAGACAACTCGCTCAGGTTTTAGTCACTCATCCAACCCATCACTGACTCTTGCTGCACTATAGGAGTACCGTAGTTCTCCTATTGATATGCCCACACCCTCGGATTTTTTAGGGTCCCATCCTTTGCCTATTGATATCCCCACTACATCTGCCACTGCCCCTTACTTCTCCCATTGAGAGAAGACCCTCCCCCCCGCCCTCTCCAGAGGACATGATTAACCCCACAAGTGAAATATAGGCCTTTAACCAGCTACAACTTATTGGTGGCGGGGAGGATCTATACCCGCGGTGGAAACAAAAGTCCTTTGGCCAAATGATCAATGAACACATTTGCTATAGTTGGATGGTCCCAGTTTTTGCGGCACTGCTCGCCACTTTCGATTGCTGGTGGAAGAATATTGCTCAAATGAAGCCCTGATCACCCTGCACGGCGAGCATAGGCACAGACTTCGCCACCTCACTATCAACGCTCTAGGAAAGCATGACTCCCCTTGAGCAGTTGTCCGACCAAATAGCGGGGGTGGCTTGTATGGCCCGTTTCATAGGCCTCCTCCTTTACATGTGGCGAGCCAACAAAGAAAGGGGCAAGGAAGCGTAGTTCTCTACCAATGAGAGGAATATGATAAATCAAATGGTGGCCCTTATTCCAAAGAAACAATATCATTTAGACCTCGCTAGAAGGGCTAATGAGGCTACCCTAGTAGGGCTCATCGATTCTCCTGTTATCCCTATTAAAGGCGTGGTGGACTATCAATATCCCTAACAAAGATTAACATAGACGAGTGGAGGTGCTTTTATGCCAATTGACCTTTTTTATTAAATTATGTTAAAGGCGAGTGGACTATCAATATCCCAGCAAAGATTAACATAGACGAGTGGAGGTTCTTTTATGCCAATTGAGAGTTTTGATGAAATTGCGTTAAAGGATCATCGAGGGGATGTTATTACGATAATCGGTTAATACGGAGTGGGCTCATCCACTAAGGGCATAAAGTATTCATTTTGAATGGAGTTTGAGGTCCTGCAATGGCCAATGTCCGTTACCCTAAGGGACTTGATTTTCTCTTTTAACGACCATTGGTTGGAGGGTATTCTCTTACCATTTTACAAACCCCCAAGATCAAATGGCACAAGTTTGTTATTTGCATGGCCCACTCAAAGCAGTTATTCCAAGTCCCCCTGACAAGCAAATACGACCTATGATTAGGCAAATAGGCCTCGATAGGCTGTTTGGGATCAACCTACAACTGAGCCACAACTCGAGGAAGGCAAAAACATTTAAAGTCAGAGGTGTGGCCAAAGCATAAGAAATGTTTGACCGCCCTGGGGCTGATTGCGAGATCCTGGATAGGGTCCTTCTTCTGGAGCATGCCCTAGTCACCCCCTTTGTGGTGATCCATGTTGCACACCAAGATCATAATGAGCAGATCGACCTCACGTATTTGCAATGTCAGAGTGATTGAGCCAAGGAAGAAAGCAGAAATGGGGGACACCCAAAAAAAAAAAAGAAGCTCTCGCTAGTGCAAATCAACGTTGTTTTTACCATTAGATTTAGTTGAAGACCTACCCTAAAGGGAGGAGAGAGAAAAACTACTCCAGCAAGCTTTTTGTGAGTCACATGATTTGTTGGCAAGTCCAAGGTTATGATCTTCAACACATCTCAAGTAGCCATGCATAGGGAGCACTTCACAATTGGCCGATCCCCGGTTGAGATCGTCTCCTCATATACTTACTTGGGCATTGTCTTCTCTAGCTTGATTTTCATGATTAGACCGGCGATGCAGACTCAGCTAAGCAGGGGATATGGCTCGCTTGCCCAGTTGGAGAGATAGTGCTTCCACTCATACTTCTAGGACCCTCAGACCAAGGATCTTCTCTTCGACTCCTTGGTTCGACCAGTCGGCATGTATGGTAACCATTGTTGGGGACCCAACCTCTCAAACATAGAGAGGGATCAAATAGAGCGACTCCGGATCCTCTTGCTCTCACGGTTAATCTGAGGAAACCCATCAGTGCCACATCATATCATTCAAGCCGAGTTTGGTGCTTCTCCACAATAGCTAGATGCAACGTTCCGGACCATTACTTATCTACACCATGTCAGAAAATATGGAGACTGCACATGAGGAGACGTGGGCTACCATGGCTGGCTGTAGCTTCATCCATAAGTCTTGCAAATGGAGGGGATAGGAGAGTCTGGTATGCATAGACACGTAGGTTAGGCATAGGTTGTTTGAGAGATTGGGGTTCCACATGGATAGATTACCCCCTTCTAGCACAGCTTAGACACTCCATCTATCCCACTTGGGTAGTATGATGAGAACCAGGTCACTCGAGAGGATCTCTTACAGCTTCACACATTCATGACTTGGTGGAATCCGAGAGAGCTTCCAATGAAGCTCAACTTCTATAGAGATCACTGCATTTGTAACTTTGAGGGGGCCTTCATTGTCTCGCCAGAGTACACTCAAAATCACTTACCGCACTCATCGAGGATCTCCATTGGGAAATTTTGAGTATCATCACACCGGTATCGAGAGCAGACAAGCTGAGGGAGTAACGCCTATGTACGCTATGCAACCAGTAGGAGGTTGAGTCAGAGGAGCATTTCACACTTCGATGCCCTGTGTACTATGAGATCTATGGTCACTATCATTGTCTCTTTACATATGACTTTGGACCCCTCTCAAAACTTCTTTCGTATCTAGACCAGGGGTGCCTCGCTACTTTTGTTCATGAGACAGTTCGACATAGAGAGCACTTACTCAAGATACAAGGGTAGGCCTCAAACACATTACCCGACTCATCTCAAAGCACGTTCATGGAGTTCTTCCAGTCAGATCGTATGGACGACACAACCACCAACTACAAACAGAGTAGGGGCCAAGAGCCTGAGGCATGCCATACTAGATAGCATATGGACATGGAGATCACATTGGGTGACCTCCCATCCTTGTTCAGACCTGGAACACAACCCACAGGTGTTACACTAGCCTTGGTTAAGAGCAAAGACACTGCCAAGAGATTGAGATGGATAGTGCCCAAAGACAATCGCTAGTGCTCCATCATTGGTTGGCTATGCATCAAGAGGACCCCGCTCCCTCTCAAGCTCCCTTTGACATTTACACCCTGTGAGGCCACATTGTACGAATCAGATCTGCGGTGACATGGATTGATTAACAAGATGATGAGGATTGTGGTGATGATGATGATGTCATTTTTACTAATGGTATGACTATGTACTACTTAGGACTTAGCATTCAACATGCAAACTACTACAAATCTAGGTAGAAATGGTAGCCTAAAAGTGCCATTTCTACCTTAGTAAATGGCACTTTCTTGCCGCCATTTCCACATGCGCCATTTTTTGGAAATGGCAACCAAAAATGCCATATATGTTTGCCATTTTTACTTGTGAAATGGAAACCAAAAGTGCCATATATTCTAGCAATTTTTACGTATGAAATGGCAGCCCAAAGGTCCATATGTTTTTGCCATATTTACGTATGAAATGGCAACCAAAAGTGCCATATATTTTTGCCATTTTAAATGTATGCAATGGCAACCAACAAGTCTTGAAATCTTGGGAACTGTAACTCTCTAACCATGGGGAGTTTACTCTTACTGTAAAAAGCAAAAGTACTTCATTTCATGTGCTCTATTCACATCTCCTACTAGATCACTGATTCGGAACTTTTCCAAGTCCACTTCACGGATGCACGCCACACGAGGAGGGTGGATATTTATGTCACTTCTCGACACGTTTAAGGATTTGGTGCCTGGTCCTTCGCGCCTTACGGCTACCAATGCATGTGATCTCTTCCTTGATATTCATGTCGACCTTCAACGGCTGATTGTCCAGTGCATTGTTCAAGGAGATGATGGGTGGAATGATACACCATGGATGATTCATGGTGAAGAACTACTGATACGCTGGGAGAACTTTGATTTTAATTCTACTCATTGTGCGGTGATCGAACTACTTGCTGCTTCAGAGGTAATTAAAACGGTGTCCTTCATCAAAGGGTGGGATTCTCCCCAAGCTTGGGGGGAGATTTGGCGCATCTGCTTGTTAGTTCCGGTGGATAAGCTCGTCCTAAATGGTTTATTCTCAATCTCACTACAAAGGTTTCTAGGCCTCAGCTATGGTTGGTAATGTTTCGACCAAGGAATCCATTTGTACCTAATCAACCTTTTGTGCCTCATTTCGAGCTTCAAGTTGTAATTCTTTTTGGTCTAAAGATAAACTATCAACAAAGGATTGCAAGTCTATTTGGTACTGAACGTTTGGCTCAAGTGTTGAATTCTCCCCACCCTCTCCTTCTACCTATCCTGGACTACCGAGAAACTTGGGATGTCCGAATTTTAGTCTTGGTGTGATGACATCTTGGATCCTTCAATTTGATGGAGCTTACAAACCTTCGACCAAGGCTACTGGTGTGGGTGTGAAGCTCACTTCACCGGGTGGTGAGGAGTATTGTTACAGCAAGTCTGCACCTGCATGTACTTGCAATCAAGCTGAGTACTCGGCGCTCATTTTTGGGCTACAAAAGGCACAAGAACATCACGTCAAGCAACTTGAAGTGCAAGGAGATTCTCAACTAGTGTGTGAACAAGTTAGTGGAAGGTGCGAAGCAAAGGCTTGGTTCCACGACATCAACAAGCATTGGAACTTTGCAACCAATTTGAAGAGGTAAAAATTCAACATATCCCTCGAGCTCGAAATCTAGTTGCTGATTTCTTGGCACGTGAAGCTTGTACTTCAATCACACATGACGCGAGTGGAAGCACCACCCCAACAAAGCCACAAGCCACGAAGGAGGGTGATCATTTGTAAGGAATGCAAAGGTTCTGGTCATCATGAAACTAAGTGTTGGGCATACTTGATACGAGTTCACCGACTTCGGAAGATCATCAGAAAGGTCCTCAAGGACATTGCTCAAAAGAAGGATGCCAGACCGCACACCCCTTGAAGAAATAGCATGGCGACTACAAGAACTGGAAGAAGCTGAAGGTGATGTGCAAGCTCTCCGACTGTTGACATTTGTCATGGCATTCTTGTTTGCCTTGATGAACAACCTTATGCAGCGCCGTGTCTCTAACCCTCACTTATAAAGGTGGATGTGATATCATGAGGGTTGGTCCTTTTAAAATTGTCTATGTGCTATTCTATGCTGAAGATTCTTCCCGTGTAGTATTTCACAATACACCAGTCACACCCTACCCTGCCTATGTGTGCTTTGTTGATGTATCTTCACCCGATTTTCAGTTCAAGCTTCCTCTTTCTATTGTTTGTCCATAGATAAGCCTCGTCTCGCCTCTCTCTTTTCCATCTTCCAAGCATGGCTGACATTCCCGTGTTTTGTGGATGGGTGGAAGAAAATCCAAATGAGTATCTTGTGGCCTTCAAGCGCCGTTGTGTTTCTCTCAACTTTCTTACTAAAGACAGATGGCTGTTGGTTCTTCCCACATTTCTAGAGGGTTTGGCTCAAGTGTTATATGAGAAGCAGGGCGAAGACGTTCGCCAAAGCTGGCCAAGGTTGACAGCAGCGATGATTGAGTATTTCGGCAAAGAAGAGGAGCCGGAGAATGTGTATCTGCAGGTGGCAAACTTGAAGCAGTCAGAAGGTGAGATGGCGCGTCGATATGTGGATCGAGCAGCCGTGCTCCTGGACCGTTTAATTGCCACGCAGGAGGACAATGCCAGATTTCGAGCTGGAATGACTCAACATGTGTTTGTAGCAGGAGCAAGTGATGAATTCCGCCTCAAGCTTAAATGGGAGAATCCAAAAACCATGGTGCTAGCACATGAGATTGCTCAAAAGTTTGATAAAGTTCAGTCTGACCCGGCTTCAAAGAAGATGATTGTCCCTCCGCAACCCCCTCAATTCTTCCAACAACAACCTGGGGGTTCTAACTCAGGGGCATACCCCCACCCCTCATCAGGGATGTATCCACCACCTCCACCTCAAATGTATGGTCCTCCCTTAGATGCTTACCCTCAAAAAGGTGTATATTCTCACCCTTCGCCTCGAAGATTTCCCCAGCCTCGCCCACGAGCCCCCCTCCTTTCTACTCCCTCAGCCCCTCTAGCTAAAGAGGCCCCCCCTGCAATAGAACCTGGAGTCAATGACCTAGCCAAGGCCCTGAATGATCTTCGGCTTGAGATGGTGGGCATCAGAAATCAAGACAACCGCCCTCCAAGAGACCGTGCTAATGTTGTATGCTACGAGTGCCACCAGAAGGGTCATTATCGCATGGAATGTCCCAATATTCCAAGGGTGAATCTTCTAGGTGAATCAAGCACTGACGATTCTGATGTAGAGATCCTTGACCTCGGGAAAAGAAGTCGTACCACCTCGGACCCCTCTCCAAACCATGGACCGGGCCGCCCTAGGAAGAAGGTGTCCTTCTCAGAGCCCTCAGATGCTGAAATGGCAGACCCACCAACAGAGAAGACTAAAATATCCCATAGGAGTAAGTGGTCGCCCTTGGATTTTCCCATCGGCTCAGGGCAAGAAGACTATTCGGTCGTCGTTCAGGACCTTGCTCATCATTCTTTGAGCATCACGCTCCCTCAACTAATAGCATTAAGCCCTAAGGTGAGACGTGAGCTGTAGCAAGGGCTCTCAACAAGGAGGAACAAGAAAAAGGGAAAGGTAAGAGAGGTATCTTCTATCTCTGAAGAAATTGATCGGCACCCATACACAGTCGATGTCATCATAGATAATTGCCCTGTCAAAAATGTGTGTGTTGATGCGGGAGCTGCATGTAATATCATGGTGCCCCGAATCATGAAGAAATTGAATTTGAAATGTACAAGGCGTTCCTCCACTCGAATCAAGGTAGCAGATGGTCGACGACTCGCCACCTTGGGAGTCATTGAGGATTTGCCCATCACTGTCAATGGTTTGACCACCACTGTCAATTTCTATGTAGTGGACATTGAAGATACAGGCAGGAGTTACCCAGCCATACTCGGGAGACCATGGTTGAGAAAGAGTGATGCAGTCAGCTATTGGAAGACAGGACACATGTCTTTCGGTGCTTCTAGGGAGAAGATCCCAGTGCAACCCAATGCCACAGAACTAGAAGAAGAAGAGGAGCAAGACAGTGATACTCTCTCATCCTCCGTGTCTGAATCAATGGAAGAATCAGACGGGGGGGAGGAATTCTCATAGGAGGAAGTTTACATGATGGGGGTGTCTCTGACCCCGCCATCTGCAGAAAAGGTAACAGCTAGTCCTCAACAGCTTGAGTCTATGCTTTCCCCAAACCTCACTCCAAGTGAGAAAGACGAGTTCCTAGAAATGTTCAAAGATTTCCCTGACCTCTTTGCAACTAGCTACCACCACCTTCACCATGTGACTGCCATAGAGCACAAGATAGAGTTGAAGCCTGGTGCGAAGCCTGTGGCTCAGAAGTATCGGAGATTAGGGCCCCTGCAGACGGATGCTTTGCGCTCAAAGTTGCAGAAGCTTGTAGAGGCTGGGTTTATTGTTCCGGTTCACAATATTGAATGGGTTTCACCAGTGGTAGTCACCCCAAAGAAAAACAACAAGTGGCGGGTCTGCATCGACTATAAGAAACTCAATGCAGCCACCAAGAGGGATCATCATCCTCTGCCCTTTCAAGACCTCATTCTTGAGAAGGTAAGTGGTCATGAGATGTATACTTTCTGTGATGGTTACTCTGGGTTTTATCAAATCAGAATTTCCAAAGAAGATGTGCTTAAAACCACATTTGCCACACCCTGGGGGACATTTGCATTCAAAGTAATGCCATTTGGCCTCACCAATGCTCCTGCTACCTTTCAAAGATTTATGCAGATGGTGTTTGCTCCTTATTTGGGGGATTTCTTGGAGGAGTTTTTAGATGATTTCTGTATATTCTTGTCACGTAAGGAGCATGTCATGAAGGTTAGATTGGCCTTCCAAAGGGTCAATGATGCAAACGGTAGTCTCAACCCTAAGAAATGCACCATTGGAGCCACTCAAGGGAGGTTATTGGGACATATTGTCTCATCCGAGGGCATCAAGCCTGACCCTGAGAAGGTAGAAGCTATCCTCAAGCTCTCCCCGCCAACAACCAAACGTCAGGTACGCTCATTTGTCAATCTAGCAAGATACTATCGCCGCTTCATTGATCAATATGCTGCTTTGACACGACCCATGACTATGCTATTAAAAGATGGGGTTGATTTCTCTTGGGATGAGGATTGTGATCATGGGTTTGCACAAATCAAGAATGCTCTGGCTTCAGAACCCATTCTATGCAATCCAGATTGGTCAAATACTTTCTATATCAATCTTGGGTTTGGTGAGCACACTTTGGCAGGTATTCTTCTCCAGTAAGGGGAGGATCGGTTCATGTATCCCGTTTGATTTGCTTCTTGACAATTGCTCGACACTGAGTGACGCTATTCAAAGGCTAACAAGCATGCCTTGTCTTTGGTGTTTTGCATTGAGAAATTTAAGCATTATGTGGCTGGAAAGTACTTCATTATACTCACTAGCACTGGTCTTGCAAAGCAGGTTCTTCAATCACCAAATCCCATGGGCCGGTTGGCCAAATGGTTGGCAGTTCTACAAGAATATGATTTTTCTTTCAAAATTGTAAAAGGGGGATGTTCCAACTTGAAGAATGCTTTGATTGATTTAGAGGAGTGCCTTGATGTAACCCTTGTAGCAGCCATAGAAGTTGGGGATCCATGGTATTGTGGTATTTATAGGTTTTTGACTGCTTTCTCCTTTCCTCCAAAAAGTACTAGCTATGAGAGAAAGAAGATCCGCAGAGATAGTAGGCGCTACACCCTCCTTGATGGGGTGTTGTACCGTCAAGGCATGGATGGGGTACTAAGACGGGCCGTTGATGCAGATGAAGTGCCTAAGGTATTGAAGCATTATCATGATGGATTTTGTGGAGGCCACTATGCTAATGACTATACAGCTAAGAAGATTTTACATGCTGGATACTATTGGCCGACCTTGTTCAAGGATGTCACTTTGTATTGCAAAACCTGTGAACCATGCCAATTCTTTGGTAGGAAGGATTTGCGTTCTGGGCAACATCATCTAATGATGTCCATCCATCCGTTTCAGAAGTGGGGAATAGATTTTGTCGGGCCCTTGCCCATGACTGCCCGCAAAAAGAAGTATCTTTTGGTAGCCACTCAGTATGTCACTAAGTGGGCTGAAGCTATCACCCTCCCTACTGCAAATGGCAAGGCAGTTTCAAATTTCATATTTGAACGTATCTGCACAAGGTTTGGGACACCCATGGAGATTGTCTTTGACCATGGGAGTCCATTCTTAAATGAAGCAGTGGAGTTACTCATGGATCGCATGGGTATTGATCATCACACTTCTAGTATCTATTATCCGGCATCCATGGGTCAAACAGAGCGGACCAATGGCCTCCTTTGTAAAACCATGGGAAAAATGGCCACATGGAATAGGAGCCAGTGGGATCAAAAGGTCACTGAAGCCGTGTGGGCTTACAACATCACTCATAAAACATCTACAGGTCACACTCCTTTTGAGTTGGTGTATGGTACTGAGGTCGTTTTACCACTAGAGATAGAGATTCCAGCTTTGAGATTGGCACAAGAATAGAGGATGACAGAAGATGAACATGTAGAGGTCAGATTGTTACAACTTGAGAAGTTAGATGAAACCCGACGCCTTGCACTACACCAAACAGAGATCCAAAAGAATCGACAAAAGGCCCGCTTGGATGCTAAGATTCGCAAGGGATGGGAAAGACACTTTGCTGAGGGGGATGTTGTGCTATGCTTTGATAACAGATTGGACCACCAAATGGATAAGAATTTTCTACCACTGTGGACTGGTCCATACAAAGTCATCAAGGAACGTAGCAATGGGTCTGTACAAGTTCAGGAGCTGCATGAACCATATGGCAAGAAGGTGATCAACAAGCGTTACCTCAAGCCTTTCTTTGTGCGTGATGGACCCAGGCATGGAAATGCTATGCATTCCCTGCCTGGGGGGGGAACTGTTATGGATAAACTTGTCTAAGGAAAAAGGCATTAATATGTGTGTGTGTTTGTATATGTGGCAATAGTATAATAAAATATGGTGTGCATAGGGCCCAGGGTTGAGGGCAGGGCATGACCATGTGCCACCCTTCCACGTAAAAGGACCCATAAGGTGTGTTGTACATAATCCATGGTAGTAATATTATAAAATGTAAGGTGGCATGGCTCCTCCATGTGCCACCCCTCCACCTAGGCTGCATTTAGTGAGATACGGCTCAAAGTCCATGGGAGAAGTAATATAAAATAGGTGGAGATGGATATATTCCCTCCATATAGGATAGGCCCATGTGGGGGAGGTATAGAAGGTCCAAGAGAGCAATTTAAATAATGGGGAAAGTAGGATGAGGTGGCAAGATTCCTTGTGCCAACCCTCCACTTGTCCTCCTAGAGGTTTGAACATATTATAAAATTGGGAAGAGACCAAGGGAGTATCATAGACTTGAGATATGGGGCTTGATTTATGTGGAAAATTGAGGCAAAGGGTTGTCGCACACAATTGAGAGTGCGTAACCGCCTAGCCCACATGGGAGACTTTTCCACACACACCATGCATGTGGGAGGATGCATTAATTGGGAGAGACCCCCTCTTTTGGCTATAAAAGGAGGGGGCTATTCCTTGATGAGACACGCTCATTCTTGTAAAGCCACCTAGCTAGTACTTTGATATTTCCCTCTCATCCTTTCTTTTAAATAAATCATGGTCATCTTCCCTTGATGTCTCCATCTTTACATTCCTCCTCCCATCATGTACATGCTTCTCTTTCCCCTCTCCCTTTCCCCTTGTGTCATAGTCTCCCTCTTCATTCCCTCCCCTTCTAATTCCTTTTCCCCTCCCATGATAACGTTTCGCCCTCACGATCTCCTTTCCTCTATGGCCCTCAAGCGTCGCCATGCTTAGCCTCCATCCTCTGGTCCTAATTTCTTTTCCGGCTAATAGTACTTGTATCAAAAGAAAATCAAGGGAGTACTCCATACCCTCGTGTATAAGAGATTCATTGAAGGGGCTAAACAAATCTATGCAAATGTAATCCAAGGGATGGCCCATTATCGATCAAAGTACACTTAGGGATGATCCATCTTCTCATGTGAAAAATTTGCAAGGGGGATAGTCCACATGCTTATGAGAAGAAAAGGCCATATCTTCCTTATTTTAAAATAAATAATTAATCATGGGAGGTACTCCACACCCATGATTGCTAATCAAGGATTCTAAACATAGATTTAATGAAAAAGGTGGAAATATAATTGATAGCCCTATTAATGAGAGAAAGGGAACTTGAAAATAGGGCATAAGTGAGTCCGAAAATGAAAATTAAGAGATGTTGTTAAACCATGAATAAGAGATGCCAATCTCAGCCAAGAATGAGTGATGCCAATCTCAGCCAAGAATGAGTCATCATCTTCCAGATCGAAAAGTTTTAGAGGAGGGCAAAGGACAAAGGAGACATCGAAGTTCATGAAGGATTTGGCAATACATGGAGATAAGGTAAGGAAGACACAAGAACATTGCAAAAGAACGCTAATTAACAACCAAAACTTAAGTGTTAAGAGCTCCAGCAACTGAGAGGGCTGCGCAGTCAGCTACGGTAGAGCTGATAAGAGTGCATATCTAATGAGCACCCCATCAATGGTAATCAATAGAGACAATGAAGGGGGATAGACCCAGTTAATGAGAATGTAGTTTCCAATTATCTATCAGGCCTGCCTACGAATCAACAAGTCCACTGATCCACCAAAGAAAGACTGATGCTATCATGTGTTACAACTTATGAGAGCGTACATGCAAAAAGTACATCACGCCAAAGCTAACGTCCACACAATCCATAAGGGTGATTGTGATGGCAGAAATTGAGCTTTATTTAAGTATCATGACTGTAACTAGATCACAACATTAAGCAAATATGGCCTATAACTCAAGGGAAAATTCGATCAACAAGACCAAATCCATTAATGTTTGTAGAAGGGCAACAAACTAGCTCACAAGGGACTTTTGACCAATCTCTATATAGCAAAAAAATAGAAATCTCCATATCATTTACTAGTTAAAAATGAACATAACTACTAGGAAGAGTGCAAACTAGAGAAAATGGAACATTTCCTAGATAGCCTATCTAATAAAAATTCCCTAGTATCTAAGAAAAAACACTCCTTATTTGGGGAATCAATGACGAATTTCTTATTTGCCTATATAGGACAAATTTCTCCAAAGAGTGATTTTTCTTAGATAGGGAATTTTCTCTAACTTGCACACTTCCTAGTTACAAACTAGTAAATGATATAGAAAATCCTCTTTTTTTCTATATAAAGAGAGTAATATGGAATTCTAAAAAATCATTGTCATTTTTCCTAAGTACTCTAATTATAAAAACTACCTAGAAGTCAGATACCTTGTAGAATGCAAACACAAACGTGAAGAGAATAACCACGCCCACATGGACACCCGCAAAAAGGTCATGCTAGAAACTGAGATATTCATGGATGTACTGGGCCACTATTTTTTTTCCTCTTCTAGAAACTTCTATAATTACACCATCGATGTGTCAGTGAGAGGGGGTGTTGGAATGGTCACCTCCCCATCTGTAAGCCCCCATATGAGGAGAGCATGGGGGGGTTGAACCTAGGAAAAGAAAGAGGGAGGGGCTGCCACATGGGCAGCACCTCACACAACGAAAGGAGAGTACCTGGCAGAAGAAAGCTTGCCTCGAGGGCAGATCTAGCAGAGAATGGCCAAGTGACTATCAAGGGCAGAGCAGAGCAGGTCTACATAGCATCTCCATCAAGGAACGAAAGTGCAATGATGTAAACCGCTATATGGATCTATACGGGCTGCTGCAGGGCAATGTACGGAAGGTGTACGGGCAGGACATGGTGCCTACAAAGGGCTGCAACATGGCGTAGCATGGTGGGGATCTATGGACAAGTGTACAGCCTACAAGAAGGTCTCCAGTAGCAGCAGCAAAGGGCAGCCTAGCAGCAACCCAAAAGGGCCGGCTAGGGCCCTTATATAGGGTTGGTTGAGCCAGCCAACCAGGCCAACTAGCAGGTCGGCTGGTTAGGGTTGGGCTAGCCAACCAAGTCGACTAGAGGGGGTAGGTTCATCCCCCTGCTAGGTCAGCCATTTGACAGGGCCCTTGGACCTATAAAAGAAAGCCATTATGCCTCATACAATCATCCAACTATCTAGCAAGAAAAGGAGCAGACAGGAGCAGCCAGAAGCCACTCCCTTGGGCCTCACACTGGGGGTGAAGGAGAGTGGAAGGTGTGCTAGAGACTGAGCTCCCTAGAGGGTGGACATTGGCTATCTTCTAGGGTAGCAAGGTGTTGTGATCATCATATCTTCTGGAGTAACACTTCAGCCAACAGATAGGAGCAGCATTAGACCTACCTTGGGCCTATATCCAGGAGGTGAAGGAGGTACAGAGAAGCAGCAGACTAAGTTGAGAAGGGCTGCACACCTAGGCCAGTTTCCAGAGTCCAGACAGCAAGGTGGAGAGGATCACTCTAGACAGCTTGCACATCTATGCACATAAGTTTAAGAAGTTTGTGATTCCACACCCCACACGCACACTGTGTGAGCTCCTAGGCATTACTATTAGTCTTTCATTGCGCGTACCCTTTGTTGGGTAATTTCTAACATTTGTGTGTGTGTGTGTGTGTGTGTGTATGTGTGTGCGCGCGCGCACGACATGGGGATGTCATGATTATGGATGGCTGCCACTAGGGTAGATCAAAGAGTAAATAAAGGGCTGCCACATGAACAGCATGCACGCTGCCATGTGGACAGCAAGTACCGTAGTTGTGGCTACACTCAAGGGCTACAAAGGCTCAAAAAATGCCCTGGAAGAGGGAAAAGGTGCTAGCAGCAGCAATAGCACAGGGAGCAAAAGAGTAGCCTATGAGGCCTGCTACAAGGGGCCCTAGTATTGGTCGACAAAGGCTGAAGCTGGTTGGAGGGGCAGAGGATACTTGGCACTCTGCAAGGGCTACAAGGAAAAGTTTTATGTTGCTTTTTGACATTCATATACAATTCATATATGGGACATGTCTCATAAAGATCCCACAACAACCCACTGAAATGCTCGTGATGAAAATGCCACAACATCCTTTACTAGGGTGCTGGGGTGCTATATATAGGCCACGGGGGACTCACTAGTAGAGTAATAAGGAGACATCACTTGTGTGCAATAAATATATGAAAATTTCCCTTATCTACCCCCTATTTATGGGACCTTACCTTATAAAATGTACCTTCCTTCCCTTATATAACCCCCCTCCCTTACACTCACGTGGTACCGTACGATAAACCCTAGTGGACCCCACGGGATATTGGCCCCCTCCACATGTGCATTCATCATCCCATTTCGATGTCTGGTAGAGGAGTAGAGCTGGCCCAATGTAGCATCTAAGGAGTAGGGTAATGGACTAGTTCACCCATGCCCTTGGGCTCCCATTCTTGTGGCTGTTGAGCTACCTGTCTAAGCTCTTGAGTAGCCAGTTGGTTCTGAGGTTTTCCCCTCCTAGTTGAGCAAGGTGTTCTCCAAAGATGACTTGCAGTTCTCCTATGCCTTTCTCTCCTCCTCAAAGTGGTGTGTGCGTGAGGCATGCTCTCTCTCTCTCTCTCTCTCTCTCTCTCTCTCTCTCTCTCTCTCTCTCTCTCTCTCTCTCTCTCTCTCTCTCTCTCTCATTTCCACTGCACTTCTCACAGATCCCACAATAGCCTTTACTAAAATGCCTATG